>NW_017728980.1:11712138-11752061 GCF_001723915.1 Gavialis gangeticus | reverse complement strand
CTTAGTTCTGCAGCTGGGCCAGGGGCAGCTGTGGGGGGAAGGGGGGGTTTTGGGCATGGGGGGGGGGGGGGTGATGAAGGAGGGAAGAGAGGCTCCGTGGGAAAGGAAACTCCTTGCAGCTTAACAGTGCTCTCCTCTGGCCCCTTGCTCCAGGCAGATGACAAAGGCCATTAAAATCCTTATGTGAAAATACTACTCATGCTCCTTCCCCACGGCTTTAGTGAGAGGGTAAATGTCAGGCACTCCACAGCCCTGCGCTTGCTAACAAAGTAAGCAGCAGCAGTTGGGAGAGTCTGCTTAAGGCCATGTCAATTGGCGCTGTAACTCACTCTCTCTTGGACAGGTAGAATTGGAAGGTCTCACCGGCCACATCGAATTCAACAGCAAAGGTCAGCGGTCAAACTATGCCCTGAAAATCCTGCAGTACACACGCAGTGGCTTCAGACAGGTAAGGCTGTTTGGGACCCTGCAAGCCTGCTGCTTAGGGCTGTTCCTGCTGGCAGCTGAGATCCTGCCTGGGTGGTGCTGAGCCCAGACTCCAACCCCCTGACCTCAGTGGGAGCTGAGAGTACCTGGCAGTTCCCTGCCTGGCAGGATTAGGTCCTTCACAAGGAACAAGCAGTGTGGCTTTAACTGCAGCTCACACTGTGCATGGGTTGGAAGGAAGCAATCGCTTGCTCCCCTAACTTGGGAGCATCCCCAGGCATTTCAAATTCTCCTTCAAGGACCATCTCTCCAACCAGATCGGAGTCTGTCCAGCTTCAGCAGCAGACATAGCAGCCCCCTTTCCTAGGGGACAGCATTCAGTGCCTACAACCCTTTCACTGGCTGCAGACACACAGGGCTGTCTGCATTACAAATGTGTTCTGCTTTAGTTAAACTGATTCAAACCTCTGTGCAGCCATGTTTGCTTCAGCTGAAGAGTAGGATTATTTTAGTTTGAGTCTAGCCACTTCCCAAATGACGGAGGCTTAATCAAAATTGGCGCTCTTCTACCAGAGAAGGAGTCCGACTAGAATGGCTCTGTCAGTTTAAATTCATACTTTAGCTTCTATCAATGCACTCTTCCCTTGTAGACAAGGCCTTAATCAATTTAAATTCATGCCCTGTTGTTAAATCCATACCAACCACCCCATCCTCTATGCGCAAGGAAATTATTTTTGCATTGCTTCTTCCTTTAAGCTCTTGTATCCTAAAATACCAGATTTCATTTAAATGTAGCAGCTTTCATGGGTTAGGTCCTCAGCGGGCATAAATCAGTGAAGGACATAACTCCACACCATTCTCATTCCACCTGCATCGAGGGCAAACGGCAGCCGGGGCAACAAAATGGGGCAAGGGACCCTCTTACACATGGGAAACAACAGGCTTCTATTAAGCATTTTATAAAAATAAAAGTATTTTCCATGATTTATGGAGAATGGCAGGTATCAAATTGGCACGATTTAATCTCTGACAGGATTCCACACAGCTGTCAAGAAAAATCCTCCATCACCTTAATTTAAAAGACCCATTTCCCATTTCTTGTCAATCCAGTCGGAATTTTCTGGCCTGGATTCTCATCCTGGTTATACTGCTAACGTCCATGGATTTACTCCTGATTTTCACCACAGCCGAAATAAAAGCAGAGCCAGTCTTGCAGAGTTAGGATACAGGGTGCAGGTTAAAACCTATGCAGAAATGTTTCATTTATTATTATTAGAGCTGATAGAAGGAGTTTCCCATTGAAAAATGCACTTTTCTCAGAATTGAAACATTTCCCAGGAACCTCTCTCATTCCTCATAATCTTCTGGACAGTGCAAAAATGTTTCATTGGGACGCTTATAGACTATTAAAATATTAGGTTTTCTATAATATTGAACATGAATGTATATTTTTTTTCTGTATAAATATTTCATATTCAATTAAGTGCATCAGAGCAGTAAAGGAGAAACAAAATGTTTCAAGGGCCCCAACTGAAACAGGATGTTTTGCAGTTGAGTTTTGGGGGAAATGTCAGAATTTGGTCTTTTCGTCCAATTTGCAGCAGGAAAGAATCACCAGTGTCAGAGGTTCCCATGTAATGGGCATTCCCAGTCCTGGCCAGGTCTAATCCTTCCCTTTACTCCCCTCCCATTCCTCTTGGTCTCTTTCCCCTTGAGTGCTTGCTGATCCCCCACCTGCTATTAATGTATTACGTTCCTTATTCTCTGTCCCCTTTTCCAACGGTATTTTCTGCTGATTCCAGGGTCAGTGATACAGCAGGGCCCAGATACTATGCCCCTGCTATTGCCACTTCACTGTGTAAGGGCTAGTTTGCTTCTCAGTGCTGTGACTGCCTGATGTGTTCTGGTTTCTAAATCTGAATTGGGCACTGAAACAAGTAGACTGATGTTCAGAAGTGCTGAGCACCTGCAGTTCCCTTGAAGTTTAGAGGAGCTGCAGATCCATGCCTGTGAGTGAATCTGCCTGAGCACCCAGACAGGGTAGTTTAGAAATGTTTCCACACAGGGGCAAGCTGACAGGAGGCAGATCCTCTCCCATTAGGGCGATGCTGTAGGTAAGCAAGCAAATGCAGAGCAAAAGGAGTCTCTCTTCATCCTGAGCAAAGGCTGGTTAGGGCATTTGGGGAGGCTCCTGGCAGGACTGACCCAGCAGTATCCAGAACCCCTTTAGCACTCATCCATCTTGGTTACCTTCTCTTCCTGAAGCCCTTTATCACTCCAGGTTACAAGGCTGTTGTAGGGATGGGATGTGTTTTGGATTGAATCACCAAATTTGTACCATGCCCAAGCTGCCTGCAGACTCCGCAAGCTCTTAAGCAGAGAAAAGCCAGAGCAATTTGTCCTTGGCACCTGCTTGATCTCTATTGTCTCGCACTATGGTGCTGGCACCTGCCTGCCCTTTGTTCTCTCTTTTGCAATGGCACCGGAGCCCTCATTGCATTGCTATTTTCTCTGCTGTCGTCACGCTGTTTCCCTCACTCAACTGCTGTTTGCTTTCATGTGCTCCCATAAGAGTCCCTGCTCCTTCTCATGCAGCACCAGGCTGGCTTTTGATTGATAAAAACCCCACGCTTCTACTAATGGCCCCCTAGGAAGGGAAGACTGGCCAGTGAGAATCCTTCCCGAGTGGCTTCCTAAGGACTCTGGTTGCACTGAAAGATGTAGGGCTAGTGGAGTGATATGTTTGATGCTCCCAGCGGTGATGGTGAGTATTGCTGTGCTTTGACTATCCAGCAGTTCTGCTTCAGTGCTGTGCTTCAGCAGGTCTCTTCGGTTCTCATTATGGACATGCTGGTTTGGCAGCAGAGCGGGAAACTCCCCCTTGGTCAATTAGTGGCTGAACCAGTTATTCAGACCTGCTGTTTTCCGCTCGTATGTATTCTGATCCTGCGTCGATAGGCCTGTCATCTCAACTTTGACAGAAAGAGGTAGGGCAATGAATGGGGCAGGAGTGCGTCTCCTCATTATATCATGCTGATGTTATACCCTCGTGATATCACCCTCAAGGATTTCTGTGGGTGATAACTTTTATTGAACCAACTGGTTGGGGTAAAGTTAGACAAGCTTTCAAATGCAAGGCATTCTTCATCAGGCCTGATGTCTTTCCTGACCAGGCTCTTTAGGGGGGATTTCCAGATCCCTGGCCCATTGCATTAAGTGCCCCATCTCTTGCAATGAGAGGGAGAGATTGCAGAAGAAGCCTGAGCCTCATGGCAGAAGCTGCAGAGGAAAAAAGTTCCCATAATGACAGGATCGAACAAAAAGATGGGTAATAGTGGAGGCAGCCAGGAGAGAGACAAGGGGCTATAGTCCAGCAGGGTAAAGGAACTGCTGGAGTCGAGCCCTCTTATACCAAGTTGGACATTAGCTGATGATGGAAGGAAGCATGAGCAAGAAGGTGATATTTTACAGCGGAAAGCGAACCTGTTTTATGAAATAAATGAAGGAGCCACGGTCTGGGTTCTTGACCTGTGCTAATCTCTCATCAGCGATTTTTCTCTGAGATAACCCCTTTCCCCGATGGTTGCATCTCGCCTCATCTCTGCCTGGGACCTCGGCATCAGGACGTCTTTTTCTGTTGCTGCGGGAGCCAGTTTTAGTCCTGGTTTAAGTGTTGCCTGCCAATTTTTACCTGTCAAGTGACAGGTCTGCCTTGACACCACCTTCAGCTCCCTCTGAATGAGCAAGGAAACTGGATGTCATTTTCCACGCGGCAAGATCCCTCATAGTATCAGCACCCATTTGCATCGTCTCCCGGACCCTGCTTGTTGCGAGGAAAAGTGACGGATTCAAGCCCATCTGCACTCCTGAGAGCAGCCCTTATGCAGGAGCCAGGGAGAGAGATGGCTTTAAGGCACTCCAGGACTGCTGTATTTTTTAACACATTTTAAATGTGATGTTTCGTGTACCAGGAAAAAAAATTGAAAGATCCTCTTGTACCTGTGTTTTGCTAAAAACTCCATGGTGCGGGATGATTGCATAGAAATCCCTGCTAGCTTTGCTGTTGTGTTCCAGCTCCTTGCCTGTATGACAGAAATGATAAAGTTTTTACCATTGGCAGGGGACTAGCTTTAATATTTGGAGGCAGAACGGTTTTCCAAGAGCTTTCTATTTGTTGAGCAAACCTGGTAAACGGTCCAATAATGTGGTTCATGCAAAGTCCACTTAGCACTCATATGCAAATGATAGTATTTCAGCACACTTCAGTACAATCCCAAGTGTCCGTATAAGTGCCCTTGTTTTTGTTTCATTGGGACTGCATCAGTCTGGCTTGATTGGCAAGGAGAAAAGCATTTTAGCTTGGTATTTTTGCCCTGTAATGGCCTGCAAACTTTCCCAGGGGCTATTGAGTATTTCCTGGTTCTGCTATCTCACAAACCCTTACTGGTGGTACCAGATCTGTAGACCACATTCAGGAGGGCAAATGAGAGTTTCCAAAGGCAGTCACTTAATGACAAGAAGCAAACATGGTGTGAGATTTCCCCCAAACCATCCCACTTAAGCATCACCGCTGGATTTTCAAATGGGCATGAGGTGAATGAGCTTCATGACAGATCCCACCAGGGACTTTGAAGAACCCATGCATTCTTGCCTGGTCTGTGCAGGGACAATCCACAGTGAGAGAAAGCAACATTTTTTTCTAACACAAGAGATGCACCTTAGGCTCCTCAATAAGCAGCCTGGGCTTTTTTTTTTTTTTTTTTTTTAGAGGTGCCCAGGAGCTCCCATTGGAGTCCAGCTATATCCACATCCCACCAGATGGAGAGATGATAAATGACTCCAGATTACACTCGTCAGTGGAAGATGGGGGAATCCCTGCTGATGCGAGTCTGCCGTATGGCTGGAGCGTTTGGTGGCCTAAGCCCTTCCCTGTCAAAAGCCCATCAAACGGAGGCCGTTGCGCACACGGCTGCTAACAGCCCAATTCCTCCACTTGGACTCTCCATTAAGGTTGCAGCAGCGAGCCCTTACCTGAGCTTCCCACCCAGCTGTCAGGTTGTTCTTGAGGTGAGATGGGGCCATTGCAGACTGCCCAGGTAGACTCTGGCCTCACCTCATCCTTGGGACATCCCACCCTGCTCCCTTGAAACGCATCTTCTCCCACCACCCGTGTTCCAGACCTTCCCCTCCAGCCTCAGTGGTGTACCTGCAACCCCACAACCAGGGAGCCCGAGGGGCAAGCAGGTTCCTGTCTGGTCCCATCCAGGTGTCTGCACCCTTGGCCAACGGCCCAGAAGCCGTGCTGAGGCTGCCCTCCCACTCCCAAGGACTTCCAGCGGGAGCACAGAGCTGGAGCCTAGGAAAGCACTTATGCATCATTGATTATTTCCCCGGTCTTCCTCATTGCCGGCCAGCCTGGGAGAACTTGCTGTGTTGCTGCTGCTGTTATGAAAATAAATTGTTAGAAACCGTTCAGCTAAATCCACCTGACCCAGCGGGGGCAGACACGGGTATCCTCAAGATGAGCTGTTCCCCAGGGTCAAATTTGCTGATTTTGGCAGATTGCTTTTTGAAGCACCTTTCCTGCCTTCTTAACGGGCTTGTGCTCTCTGCCTGTGTCTGTCTCTCCCTTTCCCCCTCCTCCCCTCGCCTTTCCCCAGCTCTTGAAGCCACAGGGGCATCTCGCTCATCAACTTTGATAGAAAATTCACCGAATGTTGAAGCAGATCCAGATCGCACCCGGCAAACAAATTAGAGACACTTAGATTTTCAAACTCATCGTTGCTTATGGGCAGGGGCGCCAGGGCTCTAAGTGTTTAATTTTTAATATATTTATGTAATGTGCTGAATGTGTTTCCTTATTTAGTTTAACGAGTGGAAATTTTTCCCCAGCCGTGTGAGAGTCGCTTTGCGTTCACAGGATGCCTGATAAGGCCTAAACTCATTAACATGCCTGTGATCCGGAGATCTGACAAGGGCTGAGTTTGTAAATTTTTCTTTCTTTTCTCTCTTTCCGGTTTGGCTTTAAAACGTGCTGTAGCATCTCTCTGAGGGTTTTGATGAGTGATTTGCATTAAACCGAGGGCACTGGGATTTGGCAGGTTTGAAAAGGGGAGGATTGAAGGGAGGGGTGTGGTGGTGATCATCACTCAGAAGGAAAGGGAGAATAGGGGAAGGCTGAAGGCAGGGGTTAGGCTCACCAGGGAGGAAACTTTGCTGCATTTATGTGCTCTAGCGACACACTGCCTCAATGCCAGGAGTGTGTTTAATTAGCCACTTACAAGCTATAAGGCCTTAACATGGAGTAAGGTAGGGTGTGCATCATTGACGTGCTCATGAAATCCTAATGAGCAACCAACTGATAGAGCAGAGATCGTCTGCAGCCCTCATCCCATTAGCATGTCAATGGTTAATCAGGCCCAGTGGGACCCACACCGGTCTTGCCCTAAGCTCTGTCCATTCCCCCAACTCCTGGTGAGGATTCAAGGACTATTGCAAATGTCCTGCAACGCCTTTGCCTCCTTGTTATAAGGGTGACAGTACTCGGTGCCTCGCAGGATTAGGTCCTTTCCGGACAAGCTCTGGTGCTTGCCTGCAGGCAATGGAGCAGACTGGGCATGTCCAAGAGCGGAGGTTGTCGGCGACTCTCTGCAGGTTCGGTGCCAGCCCCTCCATGCGTCGGCTCCGTCTCGCTGCTCTGCAGCCTGCGATCTTCCCACGTCCTTCAAAATCTTCAGGCGTGTGGCAGGATTCCTGCGGCTGCCTCTTAAATTGTTGCCCGAGATTCTAATCCCCTTCTCCTTGGGCTGATAAAGGAGCCTTTTGCTGAGTGCCTAATTATGTCTCCTACCAGAACCATCCCCTTCCCAGCCTCGACAAGGATCTTTGCATGCAAGCTGACCAAGAAGTAATTGCATTTCTCCTCTCTCTTTCCTGGGGATGAGCAGAGCTGGGGGTGGGGAAGGCAGACCCTAGGACAAGACTCCCGCAGCCGGGCCCAAAGGAACCCCGTCGTAGTCGCTGGGACGAGGGGCGCCTGGTAGTTTCAAGGCATCCATATGCAGGGCCAGCAGTGGAGACAGCAGGCACAGAGTCATCTCCTGATGACCCTTCTTCCCGCCACCGGCAGCCAGGTGGACCTGCGGGAAGCTGTGCAGAAAAGACCTCATTAAATCATTCGTTTGAGCTGCGTTTTCTCACCTTGTGTGAGAAGGAGCTGGGAAGCCCTGCCATCGTTAGCGCTGTCCTTCCTGAACCAGGGGAGTCTGGCAGAGGGAAGGAGTGGGACTGAAGCGCCACGTGCCTGTCATGTTAGCCGGCAGTAATTTTCCACGGCGATGAGAAATCTTTAAGTGTCACAAATTCCAATAACTCCTTTGTGGAACGGCTAATTTGAGAGACTTCGTCTGCCGAAGGAGGTAGAGAAACGATGCGGGCAATGCTGCTCTCTTGCTCATTAGAGGCGCAACTGCTGTGTTGGGATAGGCTTTATTTCTGTCAGTGTTCGGGCAGTGCGCGGGGGCTCTCGGGAGTCCTGCGAAGCCCAGCAGAGCCCCACGGCTGTTTAGGCTGCATACGATGTAGCAGAGATCATCGAAGACCCAAAGAGATGACAGTGGGGCAGATGCAGGATTTGTCGTTAGCCGTGTTCAACAGATGAGAAACCAAGGCAAAGAAAGATTGAGCGAGTTGCCCAACATCATCGGAGGAGTCGGCAGAATTGGACAAAGAATAAAACTGTGGACCATATGCCTGGAAGCGAACTCCTTCCTCCGCGCGGACCCTGTTGTCACAGTCAACCAGTTCAGGGAATCCAGTTCAGAAAGGTATCGAGCTCCATTTAAACCGGGTAGTTTTCCTGACCCCAGGACTTTTGTTGGAGGTCTGTTCCAGACTCTCAAGACTCTGGTGCCTTTATAATTTCCACTTGGTTTATACCTGTTTGTTCTTATGTCACTATTGTCCTTAAAGAGCTCTCCTCTCTCTGCTTGCTGCCCCTGGGGTATTTGTAGAGAGCCCTCAGTCCCTCCCCAAAATCTCCAGACCCCTACTCCACTCAGAGCCGTAACAGAGCAATCTTACCCAGTTCTGGATAGTCTGTTTGATTGTCTTGTGAAGTGTTTGACAGTGCTTTACGTAGAGAAATGGAGATGATTAAAATCACCTTGGCACCTGCATTTGCAGGAGGGAAGATCTGAGAAGCCTAGTCATTTTCTGACACATTAAACTTCAGAAACACCAAGCCTCGTGGGGACTCGATTAACGCCATTACCATATCGTCAAGGGGGTCAGTCTTGAGTTGGAGGCGGCGCTCAGCATGGGTGGAAAATAACCCTGGCACATTGAAGTGTTTAGCCTTAGCACTCTCTTACAAGAAGGGTCAAATCCTCTGCCATGCTGCAGGAGGAGGAGGAGGAGGCAATTAGTCTCGTTGAGCCAGCAGGAGAGGGAGGACTCTGAAAAGAGTGAGGCTGTTAAAATTAAAGTTAATCTGTCACTAATCTCTGGTTATGAGATCTAAAAAGGGATGTTACTTGTGACTGACTGCAGCCCAAGAGAAGCAATGAAGGGAGAAGAAATGTTGTTTAGTAGCTATAGCCAGGCTTACGGACTTGCTTAGACCGGAGTAGCTAAAATCTATCCAGTTACACGGATCTAGCCCCTCTGTAGACAATCTAAATTGTACTTAAAGGATTTGATCCTGTATCCCTGGAAGTAAAGCGCACCTCCCCTGGCTTTGGAGTAGGATCTACCCTGGAGGGAGAGAGCAGAACTAAGCCAAGGCACAATTTCAAACCACCAAAATCTCCGTCCATAGGAGCAGGTTGCATAGACAGATGCAACCAGATTGATTTTGGTTAAACCGCAGCGAGTCGTCTAATAGAGATGGACAAAGTCTAGCTGTCGGGACTCCTGGGCTCTGCTGCCAGCTCGTGCCATCAGTCACTTTGCCTCAGTCTCCCCATTTGTCAGACGAGGCTAATAACCCTTTGGTGCCTCATAGCAGGATTGCAAGCCGTGATAAGTTGATGTTTGCAAAGTACTCCAAGATCCTTATGTGACAAGTGCTTTTTACCACAGCAGTTTTAATGTTGTGAAAGGTGCCAGATTGATAGCCCCGGAGGCTGAACTTTCCCCGTATTACCTGCAGAACAAGGAGAACGCCCACAGAGCCAGTGCAGCCAAGCCACGCGCCGCCACGGCAGGGCACCTTCTTCTCCCAGCTCGACGTGCCACCTCCAGGGATGAGAAGAGAAAGGCACGTGGAGCCCACGGCCTACGTGCTAAACTCGCCGTGTCTGGCAGCAGCGCCCTCCAGCCTGCTGCTCGGCCTCTGAAGTCAGAAGCGGTGTAGCAGCATCTGTGAAATACTTGGAGTAAGGTAATTGGTGCAGCTGAGTGACAGGCCAGTTAGCCTGCCCGCACATTAATTATCCTGCCTGAAGCACCACACAGACACAGCTACACTGCTTGTGGTTTCAGAGGCAGCGCAGCTGCCTGAAGGGGATGCTACTGGCTGCAGTAAGTTCACTATGTAGATGTGGTCTCAGAGGAAATATTCCTTCTCCACCCCAGAGACGTCCTGTGGGTCTCCTTCCATCTCTTCCCTCCCTGCAAATGAGCCATCCTGGTTCTTAGTACTTCCCAGCCCTTTTGCATTGCCCAGCGCGCTAGGGACATGGGAAGTAGTGTGGGGAGGCAGCGTGTTTCAAACAGGCTAATGGATGCCTGAGGTTTGAGGCCAGTCAGCATTCAGAGCTGCAGCCCAGAGGGAGGAAGGAGCTTGTGTCCCTGTTCCCAGCTCCACGAGCTGCCCCGGCCTTCGTCAGTATGGCGGCATGGCTGCTCTTTCAGACGGCATTTGCATCCAGCCTCCGCGCTGAGAAGCGAACGTGAAGTTACTGGGACAGCTGTCTCCCTCCCTGTGCTGGAGGAAAAGGGCTGGCAAAAAGAGCCGCTGAATGCTCGGCTGGGAAGGTTGGTTGGTGATGTGCCAGTTTACATCGGGTGAGGATCTGGCCTAGGCTTCACATCGCCTGCCTTCCACCTCCTCAGCCGTAATAAGATTACGCTTTGAGGAAAGAGAAATCGATTTATTCCTACTGCTCTGACAACCGTGGCAGTGCAAAAGGATAAACCTGCCTCTGAACTATAGCGTCTGAGGCTGCCTGTGTCAGTACCAGAGCACTGTGGAACTGATTCGCTTTGGTACGGCGGCAACAAAGGGTCCCTTGCAGACATCCAAGCAGGTTGGCATCACGATCTATCTGCCTGGGTGAGACGACTCACTTTGGGGATCCCCGGGACATGCTCCGCGGTCAGCCAGTGGCTTTCAGAGGTCTGGGGCCTCACGGGGAGCTTTGCAGCAGGAAACAGATGCTGCACCAGAGCCCTGGGGTGTAGCGGGTGAGACCCTGCTGCCTGTTATGTTGCCTCTCAGTTGAATCGTGGTGTTCTCCTGCACTCAGGGGGAATTCATCTCCATGTCACAGCGTCAGGTAGGAGTTATGTCCCCGTTCCATGACATTGGACGGGGTAAATTAGTTTTAAGGTAATGACACAGATGTGTGGATAGGGTGGATTAGTCTCAGTGTGGAATTGGTGGGGCTGCTGATCCCAAGTGCTATAGTTTTGGGGGTTAATTAATCTCCAGGCATTGCTGATAGAAGGAGTAGGGGAGATGAATAGCTGTGCAGTGCTGCTGGGAGAGTGGTTTAGTTTCAGAGCATGTTATTAAGGTGAAGCTGCACAGTAGGGGTTAGAAAGCATGACTGTCAGCACCATGCCACTAGGCTCTGATTGCTGATAATTTGGGGGCCAGGGTATTTGTAATACTTCCTATTAGGAGCCTTTACCCAAAAGACCTCTGAGTACTTTATACTTAAGGATGTTGATGCTCCTTTGAGGTCAATAAAAGCCTGTGATGCCTGCACACGAGTGAGCTGAGAGGTTGAATTGCATGTCCCAGTTTCACAGCAAGTGAAAGGTAAAAGCAGGAGTCCTGCTCGCTTGATACATGGGAGCGCTTCCAGAAATTCACTGCAGCTGGGTTTTCATGGCAGAAAATGCCTGTGCATTCACATGGGCACACATGCAGGGCAAGGCAAGGCAGGAGTGTACATCTGGATAGGCTGTGGTCAGACCAGGATATAGTGCTGACCTCACCCACCTACCTCGTGATAAAAACAGCACTGCCTTGTGGGCACAAAATGTTTACAGCAGGATGGATGAGATGCATTAGTTATCCCATAGTAAAAGCACATCTTCTTTGGAAAGCAAAGACGAAGTTTAGTCTCTGTTCGTTAAATAGGCCAACCCTGTGCCACAAATCAGCCTTGCATTGTCCCCAACTGCCCTTCCTCTCTCCTTCCCCTGTCTGATCTGCTGCTCTGCTTTCTGCTCCCAGCCCTGTTCTCCCTTCCCGATCTGCTGCTTTACTTTATGCTTCCAACCCTATCTGCTGCCGTGCTGCTTTTCCCCTCCCTGATCTGCTGTGTGCCACTTGCAGAGGCTGCCTGTACCGCTTGTGCCACAAGTTGGCCAGCCCTGAAATAGGTTACGGGTGGTCCTGCCGTTATGGCTTTGGCCTCAGATACAGGGGGTCCATAGCAACATGGCCCTGGTGAGACAGGAAGGTCTTTGCAGCTGCTGGTGAAGAGAGGACCACTGAGAAGGATGGGCACATTTAGGTGACGTGCTGGGAGCATGTTAGGATGCTGGTTTACCAGGTGCCACAGGGCCTGCCCCTGAGAAGCTCTTCCTTGCATCTCTTACAATTCAGGCCTTTGGCCACAATCTCAGTACAGATGCCAGGAGCAAGAAGAGAGTATTCTGAGTAGGGACACGTTTTAGTGTCGTAGTGCGGGTGGGGTGTGCCAAGGTTGTGTATCAGTGGATTAATCTGCCTGCTGTAATGTTAGTGGGGTACCTTGTAAAGGTAATGGAGCATTAATAAATACCTTTTCCAGGGCTGGCCTGATGGTTGTCAGTCACCGGAGCCATATGGCGGGTGCATACAGTAATTTGCACTGTAAAGTTCATTATTCTGCTGTTTACCTCTACAGATTGGCCACTGGCATGTTTCTGAAGGACTCACCATGGACAACAGAATCTTCTCTTCCAACATCTCTGATAGTCTGTTCAACACCACCCTCATTGTCACGACCATCCTGGTAAGTGAGAGGGTCACCTACAGCTCCTTTTCAGCCTGGTGTCTAGGGGTGTCAGTCAGCCAATATATTATTCCCTTCTTCCACCCCCTCTGCCCCTAGCATGCAGCATTGCACACTGATTTCATAAAGAACAGACGATCAAATCTCTAATTACAGCACTGAGGACAATTCATGACAGTATAATTAAACTCAAGTTGATGTTTCATATGGAAATGATATTTGATGAGTTCAGAAGCAGCTGGGGAGAGACGACTGTGGTGGGATATGTTGCATTTTTAAATTCATCTCTGAATGATGTTCTTGTTCTGTATACAGCTGGTAGGTGGGGAGGAATGGTTGTCCCTTCAATCCATAAAATTACTGAACATGAATAAGATGGAGACAGTTGTCATGACCTGGAATTGTGCATGTGCAGGTACCAGGGTCCTCACCCCATAAAGCCCCTGTGCTGCCCATCTCCCTTCCTAGACCCTGAGAATAGGTATAGCCTAGACCCTGAGAATTGTCTCCACCATGCCACTTTTTTTTTTTTGCCAGTGTCCCTTTTCAGTTGCACACCCCTGGGGTCAGTTCCCTGGGGCCAGCTGAGCTATGCTCTACATGAGGCACAGATCAGAGTGGAGGTAACTTTTTTGTTACCTTTCTGCCCACCCTCCAGTCCAGGGCAGATGGGAGCCAATTTGATGCCCTCAGTAACATTGAGAACAGCCCCAAGGCTGCTCTAAGTTATGCCAGGTTCAGGAATCATAAAAAAGCAGGGCTGGCAGGGACCTCGGGAGGTCATCTGTTCCAACCTCCTACTCAAGGCAGGATCATCATTCTCTAAACCATCCTAATCGCATGTTTCTCTAACCTGTTCTTAAAAAGCATTGGAATAGACCATTTTTCCAGTTCAGGATGGCTGGCCCTCCAGAATACTCCTTATGTCAGGTTAGATCAGTCATGTCTATAGATTTCATCCAAGGATTGCTGGTGTGGAACTGCATACATTAGCTTTCTGCTCCCTTGGGATTTTGTAATTGCAAGTGAAATCCCCAGTCGGTGTCTGAAGTAGACTTTCAGTCCCCCGTGTACCTCCCTTCTCGACGGGGAATGGAGCAGGACTAAAATCTGGCCATTGCCCTGGTCATTTACTCCCCGGTAAACCCCCGTCGTGTCCCCTGCTCTCCGAGTCATGCTGTATTCAGTGCTGTTGGGATTCCACGGTTAAGATGGGAATGACAGCTGCCCAGTTTCGATGCAGGAAAACCCTTACTTAATGCTGAAGTGGAACCACCAGGAGCTGGAGGGAAATGATCGCTATGAAGGCTTTTGTGTGGACATGCTGAAGGAGCTGGCAGAGATCCTCCGCTTCAACTACAAGATCCACCTCGTTGGGGATGGGGTGTATGGCGTGCCCGAGGCTAACGGCACCTGGACTGGCATGGTGGGGGAGCTGATTGCCCGGGTAAGTGAGACATCGGTGGTTTTTAACCTTGATCACAGTGCAGTAACTCAACACGAAAGACCCCCAATACCTATAAGGGTTTCTAACATGACAGGGACTGTGTTTTTATTTAGCATATATGAAGCTGATGTGAAAAGCTGCATTGAAAGTATTTCCAGATTTCTAAGCACGTGTTTAGTTCACTGTGACCGCTTCTACATGAGCAGCGGACTGTGCAGTTGTGACTGTGTGGTCATTTAGTACTTGCCTACCCAAGTACTACATGATTGCGCAGTAACAGGTGTTACTGCACAGTAGCATCCCTGCATGCTTTTTCTTTTTTTCAGATGCTACTGCTCAGTAGCCACGAGCTACTGCACAGTAGGTCATTACTACCGCACAGTTGCATCACATCGTAGTTAGTGCCCACCAACACTACTGCACAGTAGGTCATTGCTACCGTAGACGGACCCAGAGACAATGTTGGTAGCAGAGCAGGAGTTCGGGCTCTTGGGTTCTAGCCCTGGGTCCGGCAAGGTGGCTGCCGCAGGGGACTGAGAGCTGACACTTGTGGAGAGTTGTTTGGAAAAGGACAACTCCCCATATGGAAATTGTGGGGGAAGTGGGGGGGAATTGTTCCTATCAAAGCAATTTTGGGGCAAACATGAAAACTTCAGGCTTGGGGCTGGAAAGCTCTTGGTGGAAATGAGCTATTTTTCCAAGAGGAAGTAGGCCCTTCTTGCAGAATAACGGAACTGAAAATAAAAAGCAGATTCAAGGGAAAACTCTAATACTAGAAGTAGTAGTAGATGATTTAAAGTGCTTGGAGTGGGACAGAGCCTCGGGTTCTTGGGCCCTGTACCCAGCTGTGCTTAAAAGTGGTGTCAGCAGTGCTCAGAGACTGACAGCCAGGTCAGCTGGGCTCAGTTTCTAGGTTAGCCAGAGACTTGCTGTACATGTGAGCTTAGGCAGGCCACATCACATCTCCGTTCTTCAACGGGCCTATGAGACGAATGGGAAAATAATACTTTCTGAAGGATCCTGAGGCTTAAATGTGGTTTGTAAAACAGCTTTAGGGTCCTTATTGAAATGAGCTATGCAAGGGCAAATTATGAAGATAGATGTTATTGCAACCAATATTTGTTTGCTGTTCAGTTTGTGTACTTCCTTGTTATTATAGGGGTGTATGAGAGAACCAGATTGCAGCGCCTCAGCAGGTGTGAATCAGCATTAAAGTTAATCTACCTATAATTCTGACACATCCGCATCACTATAGCATCTGAGCACCTCATAATCCTCAACATATTATTTTCCCAATGGTAGGGAAGTACCATTACCTTGAGGCATGGAGAAACTTGCTCAAGGTCACATGGGATGTTTATGGCAAAGGAAGGAATTGAACTGGAGACTCCCACATCCCAGGCCAGCACCCTGTCCCTTGGACTTCATCTCCCCATGGGGCTCTGCCTACTGACACCAGCTGAGATCCTGGCCCCCTCTTTATTTCTTTGTCTTTCAGTTTGTTTGCAAATGCTCTGGGCTGTTGGCATAGTTTTTATACATGTGGGACTGCACATAAAAACCAATCTGCATTATTTCTTTGGGGTAGAGAAGAGGAACGCACACAAAGCAGCATGTGATCTCTGCAAGCAAAGAGAAGAAACAAGCCATCAAATTTTTGGCCTACTAACCTTGACAGTATAAATGGTAGCTGCTGATTTTTTTATCTTATTTTTTTTGCAGAGATAAGTGTTTTAACCTCAGCTCCATGGAGAAACAGGGGTTTCATACCTTGCTTAACCTTGTTCAGAAGGTGTTTGCTCCTGTTTGAGCAAGACTGTTGGAGAGAACTGAGAAAGACCCAGGTACAAACTGGGGAAGACAAAAAAACTCGTGTGACATGTTTGCCGTAGGCCACTGGAGTTGGCAAGAGACTTTCAGATGGCTACAGTGCACTTTAGATCAGACTCTGTCACCTCCACCCTCCCAGGCAGGGCAGGATTGTTCCCTATAATATAATACTTACTGTTCATGAGAAACCAATAATAAGAACATCTCATGAATAATCTGGGGTTTGCTGCCACCAGCCCAGCCCTGAGACACACCTCTCTGCAGACACAATCTTTCATAAATGTTTAAAGACAAGAAGGACCTTTCTGAGCATGCAGTGCAAGGCAGGGGCTGCAGTCCATATGGAGCACTGTGCTGGACTCTGAAGAGTTAAATTCTGTTCCCAGTTTTGCTTTGGGGCTGCTGACGATGGTGGGCAAGTCACTCTTTGTCTCTGTGCCTCAGTTTCTTCCTCTACTAAATGGAGCTAATGATTCTGACCTGCTTTGGAAAGCATGTTGAGAATGAGGGGTGGAAAAAACTAAACACCCACAAGATATAATTAATTATTGTCTAGTCTCCTCTTTGGCATTACAAAGGCTGTAGCTGTTCACCCAGATATTCTGGCTTGAAGCTCATTGCTCCTGTCTAAATTGTGCCTGCTCTAAAGAGTTTGCTGGGACAGCTACAGTGATGTCTGTAATCTGGAGACAACCACCATTGCCTGCTACTTGGCTACCACTCACTTCCAAAAGAGCTGAAGTCTCCCAGCCCAACACTTAATCTCTGTTCAGAAGAAGTGTTGGAAGAGCCACTTAGCAAAACTGAGGCTCATTTCTCAGAAGCACCAGGGTTTGCATCTCATTAATATTCAGGGAAGCACCCGAGCTTAGGTTTCTTACTGAATTAGACTTTAGTCATTTATGTGCATGCAACTGGGTGGTTTTTGGTTTGTTTGGTTTTTTTCTGTCTCTTTTAAATAAAACATGCACTTCTGCATGGTGAATACAATTGCAAAACTCCCTGCTTTATATGACAGCTGCTTCTCACTGACCTGATCCCTGTTCCAACATCTGCAAACTTTCTGGGGCACTCAAAAAACAAAGCCCTACTCCTGCAAATGCTTTTGCATCCACTTCATCACTAGCCATGCAGCAATGCCAATGAAGGAGTATCTTTGTTGGTCTGGTAGGTGAAGAGGGGGCTTCAGCACCTGTAAATAAATAGTAGTAAGAACATAGAGCTCAGATATCAGACTCCTGGGGTCCCTGCACACTGGATAAAGGGTTTGAGTGATATAGCAGAGCCTTACAGTCCTTTTATCGAGCTGAGAGTGGGCCGCAGATATGAGACTGCCCTCTGATTATGATGCCCCATGCCCTGCCACAGAAGGATTCTGGAATTGGAGGTAGGGGCACAAGGGGTGAGGTGCTCCAAGGATGGAGAGTCCACCACCTCTCTGGGTAACCTGCTCTAGTGCTTTCCTTTCCTCCTAGTAAGAAAGTTTTTCCTAATATCTAACCTATACTTCCCCTCCTACAATTTGAGCCCGTTGCGGCCTCACCAGAGCTGAATAGAGGGGAATAATCACTTCTCTTGATCTGTTGGCAACGCTCCTGCTAATGCAGCCCGGTATCCTGATAGCTTTCTTGGCAACAAGGGCACACTGCTGGCCCATATTCAGCTTATTGTCCACTGTAAATCCCAGAGCTATCTCTTCACTGGTCGCTGATGTATGCATCAGTTTGGCTTGCCACCCTACAACCATGGCTAGCACATAGAGCTGCAGCCGAAGGCAATGCACTGGATTGCTTAGGCAATGCTATGCTATTGTTAAAGGGTGATTCCTTTCTGACCCTGATCAGTTAATAGTCAAAGACATGAAATGTGATTACCGTGCTCTTTGTCTGCATAACTAGAAAGGACGTAGAATTATCTAGGCCTGTATTATTACCCTGTCACAGTTTTGGTCTTGATAACCCGTCCTGGGGCACTGATTCCCCATAAAGCGACTATGGGTTGTTTGGGGGGGAAAAAACGTATTTTATTTTATTGCTTCTAAATTAACCAGCCATTGATTTATTCTTAAGTGCTGGAAATTCTATTACAGCTAATTGTGCTATATAATATGATTGAAAAGAGATGCTATATAAATACAAATTTGTTGTTGACCCAAATACACAAGTGCATATCTTATCGACCTGCGCGCAGAGCTAATTAAGAGTGAACACACGCCAGGATTGGATGGCCCTGGGGATGAGTGAAAGGGCTATAGATTGCTTCACTTCTAGGTCAGCAGCTGGTTTGGGTCAGCAAACACCCAAAGTTGTTACCGTCTAATGGGACTTTGGCTTCAGGGGGAAACAGATTTGGAAAGCTCAGGCCAAATCTTGGCTGAAATCACAATGTTAATTGGGCCCTTTGTGAATCGAGCAGTGAACGAGTCGGGAAGGCCAAGCTCCTCTCTCCTCCTTGGAGGTGGGTTCAGAAGTGGAGCCCCTCATTGGATAGCGTTGTGACCCCTCTCCCTGCCAAACCTGCCATGGAGCTAGAGAGAAAGTTTCAGACTCCAGCAGTTTGACTGGTGCCTTGGACAAGCACTAACTGTAATGAGGAAACATGAAAGAACAGCAAATCTTCCACATTTCGTATTATTCGGTGACGCAGCCTTCAGGGACAATAGGGATGGGCTGAAAGAATTATGTCTCTCTTTTTCCCTTTACAATATTGTTTCTCACTTTGAGTCCCTCATGGTTTTCTCTTGCTTGCTCATCCTCAAGCTGGAATGTATTCGCCAGCTTGATACAAGCCAATAAATGTATTTTCAAGGCAATGTGACAGCTTCTTCTTTATTCTGATACAACTGGCTTTGCTGCCTTTGGTCGTGAGTTTCTGGCTATGCTCAATGTGTCTTCATAGTGTCTGGGCATCCACTTGTGATGAAACTTCAGTGATTAACTCCCTTGCTGCTACAGCTCTAAGGAGCAGAGGTGGTTTGGAGAGAGTCTTTCCCAACAGCTGTCAAAACCACCTGTCTTGCAGTCCTTGTCTTCCCAAAGTGCAAGGCTAGGCTATGGAGCTAAGAGATTTTTTTTTTACTGTGCAACCCACTCAGTAGGGAACTATGCTGCAGCATAGCTATAACTACCATCCCCTAGCATTCATCAGGCTCTTCTTTTTTGTACTGTAGTACACGAATCCCAAAAGGCCCCGGTCAAGAGCAAAAGCACTGGTGCATCAGAGGCTGTAGAGACATGGAGTAGCACATACAATAGGCTAACAAGAAGATGCAACAAGTTAATGGAGTGGTTGGGTTGGGGCAGATAACAATAAGACAAACAAGTTCCTGTGCAGAGCACCTGCACACCCAATCGGGCTGTCAGCGGCTGCTCTCCATCAACTGATAGTAGTCTGTAGGTATCACTTCAGTCATGTCTCTAAAATGTCTAGTAATAGGTGAAATAACAGCTCTTTGGATGCTTTAGGGTTAGCTGTTACAAATAGCATCTGTGTCTCCCAGCGGGGTTGCACAGAACCCACTCCAGTGGATCCCAGATCCTGGTTGGGACATTGCACGGTACCATGGTGTGAACAAGACTGGAGAATGCGCGTACCAGAGTGAATCGCATGGGGACACTGGCTGGCTCCTGCAGGGGAGAGGGTAGCACGTGAGAGCATGGGGTTGCAAGGTCCAGTCCCCCATGGCTGCTCTGACCTAATGCGAGCAGTGCGTCATGAAGTACATTAAAATGCCTTGCTTGGAAGAGGGACAGCTACAAAAGCAATTTCCCTCCCTCCTCTTGTGAGCTGCAGTGTTCGAGAGTGTGCCTTCTAGATAAAGGCTCGTTCTGCTTCTCAGGGGCTTGGCGTTTGGCAGCTGCCTGTTCTGTGGCAAGCTGGGTGGCTCTAATCTTCCAGGTCTAACCTTCGGCCAGCACAAATTTTGCTTAAAAGGCGGGGAGGAAGGAAATGTGAGTGCAAAGGGGAGCGAGCTGGGAAAGAAGCTATTTAAAGGCTGGGGAAGGAGGTCATGCAGCCTAAGCCCTGACCTGAACTTGGTATCAGCTTTTCATGTTAGTTTGCAGTGAAGTGGGCTGTTGGTGCAGGGTTTCAGCTAGAGAAGTAGTTTGGTGGGTGTACTGGGAGAGGAGAGCTGTATGCCATTGTACTGGCAGATCTGGCTGACGTTCAAGCCAAAGAAGGAGATGAGATGGAGGATGGTGGGGCAAAGAGAGAGGGAGAGGAAGGCCAGAAGAGTGTTGCCTGTTGATACAGGAGCAGCAAGCATTTGGCAGGATAATGCAGACCATTTGCAGCAGTCTTTTTCCAGCAGAGGCATTTCTTATTACTGGTCTCCAGAACTCCCCTTGCTCTGCTCCCACTCTGTTCTGCATGCATAATTGTGGCCAGGGCTACATTAGCATCAGTCTTTCTTCAAGAAAGATTAAAGCTTCTGGGATGTCTCATTGCTTGCTAGTCTAGCTGCTGTTTAAAGGCCTGACTTGGCAAGGTCCGGACCACCTCCTTGAAGGTCTGAAGCACTATCAGCTCCCATTGATGTCAGCAGGAGTTGGGAGAACTCGGGTGCCTCGTTTCAGGTGAAAGACTTAGCAGATGCTTGGAGGGATGTGGCATGTTTTCATCTGGAGTCAGCGGTTAGGATTCAGCCCACCTTGGAAGCGATTGCTGGTGTCAAGGGGTCTCCATGTAAAATGGCTCTGGTGGGTCACACTCCTGGTCCCCATGGATGAATGTCCAGCTCCTGGTTTTTCCTGCCCGTTGCAAAACAACCTTAGGGGAACGAAGGCGTTTGGGGGCTCCCGGGTTTCTGAGCAAAGCCGAGGCAGGAGTGCCCACAGACGATACCTGTCAGCTGCTTCTGCCAAGATGCCCCCCTGGAGAGTTAAAGGAAGAACAGGAGCCAGCAGAAGCAGCTGGGACTGGGCAATGTGGGGAAACCAAATCAGGTGTTTTGTGGGGCATTAGATGTTGGCTTGCTAATACTGCCACCCTGACCCGCTGCCAAATTCCCGAGCTTTGCTCAGCGGGTCAGAGCTAGGCCATGTCGCCTTGCCCCCATATGGTCAGATCAAGGCTGAGCCACACCTCCTCCTCCTCCTTTCCCTCACCCGTGCAGCTGGTTTGGGGCCAGGTGACACCTTCTTTGTCCCATAGGATGGGCTCTTCCCCATCATCCTGAGCAGCTGGGCTGGAGCTGAGCCAAGCCCCCTTCCCCTGCATGGCTAGGTCAGGGCCAGGCTGCTCCTTGCAACACCCACCCTGAGTGCCGGATTGGGACCACTGGCTGGGTCCAGCCCACGGACAGACTGGGCACTGTCCATCTGGCCTGCTGGGCAAAAAGCTTGTGTTATAGAAATGGGCAGCATTTGGGGGTGTTGCTTGCAGCCAAATCTGTAATTTTTTGGACCCCCAGTCCTGTTTCAAGGCCTGCTTTTGGGGCTTGTTTTGCCAGCGCTGAATTCACACAAGAGTTTGCTCAGATCTGCTGAGTGCCTGAACTTCTCCCTGTTTAGTTTTGATGGCTGAGGGGGAAGCCGCTGAGGGGCCAGGGCAGGGATCGCCTCCCTGATGGTACCGAGAGCCATGGGGATTACTCTCACGGGGACCCTCCTCATTAAGCCGCCGCTTGACATCGCTCACCGCTCGTCACCCTCAGCATCAGGACGAGCTCTGCCAGCATCTGCAGTCAGGCTGGCACTGGGGAAGGCAGCTTTGCTCTCCAGATGGAAAGGCCTCGCCTTTTACTTCTTAAATCTGTTTAATTGTGCCTCCTTCTCAGCACCCAGGCACAGGCTCAACAGTTAATTTCGTGCTCAGCTGCAGCATCGACATATTCCAGCATGGGCACGCAGAGCGCAGGCAGCGACTGCGCTTAGCAGCAGTGCTAGCCACGGCAGGTCATACATTTCATTGCAGACATCCTTCCACCCGGGGCTCCTCAGATCCAGCTAGAGTTTTGTTGTCATTTAAGCTGTTGTCTGCTCTAGAAGCATCAGGCTGTGCTCCCATAATGCGCTGGCTTTTTTATTTTTAGTTGATTTAGTGTTCGCCTTGATTGTGCGAGCGCAGCACACAATTGGAAGAATAAGGGGGCACGTAATAGCGTCTGGCTCTACCCTGTTCCCTTCCTGCCCAACGCTTGAACTCGGGCAGGTTTCAAAAGCAGTGAGGAAGTGATGCACCTTCCCCAGATCTGGCATGATGAAACCTCAGTGATGCCTTCTACCTGCGCTTGAGTGAGGAATGGGTGTTGAGCATTTGCATTGGCAAAGCTCCCATTGTTACTAAGAGATGCAACCTCAGTGAGCCACGGTGGGAAAGGCCCATCTCTCCTGGCCATTTTGAAGCAAAAGTCACAAGCATGAGGCAGTGGCATTCAGGCAGAGGCTATGAACACATGTGGCTCGCAGATCAAATTTAGGGGCGTCATCACCCAGCTCTTAACCTGCATGACTTCTCACTGTTTTGAGAGACAGAGAGAGAGCCCCAGGTACGGCACCATAAAGAAATGAAGGCCAAGGTTTGGTGCTGCACTGAGGTTTGGCTTAACAAGGAAGAAGGGAAGATGGATTTGCACCAGATCAGGCATCGGCAGGAGGCTGCTGTCATGCCTGCCTGCTGGAGCAGGTGCCAGTAGGACAATACTGAAGTCTCAGGAGGAAAGCAAGAGCTCCCTGACACTGGCTGAAGAAGTGGGTGGCCACCTGTCATACCCAGGAGCCTGCCCGTGGCGCAGAGCACAATGGAAACAATGACCTGGCAGTGTTTTTTAGCAAGCAGTGCATGCCGAGAGGGAGGGAGCGGGTGGGACTTGTTTCTTAGCAGGTTCCCACAAGGGCAGCATGGCGTGTACCCTCCTCCGACTAAACCCGGGTGCTTTCTTTCCCTTCGGCCCTGGTCCTTGGGCATCAGTGCAGCGATGCCCCTTTAAACCACCTGAGTAATGTGTCTGACCCCTTGACTTCAGCGCTGCTCCTCCAGGCTGTGGTGGGCAGGTAGCTTTCGACTGAGTTGAAATCCATCCTGGGCCAGGAGAAATAAAAAAAAACAAACAAACCCTAGGAGTTGGCATGCTCAGGGCTTAAAGGCAGAAGAAAGGACATATGTAATGGCTTTGTAGCGGCTGTCAGTGCGGGCATGGGTTTTCTTTCTTCATCGCAAAAGCTGGATATTTAAAAATAATAGTCTCTCCTATCTCTAGTCTCAGGCAGAGTTTCTTGAAATTTACCTAAGCCTTCTCAGGATCCAGTGCTGTAAGTCGGATTTTCAGTGACACCGAGGCTCAGTAACCTTGGAACAAAGTCTTGCAATATTGCTCCTGACTGCTGCCGCGCTGGTGTAGTGCCTCTCCTCTCAGGGGGCTGCCCCGGGGAGTGACCTTCCCCACATCTGACCTCCGGGCCAAGCCCTGACTCTGTGCTAAGGCTCCTGCTTTCCTCACCTAGTTAGCTGCTGAACTCAGGCTGCCTTTCAGTTCCCACGACTGCCACTATCTTCTGCCTAACAGCTCCCACCCAGGGCTTGCTTCTAGGACATGGACAGGTGGCATAACAGCACTCCTCCTCCTCCTCCTTCTCCTCCTCCAAGGCACTGCCCCTGGATTCAGATAGAGGAACCAGCTTGATGGCTGAGTGATGCCTCCGTGTGCTCTCTTCAGACCTCCTCCTTCCCCTCTCCCCCAGGACCCTTCCCAGCCTCACCCTGTCCTTGAAAAGCATGCTGCTGCTCCATGTCCAGTTGTCTGCACTGGGTGGCTGTTGAGTTTCCAGGCGTGTCCCCGAATCCTTGGTGCTGGCTCTAGCCGGGCTTGGCAAGAGCTTGCATCAGCCAGTGCACTCGACTGTGGAGCATATCCACGCCTAGGATCCAAATGGCTCACAGAGGAGCTGAAACAGGAAAAAAACACTGCATTGGGGGCAGGGGAAAGGGCTGGGTGCACAGAAGCTAGGCAGATAGAAAAGGGAAGGTGAAGACGGACCTGAAGACAGAGGACTAGCCCAACTGGCACCTGAGAGGTGGTCTCTTAAGCGATCACCTGTTTACCATAGCATGGGAAGGACCTTGAGAGTTTTCCAGTCCAACCACTTGCCAATAATGCAGGATTTACTGTTCCTTTGCTAGTGTATCTTCATTTCGGTATTATTTGCTTTAAGCTATACCACGCAAGAACTGGCTTGTTGTAAAAGCTGCATCTTCATTAGGGAGCTTTTCAGGTACAGCTCTCCCCGGTGTTGCTATCTCAGCAAATCCTTCTACGTGTAGGCAAGTTGAGTGTAGCCCGTCTGGGGCTTTCCCTATTCACAGAATCCCTTCAATACAATGGCGCTTAGATGGGTCAAATCTAATAGTTATACCCCAGGGGTGTTTAGCACTTGGGGGGGTGTTTACTCCCATGCCCAACCACCCTGCCAGACTGTGGTTATAGATGCCTTTTAAACCACCATAGGTAGATGGCTGGATAGATAGGAATTTCCCCTGGCTTCTAATTCCAGTCTCGGCATCTTTAAGAATCACCTATAGCTCCCTCCTAACGCTTACAGAATCCGGCACCGCTTTCTCCAATAAACCTCTCCTGCCCAGAATGTGAAATACCGCTTTCTCCTTGACCCATGCACCTTACTTACTGTTGGGCAGATTTTTGCTGCTCTGCTAGCCCTTTTTCCTCCCTTCCTGCAGGTAATAAAATAGAGCTCCAATAAACCAACACTTTGTTTTTGCTCTTGCAGCAGGTCCTACATTTTACAGCCCTTTCGCTGCATGACTTTAAATGGGGAAAGATTTCTGAGAGCCTCTGCCAGAAGATGATTAATCCAGTTATTCTTAAGAAAATCCTGCAACAGCAGCAGGTTCAGGCAGCATGCAGAGAGAGACGCACATGCGAATTTGCCATCTCACGGTGCATTTACAAGTAGGGCATGGATCCGGAGAGATAAGCTGCATATTTTATTGGCTCTTCAAGTCATGATAGTGCACTGGCTGCTGTGTGGCCCTGGTGGAAATCAGGGGTGGAAAGTACAAGCTGGTTTTCTTCCCCCCTTGCACAATTGTCACTGCTTACTCTGAAAATAACAGCCGTATACATGTAGGAAAGAGCAAGCAATACATGTGCAAGAGAGCCGCGCAAGCCTCATTTGACAAACAGCAGTTCAAGCCATTAAAGGAAGGTCTAATAATAAATATGTTATTTAACATAAAGCTCCTTTAGTGTGATACCGAATTATAAAAATGGAAGAAGGGTTATTTATTAATTTATTTTAATCTAATTTGCTTGATGCCACCAACGGCATTTGTGGAGTTGTGCGTTTTGAATGGTGGCTGAGGCCACAGAAGGATAGCAACCTTACTACTGTTATCACCTGGTGGAGTTATCTTTTTAGCTCAAGGGCAAGAGGTCTCCGTGAGGTGCTGCGAAGGTGCAAATCCTGCCGCTGTCTAGCAGGGGCTGTTCTGTTTGCTTTCAGCATTTCACTTGCAGCCATTTTCACTGTTGGCTTGTCATCGATTTAATTTTCTGACTGCCGAGACAGTTTCTAATGGTTCCTCAGTTCTTGGAGTCAGGCGATTACAACAATCAGCTTCCATTAGTATCAAAACCCTAGCCCTCGCATTTGGGAAGAAGTGCCAGAGGCTGTGGCCTGTGGCACCTGTGCCCCCAAAAAACTCAAAAAAGGAAAGAAAAGTCGCAGTTGTTAAAACTCGATGCGTTTCCTCAGGCGTCTCATTTTGAAGCTGGTCTTGTGATTTCTCAGTGACCGATTCATAACTGGAATCAGAACTCATGACAGAAGTGATATTTTTTATTAGACCAACTAGATATTTGCAAAAAAATATATATTACTTGGTTCGTAAGTGTGAATTCTTGGGGTTGGCAGTATAGCAGGGATGCTTAGGGCCCGTCTCCAAAGATCTTGCCTAGGCACCAAGTTCCTGAGCTGCAGCAGTCCTGTGCGGTGTGGGAAAGGCAGGTCTCATGGGTTTCTGGCATCCTCTTCAAAGCACCTTGCCAATAGGAATGGTTTCCCTTATTTCCCTCTGAGAAGCAGGTGCTGTAAGTGTTCATTTTGGATTGCAAGTTCTTTGGGACAGGGCCTAGCTCTGCTTTGTCTGTGTTTGTACAGCACCTAGCACAGCGGGAACCTGACTGGGATTCTGACCATGAAACAGAGGATGACAGTGCCCATTTTGCAGATGGATAGCAGGAGCTCCAGAGAGGCTGGGGATAGGGAACCTCGCTCCACTAGGAAGAAAGAGAAAGCAGCCGGGCAGAGGGGGGGGTTAAGACTGGGTGAGACCAGCTAAGCACCTAGTTGTGCTCCTGGGCAGCAGCTGACTGCATGGTAACACCAGGTGACATCTACCTTGGTGCTGGGTTTTGTGCCTCCTCTGGGGGTGGTGAAGTCTGTGGCACAGCTCCCAGTAAAGCCAGGATTTCTCCCATGTCTCATTAAATAGAAGGGTTCTCCGTGGCCATGGGCTTTGGTGTCTTTGGAGGGGAGAATATTTGGAGCTGGGATGCATTGCTCTGCATGCCTTTCTACCTGGGCACCTGGCCTCTGGGGCAGGGCTGCTGACAATCTCTTCCTTCCTGTCTGTTTAGAAAGCCGACTTGGCAGTGGCTGGCCTGACGATTACTGCAGAGCGGGAGAAGGTGATTGATTTCTCTAAGCCATTCATGACTCTGGGAATTAGCATTCTCTACCGAGTTCATATGGTAAGAGACTTATTTTATAACCGTTTATGTCATTACAGTTATTTGCATGCAAACGCGCATAGTTATAGAGCAGTAATGAATGACTCATAACAATATTTTGGTTTCTTATCTAAACACAAATGTGCTGGACCTTTATTTCCCCCTCCCTCCATCCCATCTCAGCTGCAAGGATTCAGCACAGGAACTCTGCCAGGAACACTCCCAGTGCCCAATGCTGCATGCACCCAGCTCTCACTGGCTCCAGGAGGCATCCCATGTACAGGGAACTGCAGGATCTGTTCTGCTCCCTCCTCCATGCCTGCCTGGCAGGGGCTGATGCAAAGCCCAACATGTCAGTGGAAAGATTCCCATTAGCTCCAGCTCTCTGGATCAACCCCAGATGCAGCTGGCGCAGGAGCATTGCTGCAATGGGTAGCCGCACTACCTACAAGTCTCATCACCCCAGATCTCTGCAGATAAGCTGCATTGAGTCTGGCCGACATCTGCATGAGGTCACCCATGAGACTTCAAGAGTCGTCATGCTTATTGGGAACTTTTCTAAAGTAGGAGGTTGGCACTCTGGACCCAGGACCTGATCTGCTGCCTTGACTCATTGCTCACATGGAGTAGCACCATCCCCACTCGAGCAGTCCTGTTGATTTTGGATATGTCTACACCACCGGCACAGAAGTGACTACAGCATGGTGTAGCCACACGCAAGCTAGTTTAGGCTGGCTGCCTCGGCTACCGACAACAGTACAGACGTCAATGTAGGCTGGAAACCAGCCTGAAAAGCCGGGTCTATTAGCTCAAGTTGAGCCAACTGCTGAACTGCCACTGGTTTCTGAGCCAGCTAGTTTAAAGCTAGCTTGGGTGTGTCTACACTTCACTGCTGAGCCTGTAGTGAGCACATACCCAGAGTTTCATGCACTGTTCAAGGCAAGTATGGCAGAATCTGGCCCTTCCTAGAGTACCCAGGTGCCACAAGATGGATTAGTGATTCTGGGAGCTGTGTTAATTAACACCGCAGTGGCATCAGGCATGTGCTGATGAGCTCATTATCTTAAGTGTGTTTCTTGGCAGATGCTCCACAGTTTGGCTCTCCCTTGATATGTCTGAGATACCCCCTTGGGTTCTGCTGGGTACCCTGTTACTTGAGTGGAAGGAAAGTGCCCACCTACTTTTAGGAGGACGTGAGCCTATAACCCACTGTTGAGTAGCTGTGGGTCACCCCAGCGGGGATCATTCTCCCATATTCCTTTAGCACACGGCTACACCACATCCCCAGCATGCCCCAGAGTGGGTGCAAAACCCATCTGATGGTTCTTGCTCAGATGCACCGAGCCTGGCAAGGCAGTGAAGCTATTGACATCTGCAACAGGCACGGTGAAGGACACTGGTTGGCTGTCAGGAGATCCTTCTGGAGCAGCTTGGTCCATCGCCAAATGTAATACATGGGAATGGAAGCAGGTGGGAGCCCTCCATCTCAGGGCACTCTGAGGTTGCAGTGCAGATGTATATGCTCAGCTGGACAAAGCTCATCAGCTTCGATTCCCAATGTAAAGTGACACACGTCTCCTAAGAGCTCCCCTTCGCCTTGCCCATTTGGAACCGGGCACCTTTAGTTGGCTGATGCACACTCCTTTCACTTTAATAAATCCCTGATGTGGCCAGATTTTCTCGTTCTTCATGCCAGCTGAAGCCCTTTGTATTCCTGCGCCTTACCCAGGGCAGACTGCTGCACTGAGATGGTTCATAATATGCCCAATCTGCAGTTTCAAACATGCTCCACATGCTGTAAGAAATATGGCCCTGATTCCCCATCAGCTGAACACCAACAACCTGAAAGATAAAACAATTAAAGCCATTTCTTCCTGATCCCTTCCCCCTCTCTCAATTCACAAGGCTGTTAAGGATGCAGCATTCGGTGGTAGCGTAAACAGGCTCACACACACATCTCTCTGGGCTGGATTTCTCTTGCCAAGAACAAACAAGTAATTACAGTCTAGTTAAAATTCCGTTTTCTCTGCTATGGGCAGAATGAAGGATCAATGAGCGAACACATCAATGCGGATTGGACCCTTCCATGCTTTGAGAGGGCAAATATGTGTAAAGACTGGTTCCTCCCTTCCCCTCCCCCTCCAGACATGCTTTCCCTTGCTGTACTGCCCTCCCCAAAAAATCCAGGCATGTCCCAGAGGTTTGTCTGCGAGACCTTTGCTATGATCAGATGCCAGTGCAGTTCCTTACTTCATCCACTTGCTTTCTCTCATTTCTCAAGGGGGTGGGGGCTGCTGGTGTGGACTGAACATGCGCTGCCCCCAACTTAGTCTGTGATCATGGGCAAATCACTTACTGGTTCGCTTTCTCTCTCTGCAGCAGGAGGTAGCAAGCCTTACTTAGCTGTCTAGCAGAGAAGTCAGGAAGAGAGAAGAGGGTTTTGGGCACGTAATCCACCCCGTAAGTGCAAGGCGTTTGCTAATGCTGCCTTGGAAGCTAGACAAAAATACATCTGACATGTCTATTTAGATTGTAAGCTCTTCAGGGCAGAGACCATCTGCTACTCTGTGTTCAGACAGTGCTAGCGTAGCAAGGCTACATCCTGCCTGGCCCATAGGCATTACTGGCATAAATACAATTAATAATGAAGTCTAGAAAGCCTTTTGCTGACTTTATTCTCTCCTGGTGCTCTGATTTGGGGCAAATCCGCAACTCTGCAGGGCCCAGTAGCAAGCATCAGGATGAAGGAAGTACCCTCTTGGATCGGACCTATTGTGTATATAGTCCTATTCTCTGTCCCCAACAGCAAATGGGTGCTTCAGAGTGCAAAGCCAGTCTCCAATGGCAGACCCAACACCTCTGGAGTTGCAGATGTTCTTGCAGCCCTGCTGTGGGGGGGAAGTAGGGATCTACTGCTGGTGGATGTCTGTAGCTACTTCTATCTGCATACCTCTTTGCCCACAGATGATCCTTCTCAGACCTTGGCCCCCTGAAATGGACTGTGGCTATGAAGTCCACCAGCCCTCTCCCTCTGCTCCATATCATGGCAGGTAATGCCAACCATTTGGCCCCTCTTCCTCCAGAACCCAGCGCCTAAGAGCTGTGCAGCAATTAACTCATTAAACTAGTAAATATGTATTTAACAATGAAAATGCAAGCTAATTGCATTGGTTTTCCTTTAAGGGTCAGGTTTCTGGAGCAGATAAAGGCAGGTCCAGAGCCCTGGATGCTCTTAATTCTTTCCTTCCCCACCCCACCCTTCTTCTCCCCACATCTTGAAGTAGAAAATTGCAGCTGACACAAGTTAATCACAACTTGGAGCGGGCATCGCCTAACAAATAACTACAAATAAATTTCCTGCCGAGGAGCCATCTCCGTGTCCTGGTCCCCTCCCTACTTAATGACTTCCTTTTATATTCTGTATAAGTTCAGTTTCCAATCATCCCCCCCCCCTCGCGCTTCCTCCTCCCAAGCCCACCACCACGCTGTACATGTCTTCCTTATCTCACATAACCAAATATGGCAGCTGCAAATGGGGCTGTCATTTTTCTCCATTTCACTTGTTGTGATATAATCAAGTGTGGATTTATGACATGTGGGCACTAATGGGCTTTCTGACTTGCAGGCTGCTGAGAGAAGAGTTCTTTTTTTCTCCGCCCCTCTGTCCAGCAAACAGGAGAAAGATTGGGTGGGGGGGAGAAAGATTGACTCTGAGCTCTCAGCAGATGTGTTTAGACTGGAAAGAGGGCTGTTTTCTGTCAAACTGGGGGGAAGGATGTAGCAGGAGCCGAGCAGAGCCGGATACAATTAATGGTTGTTTCAGAGTCCTGCTTGCGGATATTGGATTAGAGTCCTGCTTGTGGGTTGCCATTATGCGATGTGCCACACAGATAAATGGTGAGAAGCAATTCTTCCTCCTGTGGTATCCAGAAAAATCCCTCTGTAGCCTTTAATTACCTCAGTGGCTTCCTTGGATAAAAGATATCAGATTTACCCAAAGATCCTCGCCTGCCTATGTCCTTAGACCAACACAGCTACAAACTATACCCTTGGATAAACCCTTGAATTGTAAGGGAAAAGTATCTTTTTAAGACCCAGATAGACAAAGCCTTGTCTGGGGTGATGTAGCTGGGGGTGGTCCTGCTTTGAGCAGGGGGTTGGACTACATGCGACCCCCTGAGGTCCTTTCCAGCCCTAATTTTCTATGATCCCATCCTTCCTCCTCTAATCTTGGAGGTCATTCCCTTCTTAGGGCTTCTGTACAGAAGTAGTCAAAATCACTGTTTCAGTCTCTTCCCAAGGAGACTTCACATCCCGAATCAGAGGAGTGTGTGGAGGACACTGTACACAATAATTAGTACCACTTATCAAGGACACATCCCCTTGAATGCATAGCAAGACTGTGAGATGGCTATCAGCATCTCTTTATGTCAGCACCTGCTACTAAGCTGGTAGCACGCTGGGACAGTTATGTGAATTCCAGCTATCCCGCTGAGCTGCATATTCACCCATCCCCTTGTCCTCTCCGTGTTGCGTCCCTATTCCTTTCATCGCTAGCAATCCTACACAGCCATATTGGACCCCAGGGCTCCTCACTGCGTCTATAGCTTGAGGGCATCACCTCGGGAGCTGCGTAAGGCAGAGAAAGGATGTAGCCTTAGGCATGCTTTCCCAGACACTCAGCAGATAGAGGAAGTCTCCAAGGAGGAAGAACAGTCCCACGGCAAGGATGTGCACACAGCAGTAGCTGCTGCCTCCATCTCCAAGGGAGGCGACAATCCCTTCAGCACCGTCATACCTGGAGGCCCATAAAATCTTCCAAGATGTGATGAGGAGGGTATCCGCGCTGTTTCGATTCCAGATGAAGATGTACAAGAGGCCCCACAGCAGCTTTTGGACATTTTACACACTTCTGTAACAGGGAGAGCAGCTCTCACAATTAACAAAGCCCTACTGGAACCTGCTAAAAATACCAGGCATACACCACCTATTTTCATTCCCAGCTTCAAAAAAGCAGATAAGCAATAGCTGGCACCCTCCGTGGGAGCAGAATATCTTTATTCTCCCTCTGGTGTGCAGTTCTTTCATTGCTGCTACTGTGAATGAAAAGAACATATAGCGCCAACCTAAAAATGACTCGAGCTGAAAAGGAACAGAAACGAGCATCTCTGCTGGGTCGCGAGGGTTATTCATTGGCCAGCTTTCAATTTCCAACTCCAAGCTGTCAGGCTCTGCTTGTCCGATACAATTTCCTTCGCTGCAGTAACATATTGATAAACTGCCCCAGAAACGTAGTGAAGACACTTATTTGCCGAAGGGGGAGTTGGTTGGAAGGACATCGCAGCAGGTAGCAATGCCTCCTGGTCCCCGACTCCCATGACGGGGCCATTGGCGTTCAAGCTGACTAGTTAGGCCTGGAGTCAGTCATCCGAGTCCAGAGCCGGGAGTCAGGGTGCAGTCCCAGCCAGGGTCTGGAGGCTGACCCCAAGTCCAGATGGGGCATCAAGATTCATAAACTAACTACTCTCTCAATCCTTCATGCTTACTCACCTGCTGCGGAAACTACTCACAGTTCTGTCACGGGTCAGCAGATCGTTTCAGCAGGCTATACCTTTCCCACTTACAGCCTCAACCCACTTTGCTGTCCCTCTTCGGAGCCTCTGTCACTCCAGGAAACAGAATTACTTTATTTACTCTTGGAGAAATGAGATGTTGCAGTGCAGCACGTGGAGAAAGGATTTTATTTAAATAGGAGTCAGAAAAGGGGAAGTGCGATCACTTCTGGATTTGAGAACATTGTCAGTGCTGGGAAAGTGGTTGTTTTAGCCTCCGTGCTGCTGTTTCCAGATCCAGAAGAGTAGTTAGCAGCTCTCAATTGTCATCTCTGGCACCTCTGAATTACTTAAGATACCTGGCAGGTCCAAACCATTACTAGCACTGTGTTTTATGCCTGGACTTTTTAAGGCTAAGCTATTTTTTTTCTTTTACCAAAGCTATTTACAAAGTCTTGGCAGTGTGTTTAAGAAGCCAGAGGTAACTGTGTGTACCCATCTGGATGACTGGCTTGGAGGAGGAGACTCTCTCTGGAGTATACAAAATTTCATGCATGCCATTTGCATACAGTCATAGCATCGTGGACAATGAAGGCTGGAAGGGACCTCAGGAGGTCATATCTGGTCCAACCCTCTGCTCAAAGCAGGACCAGCCCCAACTAGATCATCCCAGCCAAAGCTTTGTCTAGCTGGGTCTCAAAAACCTCCAAGGACAGAGCTTCGACCACCTCTCTGGGTAACCCATTCCAGTGCTTCACCACCCTCCTCGTGAGAGAGTTCTTCCTAATATCTAACTTAAACTTACCTTGCTGCAGCTGGAGCCCATTGCTCCTTGTCCTGTCATCTGCCACCACTGAGAAGAGTCCAGCTCCATCTTCTTTGCATCCACCCTTCAAGTATTTGAAGGCTGCTATTCAATCTCCCCTTAGGTGACTAAATCAGTCCTGTTCCTTGAGCTTCTCCTCATAAGTCACGTACCCCAGCCCCTGAACCATCTCTCTGGACCCACATCCTTTTCAGCATTTTGTGTCCCCTGGTCGTAGAGCCAACGAGGATCATTTCACATAGACATCGTTGGAAAAGGCAGTTTTTTTAAGGGCTGTTTTGGGCCCTAGGGCAGGTTGAGAACCACATCAGTGTTCCCTGCTCAGCACCAGACAGGTCCCTGAATGACACGAAGCTTTGTAGGACCTGCTGCTCACGTGGCGTCTTGTACCATCACCATGCTGTGTGCCAGGTACTCTCTTCCCCAAGGTGATGAAAAGACCCCCAGGAAGATAGGCAGAGGACTTCCTTTCTAACCCAGTAGTGATGCACGATTCATTCGAGGATCAGGGCATTTGCAGAAAAACGCAGAGCTGTTATATCCCCCCGCCCCCATGTCTGGCTCTGGAGCCTCTGAAGCCTCGAGATGATGTGTTTAGTTCTGGAGGTGTCTGGTTCAGTTCCAAGTGCTGGCTGTCACACATTCATCTTGCCTGTCTCCAAGTTTCTGGGAAGGATATAAAGAAGGATAGATCACTGTGTGGTGATTAACTAAATAAAGAAAGAAGGAACAAAAGAAGAATGTAGTTTGTTGCACAGTTCATTCCTGTCCTATTCACTTGCATGTTATGCCGCACACAGTAGAGCCCAGACAAGGAAAAAGAGCTGTGTTTTGAAGAAGCAAATCATGTTGGTGCACAGTCCACAGTGGGAATTGCATCTTTTCTTGAGGACGGGTTTTCAATGAACCTGGGAATTTGGAGCAAACAAGCGAGAAACACTGGATTGCACCTTGCTTTTTTGTGTCGACAGGAAAGAAACAAGCCCAGACTCCAGTGAAAATATAAGTGGGCCCAAATGCTAGTGTTCGGATCCAACCTTAAAATTCTCCACAGCTTGGGGTATTGGCATAAGTGGTTTAATCTGGTTCATCGCAGCTTGAAACTTGGTCCTGGTTTGCCTTTTAAGGAAGATTGTGGTGGCCCTGGTTACTGCCTTGAGGTTGAAATGCCCCCCAGAACCACAGCAAATTGGGCAGAGGGGTTTTTCACTCCCAAATGGGGCGCATTTGTCAGCAAAATCCTGAGTGTTTCTCTGAATTTCCCAAGTTAAAAAATCTGTATAAATCCAGTGTGGCTCCAAATCAATGCATTGCAGTACCAATCTAAGCTTTTCGTGAAGATTTCACTTAATGGCACATTTCTGGGCTTGCAGGGGAAAGTTACAGCTCCCTTTCTTTAGAAATGTTGTGCAAAAAAATTCCTTATTTTAGGATGAAACGCTGTTAAAAACAAATCGGGTGTTTGATCCATGATGGGAGTAGGTTTCATGGGGCTAATGAGATTCCAGGTGTGAAGGGCCTGACAGCCCGCTGGGCTCATGTGGTTGAGTCGTACCCATTTCCGAGGCCGGAGGTCGATAAGGGAACACGTCTGCTACCTCTGACACCCCAAGCTGAATGACTATGGCAAGGTGCAGCTGGGTTGACTGGAGACAACTTTCAGCAGGGATCCAGAGTGAAACTTAATTTTGCATGCCTTTACAGCTAGAGCACAATGCCTCAACTGCCCTGCCAACATGCCCCGGTGTTGGGTTGAGGGATGGTGAATTGTTGTTAGTTTATGGGGACCAAGAGGAGTACGCCATGGCTGCGTGTCGAAGAGGACTCCTCGGCTGGGCCTTTTGTGTTGATCCAGCCATTTTTTCACTGGGCAGCCACCTCCCGGGAAGCTTTTTCCCAACACCAGACCGGAAGGATTGCTTCTTAAGTGAGCCGAGCTCAGCAAATGCTGGTGTCAGGCTACAGCAAGCACCGGAGCAAGGGAGCAGTAAGAAATGAGCAGAGGACCCAGCCGAGACGTAACAAATGGTTGCATAGACCAGTCTTGGGGTCCAACTCTTGCAGCCTGGAAATCTTCCAGAAGAAGGGCCGGGGGGAAGGGAGGCCTTTTCTAGCCTGACTTAAATATAGGAAGCTTTGCAAGGGATCTAACGCTTAGCTGGCTTTGAGATCAGGCATGCTACTGAAGAGAAATAGCTATTGATAGCAAGATGAACCAAGTGGTCTGTGCAGAAGTTACCCGGGCCTGTGAGCCACAGGTTCAAATCCCAGCTGAGCTGGAGAAGCCCTTCATCCTTCCATCTTCCTACTTAAAAACAAACAGTTTGTCTATACAAGTGCTGAGCCCCAATGGTGCCTGCGGGAGTGTCAATGCCTAGCTGTTCCCTTCTCTGCAGGGACGTTAAAACCTCAATGGAGCTTAGTCCAGAACAGCTGGAGTTTACTGCTTTGCTCCTTTTTCCCCTCTTTCCCCCAATGGCACGCAAGCTGGTTGACGGATGCCCTCGCCAACCCAGAGGTGGCTGCATTTCAGAGGTGCTGTAGTGCTCTGTGTGTAAGCTTTAGGGGTCTGACATATATCTGAAAACACAGAATAGTTGCAACAATCAAGTCTTTCCACAAGATAAAAGAAACACATTGCCTGTTAGGAAAATAAGCATTTTGCAGAAAAGTAACATTGAAAAGGCAGCAGGAAAAGATGGCCAAATGCTTCCTTTTTTTGCATGGAGCTCTGGGAAAATATTTATCTCCCCTTTTCCTTTTTTCACCTGCGTGATCAAACCCTCCTTTCTGCACACAGGAAGGTTCCCCTATCCTACAACAAGGTTACTTTGCAAGGATTGATTGTGCGGACTGAAGGCTGCAGAACCGGGGCTTGTGCTTTTAAGGGCCCACAGGTTGAAAGGGTGCTATAGAAATGTAAGATAAAACTGCTAGGTCAAATTCACCCTCAGTTAAGTTAAATTAGCAGAGAATTTTGCTCAGGGGGCTACAAACCTTCAGGGCAAAAGCCAGCCTCTAGTCAATGAGGGCCGGGAAGAAGCTTCCACTAGGGGCAAATTCTGGCTGCTGTCAGAGACAAGGCGCTGGACTTAGGGGACCCGTCCTGGCTATTCCCCTCGGCCTGTATTCCTGCTGCACACGAAGATGGCAGCTACTGTATTGGGAGGTGCCTGCTGGCCAGCAAGCTGCTGCATAGGTTTATACCATGCTCCTTTTTTTCTATCTGTCCCCCTGCTTTCCCCGAGGTCATTTACTGTTCCCTCTGTGGTTTGCCTTTCCTAGCCCCACCTTGTTGCTGTTCACAGTCACGTCCGCTCTGGGTGGTTCCTTGTATTATTCTGTAGAATGGGACTTTTTGGTGTTAAAAAAGAAAGGAAACCCACTGGGTTCTTTTTTGTCTCCATCTTAGGGGCGCAAACCAGGCTACTTCTCCTTCCTGGATCCCTTTTCTCCTGGTGTCTGGCTCTTCATGTTACTTGCCTACCTGGCGGTCAGCTGCGTGCTCTTCCTCGTTGCTCGGTACTGGTACTTTCATTGCCGTTCCTTTCCCGTCCTGAGGGTGCCACCTAGTGTCAGCAGCTGAGAACTTGTGGAGGGGGGATGTGGGGAAGGGTTCAGCTGTGGGGGGGAAGCACTTGTGCAAAAGTTCGGGAATGGTTACACCGGGGTAAGGGGATCCTAGCACCAGCTTTCCTCTGTCCACCCCTGTCTGTGTTTGGGCAGTGCAGGTGCACGCATAAGGCAAGTCCCACTGATGCCCATGGCAGCCCAGTGACCCCCAGTAGGGAGAGCTGGCAGTGTCACAATTCTCCTTTCACAGCAGCTGATGAAGTGAGCCTGAACTCACAAAAGCTTATGCATCTCTGATTTAGTTCATCTGTAAGGTACACCTTTGCCCTGCCTTCGTTGCCACAATGGGACAGGAGCAGGAACAGATCAGAAGGATTAGGGTGCATGTGGTTGGCTGCATTGGTCTTGGCTGGTGCCATAAGCAGCCTGGAAGTCCCAGAGGGCATAGGAATAGAAACCAACAAGGCCGGTCGATCCAGGCAGCGATGGCAAGGCATTGAGCTCCTAAAATTAATTTGCAACCATTTCCCATGCCTGGGTTGGCTTCTCCTGCCCGTACAGAAAATGCATTGGCACCTTTCTGGAGCCTTGTGGTTTACCCAGGTCCTGCTTGATGGGCAATGAGTCAGCTTCTGTATGGCCCACGTAAATCAGGCTTAGATCATATCATGGAGGGCTTGCTGGCAGCACATGCCCCATTGCAGCAGGGATGACCTTGCTGCTATTCCGCTTTGCCTTGACCCTGTACCCGAGTGGTTCTGCTTGGTAGCACAGATGGGCTCCTCGGACACAGCGTGAGTATGTCCTGGCGGTGCGCTAAAGATATGCCCAAGGCTTAAATACTCGTGCGGGGCGCAGCAAATACCCAGTCCTCATTACAAAAGAGAAGCATGCTGTTGCTAGGTCCCCTGGCTTGGCTAACGTTGTCATGTTGACAGGGTTTTAATAGTTTTCAGACTCCTGTTATAGCCTCAATAACATAGCTCTGTAAACCATTTAATAATGCAGTCAGACGCTGTCTCCGGACTGAGCTACTCTAACCTTCTTCTCCATGTTTTAAACATGATCGTCTGAAGTGGGGCTCCTGCATGTTGTCCATGAAGACTGGCCCATATTAAATAGTCTCTGAAAGTGCCCGGGAGTTTACAGCTCACAGCTGGGCTTTGTGACCTTTGTGAGTTGCCGAAAAGCCTCTATCAGGATGACGTTACACTATTGAAAACCAGTAAAGGGAAGCCTCCAGAGATTAGCTCCACCTCCCTGGAGTCGCAGGAGATTAGGAAACCAAGACACAGACCGTACTTTGGTTAATCGCAGTGTGAGGCAGTGAAGTCCCCGCCCAGCTCCCAACACAAGCTGTGGTCGTAGGGTTAGGTCCTATTCCATCTGATAGGTGTCTGAATGTGATCCTATTCCACCCTGCTTGATTCAATGAAAAAAATGCTCACCACACATCCCTTCAGAAAAAGCAGAGACCCAAAGGACCCATTGCTTTGGGTTTTGGCAGTTTTTCAGGGATTTGAGTAGGGTGGACTACATGGCTCTTAGGTGCCTAATAGGTGGAATAGTAACTGGTCCATAAGGTCAGTAAGCCAAGCCTTTTGGGTTCCGGTTTTATTAATGCCAATTAACATTATGTGAAACCCAATTTAAGGCTGCTTCAAGGAGGGCTTCTCTGCAGGTGCAATAGCCTCTCCAGCCAGACCAGACAGCTTGTGCATGCCCGAGACCAAATACTGGCAGTGGGAGCAAGTCTCATTCTCAGAAGATTTTTCCACCCAAACAGAAGGAGGGGAGAAGTGATATGTTAGTTAGGAAGCAGGGGGTGGAATGAAGAGTGGAAGGGAGAGGAAGTGGAAGGGCTTGGGGTGGAGGATGAGCCCCACTTTGATTCACGGGCAGGGTGCCTGTATTGCTCTTCGTCTCTGATGCCCATGAGCTCTGCCAGTCCCTAGCAGGAGTCTTAGCCCATAAGCAAAGCAGATGTTTGTCTGGAGATGTGCGCAGTAGCCATTTGGATGACTCCACTGACTGCCTTGGCAGCCCACATTTATCTAGCACAGGCTACCATCTCACAACGTGATCCATGCAGATTCCTGACTTGTTCCCATGAGCTCGGTACAGTCCGGGGCTCTTTGAAAACAGCAGTGCCCCACTTTGGATTTGAACTTGGTCCATGCCAGACCTTTGCCTGGCTTTTCTTTTTGGTATTGACCTGCCTGCCTTGTGTTTGGCTTAGAGCTCCCTGTTGGCATTAATTCCCCAACTGGAGAAACACGGCAGAAACCGCTGGATGGCACCTGATTTTGCATCTGAACCATGTGCGTTTCACACTTGCGTTGTCGTTTGTGCAAAGCAGAGACCCGGGCTGGGATTTGCTTGAAAGCTTCACAAACCTTTTGCAGATCTTATTACAAAGCCTGGGGGCTTCCGGGTGTTACTGCAAACATTTTGCACAACGTCGCTATGAGCCCCCTGGCACCATTTGCCTGCAAAGAGCTCCCTGCCTAGAGATTCTGCCTCCAGGATAGTGAGGGATTCACCACTTCTATTCCCCCTGCATGCCTTGCAATCTGTGTTTCTTCATGTCTTGTTTCTTGACACTGCAGCTTGACACCGTACGAGTGGTACAGCCCCCATCCCTGCTCCCAAGGGAGGTGCAATCTCCTGGTGAATCAGTACTCTCTTGGCAACAGCCTGTGGTTTCCAGTCGGGGGGTTCATGCAGCAAGGGTCCACCATCGCGCCTCGAGCGCTATCCACACGGTGTGTCAGCGGAGTCTGGTAAGGAGACACACCTGTTGCACCTTTAAACAGCCTCCAGTTATGGTTCAGGATGTGTAGACGTGTTGCTAAACACTGTAGCGTTCTGGAGTCGTGCAGTCAAGCAGCGCTGTGGTACCATTTGCGAAGGGTTTGGCCAACAACAGAGGACCCTCAGGAGTTCAAGGAGCTCCGGATCAGGATGTTTCTGATGCCCGGCATGTTCTCATCAGTCTTGCACTTCTGAGGACTCTGCTGCAGCGTGTCCACGTAATGGGGTGGTCTTTCACCTGCTTCCTGAGCCTCCAAGTCCTCTTGCCATGAAACACCAGCCCTGCCATGGTGGTAGACTGCGTGACCTCTTAACCTGAGTAGTCAGGCCCATTCTGATTTGTCACTTGAGAGGAATAAGCAAACACAAGGCCCCTGGGAGCCTTGCTGGAGAGGGGCATCCCTTTATAGAGAAAACTAGGTGGCCTCTGCTTCTGCTACCTGCCTACCTAAGATAGACTCCAAGCAAATGTGCCACTAACCTGCTTAGATCTAAACCTACTTAATCTGGCCTGAAGGATTCAGATAAAGATTGATTTGTGTTTCCAAAGAACTTTGGGCACCTTTAACTTATGCGCGGGCCTTTGCTGGGA
>NW_017728980.1:11696383-11707138 GCF_001723915.1 Gavialis gangeticus | reverse complement strand
CATCCCTTTATAGAGAAAACTAGGTGGCCTCTGCTTCTGCTACCTGCCTACCTAAGATAGACTCCAAGCAAATGTGCCACTAACCTGCTTAGATCTAAACCTACTTAATCTGGCCTGAAGGATTCAGATAAAGATTGATTTGTGTTTCCAAAGAACTTTGGGCACCTTTAACTTATGCGCGGGCCTTTGCTGGGAGTGGCGGGGACTCAGCACTTCCTAGGATCAAGCCTGTTATTCCAGGTCTGGAGCAAGGCCGAGACCAGCTCGGACCCTAGAGGAATCTCAGTTGACCTTCTCTTCTCCCTGCCTTCTCCAGGTGGGCATTCACCTTGATCATCATCTCCTCCTACACAGCCAACCTGGCAGCCTTCCTCACTGTGCAACGTATGGATGTGCCAATAGAATCGGTGGATGACCTCGCTGACCAGACAGCTATCGAGTATGGCACCATTCACGGAGGCTCCAGCATGACCTTCTTCCAAGTAAACCCCCTTTTTTTTTTTGTTAACCGGGAGTGCGGGAGGGTGTGTGGGGGAAAAGTCAGGAGACACATTCTCTTAAAATCAGATGTTTACCCAGGATATGAACCTGGGCTCTTTCCAGCACACTCCATTCTAGCCCTGCGTAGGTGGCATCTGTAGCAGCTGGATCCATTTCATCATCCCTGGTTGCCACGAGATGAGATGATGCATGTGGTTGCATTTGTGTACGTGCAGTCCATACATGTGCGATGTAAAGGCCTTTCCCCCCCGCCCCAGTAAACTGAGAACTTGGAAAGAAACAGCAGTAGGCTGCACCCAGGGTGCAGAAAGACAAGTTTGCTCTTGGAAAGGCTGTTTACAAGGCGAGCGATTGTTTTCCTCAGTTGCATTTTGAGTGGGCTGAATCCTCTGCTTTTTAATTGAACTTGTGCACCCGGGTCCACCTCCCACTGTGAGTGCGGGGAGTTTTGATTGCAAGGAGCAGCACCAAAGTGGGTTTAGGATTAAGCCAGAGCTCAGAGAAGTGATAGGAAGTGAGGAGGAGTGAGGGGATTTGGAAGGAATCCAGTCACACACAACCTGGACACCCTCAAGGGGTAGGGTTGTGGGACAGCATTGCAGGACACACAGGCAAAACCCTAGGTTCCCAGCCCCAGGAGCTGAGCTCCTGCGCAGAACGCCAGGGAGTGGGTAGCAACGGCATTTATAGCCATATGCCAGAGCCCCTTGATAATACCATTCCTGACAGCCGGGTATTTGCAGCCAAATTTTGATACGTCTCTGCATTGTTAACATGGCCCTAACTTCTGCATATGCAAGGCTCAGTGTGTGCATGTGTGTAAGAATAAATGTGTCAGCAAACCCTGATCTTTCCCATGGATACATATACCTACTTGATGCAAATCAAGCTTTGTTCACGGTCAGGCCCATCATATCTGCATGAGTGATTGTACTTTCCTGCTCTCAGCAGCAATGAGGAGGTTAATCTTTTGACCAGTGCTTTGAATGCACAAAACACAGTCTGGGGATTATTTATTTATTAAATGCTGAAGCACCAAGAGGAGCAAGGTTTTCTTGCTTTCTGTTCAGTCTGAATTGAAATAGGAAGCCCAGAAATCTCTTGAGTGAATCTGATCTTTCCAGCCCAACTTTTCAGACCCTAGAGATTTGGAAAAGGGCTGCTTAAGCAGATTGCTGTATCTCAGAAAAGCCAAATGTAGCACAAGCAAATAAAGAAGACTGTACCTCAGGCACTGAATCAGCCCTGTTCTTTTCAGGGAAACTGGCAGTGTAAAAATCAAGGGCTCAGTTCTCCATTGCCAAGCACCTTTCCTAGTCATCTGAACCAGAATAAGTTGAACGACAAGCGGGGGTGACGCAGGCCTGAATCAGAATGCAGCATTTTACCTGCACTTTGCACTTGTCTTATGTTGGCAAAAGCCACTGTGTGAGATCCGGGGAGACAGAGGCCCCAGATGTTAAAGAACAAAAATAAAACATGGAAACACTAAACTGGAGTACATTTTAACTGGAATTAATATTACCATTTCTGCTCTTTGTTGACTTTTTGCTCTCCATTTAGGTCAAGCAGTGTAAGTGTAGCCGTGTCGGTTCCCCTTTTTATGCAGCCAAGATGGGCTGGCACCCAAGCTCTAAAATCAAACACTTGCAAACTGTAAGGGAGGTCTGGCTCAGATGTCCTTATGAGTGTCATCATGGTCCTACTGAAGTCAGTAGAAAGACTCCTGGTAACTTCAGTAGGCTTTGGATCAGACCCATGACTGGATGAATCAGAAGGCCACGTCCAGAAAGCCTCAAAGACTGGTTCAAGATGCAGACTTTGCAGCTCAGCCCCATCAGTCGTTCCTGGACCCTTCAACATTGTCATTCTCATTTCCCACCTTGTTTCTGGCGAGACTGGGCTGAGACTGTTGTACAGGAAGGTGCGCTGGTCTCCGAGCAAACCAACCAAGCAAGAGCAATTCCAGCTGGAATCAGTTGTCTTAAAATGTTGCCATAGAAACATTTTTCTTCTAAGGTTTTGCAATTTTAAAAAAATGTTTTGAGGCCTTAAAACATCATGGGAACCTATGGCAGTGGTGCATATCTGGGCACCCAAACCCCTTAGACTCCTTGCAAAATCCCAGCCTTACATTGGTACATGTTTTCACTTGGGGCGGAGCCCCCCAGGCAGTGCTGCTCCAATGGCTCCTCTTCTCCCCTTTCTTTTGCAGAACTCCCGTTACCAGACATACCAGCGGATGTGGAATTACATGTACTCAAAGCAGCCAAGCGTGTTTGTAAAGAGCACAGAGGAAGGGATCGCCAGGGTGCTGAATTCCAACTATGCCTTCCTGCTGGAGTCCACCATGAACGAGTATTACCGTCAGCGCAATTGCAACCTCACGCAGGTCGGGGGCCTTCTGGACACCAAGGGCTACGGGATTGGCATGCCAGTCGGTAGGCAGTGAAGAAAAATTATAGTCATTCTCAGCTGTCTGCAGAGGATTGGAGCATTTGAAAGGCAGAAACAGCTCTAGAACTGATGCCACGTTTCGCTGATCTGCCTGGTGTCCCTTTCATTTCAGAGATGCCATCAGGAGGAAAATCAAACGCATTTTAATTATTCATCTGCCTGCCCCCACATCATTTAAAATGATGTTTCCTATATATATATATAAAAAAAAAATGCGTGCGTCTTATTTTTCTGCATTTGTGCTCTTTGTGTACTATGTTTCCTCTCAATCAGCACTGGGAGTGAAACCAGGCAAGCTAGTTTCACTTTCTGCCTTGTCTCCCACCATAGTGCTTTGAAAGAGGCTGCCAACTCCATTGATTTTTATCACAAGCCTTTTGATGTTGGGTGTTTTTTGTAAGCCCCTGCTCCTGGAATCTTGGCTTTAATTGTCTTTTATAAGAAATAAAATGTCGTTAGTCATTGTGGTTGCAAAAAAAAAAGAAAAAAGAAAGAAAACTAGAAAACATTGTCCCTAAAAGGTTCCAGCTCCAGAAGGCAACTACATGGTTTCCTATTTGCTATGCTGAAAGATCTCATGATTGTTAAGCCAGTCGTGTGATCTGGGTGCCGTGGAGGGGCTACTTTTTTAATGTTTGCGGTTAACGATATTGAAGTAACAGTACTAATAGCTTTGGTGTGCGATTCTCATGCAGTAATGCAGCACTGGGCTCATTTGAATGGTTCATACTGCAGAGGAAGGTTTAACTCCCAGAGCAAATCCCAAGCTAACTGTATTTTGCTATTCCTATTATGTACTAGCCCTACATTTCAGGCCAGAGTTTGCCTTGAGAAACAGTGAAATTGTAGGGGATAAAAGGAGTTAGAGTCTGGCTCTCATTACACTGGTGCAGTCCCATTGAGTCACTCTATATTTACCATGCTGTAGCTCATCATCTATCCTAGGTTTTCTCTCCAGTGCAAAATACAGGGACAGCAAGAGAGCATGGAAACTGAGCCTGGCCTCCAGCGAGTGTTCGGGTTTGCCCAATGATTGGGTTCATTGGTGTTATTGACAGGGAGGGTTTTCTTGCCATCCTTTGCTCCACACAGGAGCAAGGGCCGGAGTAAGATTAGACACGCACAGGCAGCATGACGAGGGATTGGCCTGTGTGGCTCAAGGGAATGGGAATGAGATAGGGAGCTGCCCACTTGAATGCTAGCCAAGATGGCAGCAACTCAAAGTTTTCTCCCTTCTGATGCTGTTGGGTGGCCTGGGTCTGATTTCCATCGAGTCTTTGCTGGAGAAGCAAAATCACCACTTGCAATTAGAAGTCATTTGTCGGCAGGCTCCACTTGGATTTGAAGGCGCCTTGAAGAATGAACTCCCTTGTAGTCTCGTAGAGTCGGGGGGGGGTGGGGGTGGCCCTCTCCTGCTTGGGCAGGTTGCCAGGGCCGTGTGTGGTGGGTGGGAGGGATGGAAAGCCATCCCGGCTGTCCCTTCATCTCCCTCTTGGCTTTTACAGGCTCCGTCTTCCGCGATGAGTTCGACCTGGCCATTCTCCAGCTGCAAGAAAACAACCGGCTGGAAATCCTGAAGCGCAAGTGGTGGGAAGGAGGCAGGTGTCCCAAAGAGGAAGACCACAGAGCCAAAGGTAAAGCCCGACTCAGAGAGATAAGACCACCCTCCTTCATACCAGCTCTCAGAGACGAGGCCATCGCGCCTTCACATAGCAGAGCCCGATAACAAGGATGTAAAGCAGCAACATCATTATTGATTCGAGCAGGGTCGACTCCCAACCCAGATAGGAGTGATACCCAGCCTCCTGCCTGAGGAGCAGCGGGATTGTTGGTTTTTTTCCTTTTCTTCTGACTTAAGATTTCTTCCTTTCACAATGCAAGGAGAAAGCCAAACAGCTCTGCTGTGCCTCATGCTGTGTGTTTTTGCCTGGGGCAAAGAGAGTAGCAACAACCAAATGACAAATATTGGAGGCATATGGAGGGTAAATTATCTTCTAATGAATGTCCGCAACGTTACATGGGAAACCAGACAGCTGAAGGGAATTGCATCCAAAGCCTGAGCCCCTTTAAGAGGAGATGGAGCTTTGTTGCAGGGCCATTGGTTAATGGGCCTAATTTAAAGCTCCTTCAGAACAGGGAAGGGGGAACAGGGACTTTATTAATAAAGCTCTAAAACTGAAGAGCAAATTCTTCTGGGTAATGCTATGCAAATTGCCATAAAAGCCACAGCATTAGGCTGCTGTCCCAGCGCTAGGAACACTTGCCAGGTTAAAGCAATTGCTGCATTTTTTTGGCAGTCACCCTAACCTTAGTGAGCATTTTTCTGAGAGGCTAAAAGGTTCCCTGGCTGAGAGAACAGCCTTTTGACCCTCCTGAGCCCCGGGGCCAAGAGCCAAGCAGACTTGTGATTGCTGTTTCATTTTCCTGGTAGATCAGTTGCAGGAGGGTTTGTTTTTTTTTTCCTTGTTTTTTTTTTTCTTTTCCATTTTTTTGCTGTATGGCACAAGCTGGATGGACCACACATGGGCTTCAGCTGGCCAAGAAGCTCCCTCCATATGCTGCTTCATTAGCAGAGAAAGCTGCTCTGTGCATGAGCCCATAGGAAAGGCTGCGAGTTGCTGGGAATTACAAGTGGGCCCTCAGATCTGGAGTGGCATTTCAGGTTCCCTGAACCCAGGTTTCAGGGTCAACCAATTGTCCTTTCAAGAGAGAGAATGATCCAAGAATAAAGGCAGTGTCTGTAAGTGGGGGAGACCTTGGACATGGTTTCCAGGCAGGTCTGCAGGGTGCAAAGCAGCCTGGTACGTCCCCTGGGCTAGCTCTGCCTGTCCCATGTGTGCAGTGAGCTCCCGGAGCTCCCCAGCATGTCAGCGCAGATCCTAGCAGAGCTTGTGAGCCACGACCTCTCTGAGCCCATCAGTTTATCAGAGCAGGCTGTAGCTGGAGCACCACCACCGTCCCCCACCACTGAATATACCAGGAAGAGAAAAGAGGCAATGAGGTGGCTGCCTTCACACCCCCAGGCTCCGGAGCTGGGTGGAAACAGGGGTGGGGAGCTGGTGAGTTCACGGTACATGTGCTGCACAGCCAGGGCAGGGAGCTCCCTCTGCTCCCCCGGATCTGCCGTGGTCAGGGTACCTTCTGCATGATGCTGCCTTGAGCCGTATAGATGTACCCTTCTTGTCTTTGTTCCCGCTCCACCAAGTGGGGCCTTTATCTCACCAGAAGATCACAAAGAGAAGCACGTCAGAGAACAGGAGTTGCTTGGATACTAGTGTCACGGGGGCCAGGATTGAACTGTAGGTAGGCAAATTAGACAAATGCTGTTTGCAAAATGCACCCTGTCGTTTGGATCCAAAAACCCACAATTGTGGGTAGGGCTGCTTGGAGCATTAATGCTTATAGCTCCAGTGTCTTTTCCGGCCTACCTCAACACCAGTAGTTTCCAAACTAGAGGTTGTGACCCCATTTGGGGTCAGAAGCCATACCAAAATCCAGTGATAGCACTTGGGCTCAGACCAAAAGGGTTGTGACCCGGGATTTTTGGGAAAAAGACTGGGAACCGCATGTTATCACACCCTCTTCCCTCTCTCTCCTCTCGAGTTTTAGGCAAAAGAAGCATGGGGGAACAGGGATATATCTAGACACTTTACTCTTGGCTTTGGCAGTTCTGTCCCATTGCAGATAGCCCCCCAGTTGCAGCAAAGGAGGCCTCTGCAAGGTGCTCAGCTTTTCCCCAGTTACTTTAAAGATCGCATAATAAGTCATATTTTTAGCCACTTGCTTCCAGGCCTCTCTCGCTGAGAGTATTGGATTACAGGAGAGTCTCTGAGTGCCTTGTTGGACAGAAACAGCCACCCAGTGACTTGTGAGAGCACTAATTGCTTTATCTTGACATCCCAAATGCACGAGCGAGCTTCAAAGGGATGAAAATAAACTGATAAATTATTAAATGCGGTTACTACATTCCAGGGAGGGAAGGAACACAGGAGTATTTTGCTTAGCAAACTCAGCAGAGAACAAACTTGGAACAGACCCCAAAGGCTGAGCCCAGCACAAGGCTCCCAACATTTTCGGGAGCATTCCTGGCTTCTACCACTGGTGCGCTAACCATTGTTGCGTCCCTGCTCAGCGCCTCAGTTTATCCCAGCTGTGAAATGGGGGTGGTCACAACCAGCCCCCAGGAGCAATGTGAAGTGAATGAAAGTGTTTTAGGCACCCTGAAGAAAGGTGCTCTGGGAACGAGGGAGTGTTGTTTTAAATAGGAGCCTAGAGATCCTGATCCATTCGTGGGAGAGCCCTAGAGGTGAGGATGGCAGGGCCAAGGAGAGTCCTGGGGCTTAAGTACAGGAAGGTGGGGAGCATCCCTGAACCGAGTGTGGGGATGAGAAAATGAGGGGCATCTCCGAGATACCGGGCTGGGATCAGGCAAGGGTGAGGCCGTGCTCTGGGTTGTGAATTTGGGAGATGGAGGTGTGAGTTGAATTGGGTGGTGGTTACAAGATACATTTTATGTCCTGTAATTGCTGCCTTAGTGGAAACATCTCACCCCGCAAAGGCCTGATTTACTGGGTGACTAGATCGCTCCAGAAATTCTGCCAAAAGAATGATGGAGAACAAGGGAGAAATGTGACCCCGTAAGTTTTAAAACAAAACAGGTCAGCAATTTACAAGGGTTTTGGTGAGATTTTATATCAAAAAGCCATGCAGAGATTAAGTCAATAAATCATCGATTCTCACACTTTGATTTAATGTTACAGCGGGGGGAGGCAGATTTTATAGGTGTTCTGGTTGACTAATAGCTGCACACAATCACCGCAGCGTAAGGTGCTGCATGCTTCACGGTGATCAATCAAGAGCCCAGTCCACCAGGGACCAAAACCAGCACTTGGGTGAGTGAGAAGTCGTTTCCAGACACTGCAGACTGCGCTACAGACACAGGTCCCTGACCCTGATGTCAGCCCTGAAATACTTGAACCAGCCAGCTTTGCTCTGCAGAGACACGAGAGGACAGGGCTAGCTGTTCCCATGTGATCTGCTGAAAGGAAGGAGTCAAGCTATTACTGAGGCCAAGAAGTTGGGAGGTTTCCCAGATGCATAAAGAATCAGGGCCAAAGTCTCAGCTGGTATAAACCGACATGCTTCCTCCAGACTTCAGTGAAGGGAGGCTGGGAATATGGCCCACTGACTTCAGCTGAGAATCCAGCCCATTGATTTCAATGCAGCGTGGCCAGTTTACCCCAGCTGAAGATCTGGCCCTTAAAGCCAAATTAATCCCTGGGAACATGACTCCTGAAATCAGCATTTCAAATTCCAATCTTGGTTATGTCAGAGCAAATCCAGAGTAGCTCTTTGCCCATAGAGCTACACCAGACTGCGCACGGTGGAGGATGAGGATGTCACTTGCTGTGTGTCCAGCTAGCACCCAGCAGAACAGGGCCCTTATCTTGATTGGAATATCTAAGTGCCACTGCAATATAAATAATTGTGATAGTTTTACATCAGCACTTTTAAATGTAATCAAAGTAACTTTTCCTGCTGCTGAACTCGCCTAATGCTCTTGTCTTCCTTATCTTTTCTCTTATTTCCATTTGCTGAGCTCAAAGCAACTGGAGCTAGGTGAATGGTATCTGAGCTTGCATCTTTTTCCTGTTCTCAGTCTGTATGTGGAGTGCTTTCCACGTCCCCGAGATGCTTTTTCTGGTTTGGAATTATTTGCTAAATCATCCTTTCTAGGAAAAACTGTTCACAGCCAGTGATTACAAGTCGCTCGGTATTTGCTGCTTGATCTGGGCTAGTTAATTTTGTTTGAATGGCGCAGGTTACATTGCATTTATTTTGGTCCCTGAATGGAATCACACAGTGATGATTAGCATCAAGTTCCCACGTGCTGATGAGCTCAGTACTCACTGTATCTTCCTCTCTGCTTGATTCCTTCCTTTTCTTTCAGGCTTGGGGATGGAGAACATTGGAGGAATCTTTGTAGTTCTCATATGTGGCCTCATCGTAGCAATTTTTATGGCAATGCTGGAGTTTTTATGGAGCCTCCGGCACGCTGAACAGTCAGAGGTAGGACTCAAAATGTCATTGCTGTTGCAGGGACATCTATGTTCATGCTTATGAGGTGCTCAGGTACTGCACCAATGGAAAGATTCTTAAAAAAACAAAAAAAAAACAAAACCTGGATGGATCTGGGGCAGATGGGGGATCCAAGTTAGGTTCAAGCACTCTAGGCAGAGGGATGGAGACCGCGTGAGGATTTCAGAGGCAACTGGTGAGGGCTAGCACCCATGAAAACTGTTAAGTCCTTTTAGCGGAGTCCAAAGCTTGTGAAGACCCTGTATGCAATTAGTAAGAAGGAGGTGGAAATCCCAGGGGAAGTTGGCATGGATCTAGAATGTATCTAAATTCCAGGCACAGTTGATCGAGTCTGGAACACGTCTAGAACAAGTAAAGATCCCAGTTGTGGACCTTGGGGATCCCGAACATGAGAGCACCTTTGATGTGGACCGTGGGAGGCAGAATGAGTGAGGATTTCAATTAGTAGCATCTAGAACAGGTGGCAGACCCTGGGATCCCCAAACTGTTGAAGATCCCAAGCACCGGCCTTGGTATCTCCAGAATGGTTCAGCATCAGGATCCAGAATGGGTGCAGTTGTTGGAATCAGCCCCTTAATGTAGGGAGCAGTACCTGTTGGAAACCAGCCTCTTGCCTGTGTCTGCCTTCCAGGTGTCTGTGTGCCAGGAGATGGTGACAGAGCTGCGCAATATCATCCTCTGCAAGGACAGTTTCCACCCTCGTCGGAAGCGAGGGGGGATGATACGGACTCGCCCTGTTATTCCCGAGGAGCGCCGAGCCCGCAGCACAACCACACTCAGCAATGGCAAGCTGTGCGGCGGGGGGGAACCTGACCCTCTGGCCCAAAGACTTGCACAAGAAGCTGCCCTGGTGGCTCGAGGCTGCACACACATCCGGGTGTGCCCAGAGTGCCGGAGGTTCCAGGGCCTCCGGGCACGGCCGGCTCCCGGCTCACCTGCACGAAGCGAAGAGAGCTTGGAGTGGGAGAAAACCACCAACAGCAGCGAACCCGAGTAGAGCGGGACAGGGGACGTGGGCAAGGAGGGCCGTGTTCCGTTTTACAGAACATGGACTTGTACAATGTGAAACTCGTTTTTAAATTAAAAGCAGTTACCCAGCTTCTCAAGACCAAGACAAAGGCTACGAACCAGGCCCAGCCAGAGACATTTTGGTACCTTTCCCTATTTAAGAGGACATTGCTCCTACTGGAATGCTAATCAGCAGGAGGAAGATCCTCTGGTTGGCCTATCTTGAGCAGCTACCCCTCACCTTGAAACTCTGGGGTGGGGAGGAGGGACGCTGAGGGCAATTCACATACCAGATCTGCTCCAACGGGGGGCAAGAGTCATTGCTGGAAATTCCCCATCCTAGGACAAAAGAAAGGACAATAATGCCATCTCTCCCAATCACATAGATTCAAACAAGGATGTTCTCCAGAGGGGATGGGGGATGGGACAGGGCTATTTTTATTTGATGCGGGGGGATGGGAAGGGAGGAGTAATCTATTTTACTTTATTTTTGGTACTTCAGGACCTAGGGTCTCCAGCGCACCGGATTTCAGGTGCTAAAATCTCCTTCCTTTGCAGTGATGTGGCAGGTAGGGTGAGGAAGAGCAGGATGGGACACAGCTCCCAAATAGCAGCAGTGGTTGAGATGAAAATCCAGTAGAGGAGTTAAAAAAACATATATATATATAGTGAAATGCCAAAAAAAAAAAA
>NW_017728980.1:11695661-11696370 GCF_001723915.1 Gavialis gangeticus | reverse complement strand
AAAATCCAGTAGAGGAGTTATAAAAACATATATATATATAGTGAAATGCCAAAAAAAAAAAAACAAAACCTACCAACACACACAGTGATCTCAAAGAGGCCTTGAAACGCCTGGAATTTCAGGGGTTCTGTGTCTTCTTCTTCTTTTTTTTGTTTTATTGGCGGGAGGAGGGGTTGGGGGTCTTCAGAAAAAGGCCAAATGGTGACAGGAGGGAGCTGAATGTGCTGCAGGACTCCCCACGCTCTCCTAGGAGCTCTGCCTTTTCCCACCAGCAGAGAGTGGTGCAGTCCCGGCATCATGGTAGAAACAGGTGCCCAGCACGTTCCCTTCCTACAAACCCTTAGCGCTGTCCCCAGGCTCAAAGGCACGCCTGTCTGTGACCTCTCTGAAATCTAAGGGTTTCCTTGCTACCAAATGTCTTGGAATGAGGACACGGGGCGGGGGTTCAGTGGGGAAAATTAGCCGGAGGTCTCGGGTAAGAACGTTGTTGCTTCCATAGCAGCAGCTTGCCCTCTGCTTTGGTACACAATGTGAGTTTTACATTGAAGAGTTTGATTTTTCTGATTGAAAAACAAAATTCTATGCAATTTCTGATTGTAAAATAAGAGGGGAAAAGAAAACGTGGCAAGAGGCAAGGGGGACGAACACAAACCTTTGAGCAAAGGTATAACCTGTTCTCAGATTGTTTTCTTTCCTGGTTTTTTCCTTT
>NW_017728980.1:11672597-11690661 GCF_001723915.1 Gavialis gangeticus | reverse complement strand
CCCCCCCCCCCCATTCAAGTCATAAAGCAGCTTGACCCCCCACTAAGCGCTCAGGGGTGAAGGCTAGTAGCACCCCTGGGAGGAGCCGAGAGGCGCTGTGAGCCCAGTCGGTCCACTCTGCAGCGTGGAGGCGCTTTGGCCTCTGCAGACCTCTAGCTACTACAGTAAGACCTAAAACTCTGTTGTTGTCATTGTCTGTAATCGTTGCAGATGAAAACCAGAGAAGAAGGACAGCCCTTGGTCACTTAGGAAGGAACACCACCGCAGTCCCTTGGGGCCCAGTCTGCTGCGAGATCTGAACAATGCAAGCTACGGCCTCTTTTAGACGCAGGGTTCACTATTGCAGAGCAGACCGATGGCTCATCTAATCCAGCGACTTGTCTCTACCACACGCTCCACAGGAGGACACAAGGATATGCACAGATACTGCAGGGATGGGCTCTTTGGATCGGGACTGTATCTTGAAGTACCCCAAATGTAGTAGGTGGTGTGTGAAGGAGGAGTAGCCCCTGTCCTGGGTGAAGTTCTTTGCCCTGGGTTATAGAGGTGGTCACTTTAGAGAATGACAATGGTCATCTCTGGCCTTAATATCTGTAAGTCTATAAAGAGCTCACGCTCCTAGAAGATGAAAGGGCTGGAAGAGAAGGTGAAACCTAGGGGTAGGACCGTCAGGTGAGGACTAGCCACAGCTGAAAGATCCAGTGTGTCAGTCACGTAGGGCAGATCCTTAGGTGGTGTGACTCAGGACAGTGTTGCCTTCAAGAGAAAAATGCCCATTTACACTCCTGAGGATTTGGTCTCTAATGTTTTGGTTGGACTCAGAAGATGATTCTCAAGTACCCCACAGCCATGCCACAGACGGCCAGTTAATTGCTGGCATCAGAGATGTGGGGCTTTGGGGGCCTCGGTGAGACGAGGAGCGAGGTTTTGTGGAGCAACAGACGTGCATTTCATGCATAGGAAATAGCAGAGGAGAGGCAAGGGTGCAGGGCTAGCAGGCGCCTTTGGCCAGGCAGTGGGGAATAGTGGAAGGAGATTGGAAATGTGGAAAGAGATAGACAGTTGTAGGTGTATTGACCCCTAGAGGAAGGTTTCTCCCCAGCTCCACCCGGTAGTAGTTGCCTTATACCCTGAATGGAAAAGCCCAAAGCCTGCCTGAGCCTAATGCCTATTGGGCCTCTCATTAGGGCATACCAGCTCCTAGAGCTCGTGGCCCAAGACTTAGGCGCAAGTCTGTTGTAAGGCTCTGCATCACAAAGCAAGACAGCGTCATTGCTCTGCCCCTGCTTGGAAAAAGGAATGTGTTATTTTTGGTTTGACAACCGTGGGCAGATTGTTTCGAACCAGGTAGCTAGCACGGGGCTGGGAAATGACACAGTCCTTCTCTATATTGGCTGCGAAAGCCATGCTAATAATGTGCTTAAGCAGCATTGCAGCCAGCCAGGGTTTGCTCCACATGTTCTGATCAACATGGGGGGAAATAGGCTAGATCCTCAGCTTTGATCTATAGCTCTAAGTATATCAAGGGAGTCAGAGCCCCCTTCCACCAGCTGAAAGTTTGGCCCGGAGCATTAATATCTAGCTAGACTCCCAGGGACAGATCTTGTAGGGTTGTCAGCGGACTCAGCCGCATGGAAGGCAGTCGTGCTAGTCCGATCGCTACCCGCTGAGATTCGGGGCCTGGGAGTTTAAGGATAAACACTGGTGCCTCACACACAGTTCCCACTGCATAATTCACCAGGGTATCCTGTGTTCCTGACAACAGCACTGGTGACATCTGAGCATGCCTGTGTTTTGTTTAAAGGCCGACATGTTTTAACAAGCAGCGGGAAATATTCATCAAAAGAAACTTGCTTTTTAAAATTTATTTACAGATTAGTGGAAGAAAAAGCTCCCATGAATCATTTATCACCTCTGCTTTTTTTTCCCCCTTTCACTGCAGTGAATAAATAGGGAGCTTGACAACCCCAGACCCTATCACTGCTCTGAGGATCTCCTAGTCATTTGCTCAGGCTGAGGACACGAGGAAAAACAAATCAGTGGGTTTCTCCCTCCATTTGTCTTCACTTTTTATCTCTTTGTCATTGGCTTCCTCTTTCCATGCTGTATTTTATATCTGTTTCTGTAAATTAAGGAGGTTTTTCATGTCTGTCTGTCTCCTTCTCTCCCCCGCTTTTTTTCTTTTTTTCTTTGTTTTGTTCTTGCTTTGTTTTTGCTTTGATTGAACTATTTACAATAAAAATGAGAATTAAATGTTGCGGTATTCATGCATGGGTCAAAACTGCTTTGGTTTGAATGCCCCTGTCAGGTGTTTCTACCTGGACACATGGAAAACTGAGTGCGCGCGTGCGCGCGCGCACACACACACACACACACACACACACACACTTTTACATGCCCATCTCTTTCTCCCCTCAACTCTTTGTTCACACACACACACACACACACACTTTTACATGCCCATCTCTTTCTCCCCTCAACTCTTTGTTCACACTCTGCCCCCCCTTCTCCGGGGTGTTGCTTTGGTGGCCTTTCTCATTTGACCAACTACACTAACATGCTAATGAAGTTAGAGATTTGGGGCAGTTTGCCATCCAAAATGCACTTTCCCAGAATAGTCATCTCTTGATAAAACGGGGTAATTCTAGTAAGATATCTCTGTGGAGTCCGCTGGGAGGCCAAGATTAGATCAATTAAAATATAATACTTAGCTTTATCCCTTTTAATTGTTTTGCCTAGGGCCCCTGCTGCCCCATCCATTACAGGATCCTCACTGCAGAGCCCAGGAGGTATGTAAACGGAGCGTTCTCTTACCTAAATTCCTCTGGCAACTTTTCTCCTGTGTTAATATGAGATTTCTCATCTCGAGGATTGGCCAAGCTCGACTCCATTATTGGTTAGGTGAGATTCTAATATGATAATAAGCGAAGTCCTGGGATCGCATTTGTGATGAATGTTTTATTAGTTTTGAAGTCCAGGCAGTTTAATTTTCACTTGACGCTAAAGAGAGATTTTTCCTCTGAAGTCCAGACTGAATAACTGTGGGAGGTGAGTGGGTAGAGACAAGAGGCTGAAACCTTTTTAGGCCTCGCCTGGGGGCTCTGACTGAACTGGATGGCCTCATTAAAGCACAAGAGGGTCGTTTTGTGGCTTGCAAGCCGAGGGAGATATGGAAAAGGGGGATAGAAACTGGAAATGGTGAAAAGGAGGGATTGATCCTGTTGAAGATGCCACTGTTTATGTGAGGATAGCAAGGAAGCCTGTTGTCATTGTTTCAGAGGCCAAGAATTGTCTTTAATGGTTATACAGGGAGGGGTGGCACGTAGGATGGGGTGGCACTCTACGGGAACTGGGGCAGCCCTTTATATGTGACCAGGCAGTCATCTCCCTTGTAATTACAAATGAGAGCTCCTGGGGTAGAGAAAGGCCATGCAAGAGGGCTTAATATTCCAGTTGGGTACAAGACCTGGCTGGGAAGACCTGCCATGTTGGTAGCTACAGAAGCTCTCTGAAGTAGGGTCCTGTGAGGCAATAGGGGCGCGTTCACTCATTTTCAAAGGGACTGGACTGTGTTTCTGCTTGAACAATCAAAGCATCCCTTGGAGAAGGGGGGAAACGGTGCAGCTGGCTGGTGAGCTGGCCTGCAGGCTTCTGTAAGCATGGAGGAACAGAGGCAGGGTTCAGCATTGGGCTCGGGGAGCCCCTTTTGTGGGTTTCCCATAAGGAAGAATGAAAAAGACCTATTCACATAGAAAAAGCAGCCCTCTGCCTGCTTTAATTCTGTCTTGCTCTGCTAATAATCAGCTGTCGCTGACCTTCTATACCACAACGTGGACAGGACTTTGGGTCCAGCTTCTCCTTGGGTTTTACATAGGCATGGACTCCAGTGGAGTGGCAATGGTTTGTGCTATTGGTAGAGGCACGGGTCTGAATCTAAGCTCAAACTGGCGCCAATCAAGAGCAGCGCCAGGGAAGCATATGGAGTTACTCGAGTATCAAACAGTGGAAGGTGAAGGCAGGATTGCCCTTCAATCTGCAGAAGTCCAACAGATGCTGCAAAAGAAATATGGGGTGAAGAATGACTTATATTGAATGCAAAGATGCTACTGTTAGGCTGGGCACCATCTAAATGGGGGCAGGCACCGTTGTTTTAATTGGAGGAGGAGCTAGACTGAAATAGAGCTTGTAAAGCTGAGGACAAGGGCATAAACACCTGCTTACCGGACTATAAAGCACCCCAAACACTGGAAATGCCATTCTGTTTGCAGCCCGGTGGAAAATACAGAGCTGAGCTCATCACGGTACAAAGGAGCAGTGATGAAGTCAGTATAAATAGGCTCCTCCTGTACCGGATGCTGCTGTGTAAAATCCAGCCCTGTATCACTTGGATCGGTGTAAGGGACAGGTCTATACATCTTGTGGGGAGATTTGTCAAGTGGGAACGTGCTCTGCTCTGATTGAATTAATAGTCCGTTTTACAGCAAAAATATTGCTCCTCTTCGTCTCGGAGGACTTTCCAAACTACAACCGGGAACTGACTGATCCACTTGTGATGTGTAGCTGCCTCTGAGGTGAGACGCTGCAGCCATTAATAGCACCAAGTGCAACCAGAAAATCAGCATCCTAGAAGATCTGCTGAAAGGACGTCAGTAATGAATGTGAAGGCAGCTATCTTAATTAGGCAAATGCGCTCCTTTCCTCTTCATGCTCCAGCACTGTGCTTACTAGCACAGCTGTCAGTCCGCTACAACCCAACTGCCAATGGCCAACTGTAAAAGATTAATGATTATGTATTTTCCATATGGGTTTTCATATCGCCCTCATCACTGAGTTATCTCCCTCTGGTATAAAGTACGTATCCAAATACTCATGTTGAATGGCAGCATCCTTTGCAATGTGATGAGCCACAGCTCCAGTATTAAAACAGGGAGGTTTAATATTTACATTGTGCACTGTTTATGCTGCTCATCATAGGCATGTTTCTGGGCTTGATTAAGGAGAATAGGGCAGTTGGTTTCCATGCGATTTCTGCTCGGTTTTCTCTTCTGTTTCATGTGCGCTGACCTAAGGCTGCAAGGGGAGGCTTGTTAAAATTGTCCCTGGAATTTAAAGGTAATGCTAACAGAGTCACTTCTGCCAGGTTTAGGCTGTTGTGAATGACTGGCTTGCAGATCCCTGCCGCTCTAAATCAGTGGGGATTGCAACGGATCTATTTTGATTCACACCCACTGAGGATCTAGTCAAATGCACGTTAGAGAGCCAAGCTGAAATGGAGCATAGGAAGGGTTTAACACTTAGTTGGCACATCTATACAAGACATTACCTGTGGAGTAGACTAAATAGCTATGTACTAAATGTCGCACGGCTACACGTGCGCCCCTATTAGGTTGGAGTAAGCTAATCTACTCCATGGCAGGATAGTACTTGTAAATAGAAGTAGTATCCGGCTGTAGAGTTTTTTACTCCGCTCCCCTTGCTGGCTGGGGCATGAGGGGGCTTCAGTGCAGGGCTTGCCTGCCAGCTATCCCCACACTGAAGCACCCTCATGCCCCAGCCAGCCCCTCCACAGCACATTGGGCCAGGGGGAGCAGCCCTGGGTTGGCAGGCTGACCGCCCAGGTCCCCTGCCAGCAGGGCTGCTCCAACCCAGCTCGGCATGCTGCAGTCCCGGGTGCACGTGGAGACGCTGCAGCTGGGAGCAATAAGCTCCAGAGTTTATTCATCTCACATTAATAGCATGTGTAGACACACACCCAGTGTGGGCTAGGACCTCTAATGAGGTAAGTAGCAGATTCACTGACCACAGGGGAGTTATGCTAGTTTATACCAACTAAGGACAGCCCCTTAAACTCCACAGTCCCACTCCCAGCCCCTCCAAAAAACCAAAAAAGAATAGTGTTGCTTCCATTCCCAAAATGCGAATACTTCAAGTCTCACATCAGCCCTCACCTCAACTCCCAGGTCCTGTTGATGAGTTTATTCCTTTTGGCTTCTCAGAGTAGGTCTTGCTGAGCTGAGATGTGAAGTAATTTATTTCTAAGCCAAAAGCAAATGCAAATGAGTGTGTGTGGGAAGGAGACTACTGTTATTCCCAGGTGAGTATTAAGATGACTGATTTGTCTGCCTCAAACCAATTGTTCTTCCAGAGTTTACAGTAAACGGCCCTAGCACGGTTGTGAGTGCAGTCACAGAAGATGCTCTGATTATTGCTTGCAGAACTAAGCTGGGACAACTAGATGAACACACAGCCTCTGGTATTACTCCTGTGCCATTTGTCAGCCACGACAGGTTTAGTCTGCAAGCAGCTTAAATGGAGGTCACAATGTGGTAAGGATTCTGAAACCCGGCGATGCCACTAAGCAGTGGTGTAGCCTGGGTCCTGGTGAGATAATGCTTTCTCCCATTAAGAGGGCTATTTCAGATGGTGATGGGATGGGGCTGGGGAGGTGAGTGGGTAAACAAAATGCATATTCCAGTGTCATGTTAAGACGGGAAGGAAAGGTGGAGGTTTGTTAAGACCCGTCTACATCAGGAAATCAACTTGCATAGCTGTGGGGTAACTATTGCATTATGGATATTGTGGTATCTCTCACCCCCAATGTGGACAATTCATTCTGGAAGAGAGTAATTGCTCTGGAGTGACGCCATTTTATCCCCAAGTAGCGCACCCACATGGAGGAGTTATACCAGAAAAGAATTACTGTGCCAGTTATTCCTCTGGAGCCATGCTGGCCAATTTTTCTGGCCTGTCAAAATCCCAAGCAACAATCTCTTCCCCATAGCTTCCCATAACCCCTGATGGAGCTGGGGTCAGAGAAGGGTGCTGGCTGCTTTCTGCTGGATTCCCTTCCAGCTCAAACCTGTGGGGCAAAACAGTATGAGCTAATGCTGATCACATTAGCATTAAGAGAAGCAGGCTCCTTTTCTGTACCGTCCCAGCTCCCACATCTATTGTGCTGTTCAAAGAGGGAGGTGGCCACCGCTGCGGCAGGAGCAAGAGGAGTGAGCATAACGCATTTATTCCGAGCTGCTGCACAGTTGATGGCTGGCAGTGGGGAAGCCGGAGTAAATTAAAGCCTGTCAAGGGGCTGTTGTAATTTATACCAGGGGCTCAGAGCTGGTTCCTAAAGCAGCCCAGAATCCTTGAGGGAAAAGCCTTGCCTGCCTGTGGACACACTGTTCTCAGCGGCACCACTGACTTGTAGGGATTGAAACTGTTTGTGCAACCTCTTCATGCCTCAGTTTCCCCACCAATAGAACAGGGATGCTGCCTACTTTAAGGAGGAAGTGGTGCGAAGAGGCTGGGGCAGCGGGTGGGGTGGTGGGAGACCTGGAATTGAATTCCTCGCTGTACCAGTCAGTGTGTGGTTTTACAAGGATAAACCCATTAAAGAGCGTGAAGAATTCAGGTACTGCGATAATGTGGAAGTCAAAGAAATGCTTTACATGGAGTCACATTGCTCAGGCTTATTGTGAGGTTTAATTCAGTCAAGCTTGCCCAGGGGTTTGCAAGGTGGTAGAGATTTGCAGAGTGTCTTTTAATATTAATGGCCCGTTATTATAAAAGCCAGTTTCCTACAGGATGGGGCAGCAGCCTTCCTAAGACCAGCCTCAGGGACCACCCCCAGCATGGGATTCCCATTGCTTGCAGCTGTACAAGAAAGGACCTTGCTTTTGGCTGTATCTTTCCCATTCATTCAGAAAAGCCAGGCCCATTTCAAGCTGAGGGCAGGCTACAGAGCTGGTGATTTGCCTCGCAGCACTAAAAGCTGACCTCACAAGGATTGGCAAAAGCAGGGCCAGTCCTACCCATGTCCAGAGCCCCTGCTGCTGTTCTTCTGTAGTGCCAGAGATGGTCTGCGTGAGGGTTGCAAAAGCCAACACTTCCCCATGCAGTTTGTGCTGCTGGCTGTCGGACGCTGGAATAAGAGAGCGGGACTCGTTTTTGGCGGCTCCTTCTGTTTTTGTTCTCTTCGGGCAGAGAATGAGCTGAAGTCAACTCTCCCTAAGCTGTAGAGAGAGATAGCGGTGTCTCCCGTCTGGAGAATTACAGCTCGTTAAAGGAATTATTCATCCACTAGGAGGGTCTGCAGCATTAGTTGGGCCAGGATCGTATGTACCATGTCAGCTTGGTGAGCAGTCCTAGTGTAACCGGTGCCCTCGGTTTCCTTTTGCACCTGCCACGGCTAGTTTGACAAATGGTTTGTGGTGAGGCAGGAATCCAGAGGCAAAGGAGGATGCTGCTGAGCTGCTTGTGATGCCAACTCCCATCATGCCTGCCCTCTGCCTGGCACTGCCTCTGTCTGAGCCCTAACACTAGAATGAAAAGCCTGCCCTGGCTGATGGGCACAGAGAGTTTTTTTACCTGTAGATGCACAAGGTGAACACGGGAGGAGGGCTTTTCTCCCAGTTAGCCTCCAGCACTGTGCTGAGCAAGGACATACGTGCAATGCTAATGTGCTCCCAAGCAGCTCACTTGGACTTGTGCATACTCAATGACCGTGGCTTTCTTATCAGTACCCTTCTGTCCTCCACATTCACTGCTACCCCTAATACTGCAAGTCACCACTCAGCTTGCACTTTGCAGGTGAAAGCCTGACCACAAAGTCCATGGAGATGTCCCCATTGGCATCACTGCAGCCAAGATTTTGCTGTATGGGCCAGATCCCATTCCACCTCTTAGATGGCTAAATAGATTTAGGTGCCTAAGTGCAATCATATTCCACCACGTTCAGATCCCTAAACAAACACTAGTGTGTAACACACCATCATTTTAGCCTTAAGACTAACTCACAGAAAGCAGCAAGCAAGATGGCCCATTCGCATCTTGTGGAATAGTCTTCATTTGATAGGTATGGAATAGCCCTTGCCATGGCTTATGCCTCATAAGTGAAATAAGATGTGGCCTTTATGTTGAAAATGCTGTGCAGACATTATCTCATGATCAGCTCTGTCTTGCACAGAAAGGCAAACTGACTTGCCCAAGATTGCACAGTAAATCAATGGCAAATCTGGGTTTAGAAGCCAGGAGCTTCTGTACTCTAACTCATAAGCTAAGGCCCCTCCCTATCTCTGCTTTTAGTTTGCATTTTGCTCTTAGCGGCTCCGATGTCAGTTGGTTTTGCCTTATGCAGACTTCTGTGGTTTGGAATATTTACGTGCTGTGTTTGTGCAGCACCTTGCACAGGGGAACCTGCTCCCTGATGAGGGCTCCGAACTGCTACAGGAAGACAATCTTATTGCAGAAAAGCCTGCTCCTGTGCACTTTAATTTAACAGTGGAGGTGAGCTGGGCTGTTCTTGCAGCCCTTAGATTTATTATTTATAGGTTCACATTTTTTTTACAAAGCTGCAACACAAGTGCACCCTGGCCCCTGGACTCCACATTCTGGTCAAGCATTTAAAAACACACTGCTATGTAAGTAGACCCATCCATTTTTTTTTTACTCCCATCCATCACCTCAGAAGCAATGATGAGGATGAATGGAGGCTTTCTACTTAGTCAGGTTCTGTAGTTTGCTGTTTGCCAAGCACTTGATCATGCCTTCTTGGCTTGTGCCCGTGGCAGTCAGCGTTTCCAGGCACTTTCCTGTCCACATACAAATCAGGACTGCCCAGAATCCATCTGCACCATATTCCCAGCATGTTCAGGGAGGGATGCTCACTCCGCGTCCACCCCCACTGGCTCACACATGCCCAGTGTCCAACCCGGAAATGAGGTGGTGAAGCTACACTGGGGAGGGGGACCTGCGGCCAGACTCCGGACCTCTGGCTCCAGTGTATTTGAGAGTGGCCATAGGGGAAAATCCTGATGTGGCTTCACTGTTACATTTCTGGGTGTGGGCACATGAATGGGACTCGGAAATGCATTGTTGGAAATGTCCTTCCCTGCCCTCACAAGAAGCATCGTGTGGATATACCTTTAGTTTGCAAGATCAAACAGGAGTGAGTGTACTGAGTCCCACAGGGCTATGTGCTAGGCCAGTCAGTTAGCCCAGATTAGAATAACCCAGTGACAACATAACTACAACAACAAAATAATCACTTCCCTGTACATTTCCTTTGTGTATCGTATACTCAGCCATCTGGAAAATGGGATGGATGCATCCTCAGCAGGTTTGCAGATGACACCAAGCTGGGGGGAGTAGTCGGTATGTTGGAGGGCAGGGCTAGGATTCAGGGGGACCTTGACAAATTGGAAGATTGGACCAAAAGAAATCTCATGAGGTTCAATAGGACAAGTGCAAAGTCCTGAATTTAGGATTGAACAATCCCATGCACCAGTACAGGCTGGGGGCTGACTGGCTAAGTAGCAGCTTTGCAGAAAAGGACCTGGGGGTGACAGTGGACAATAAGCTGAATAGGAGCCAGCAGTGTGCCCTTGTTGCCAAGAAGGATAACAGCATCCTGGACTGCATTAGTAGGAGTGTTGCCAGTAGATCAAGGGAAGTGATTATTCCCCTCTTGTCAGCACTGGTGAGGCCACATCTGGAGTCCTGTGTCCAGTTTTGGGCCCTCACTAGAGAAAGTGTGTGGACACATTGGAGAGAGTCCAGCGGAGGGAACAAAAATAGTTAGGGGGCTGGAGGACATGACTTGTGAGGAGAGGCTGAGGGAACTGGAGGAGAGAAGACTGAGAGGGGAATTTAATAGCAGCCTTCAGCTACCTGAAGGGTGGATCCGAAGAGGATGGAGCTGGACTGTTCTCAGTGGTGGCAGATGACAGACCAAGGTGCCATGGGCTCAAGTTTCAGCAAGGGAAGTTTAGATTGGATATTAGGAAAAACCTTCTCACTAAGAGTGTAGTAAAGCACTGGAACAGGTTACCCAGAGAGGCAGTCGAGTCTCCATCCTTGAAAGTTTTTTAAGACCTGGCTAGACAAAGCCTTGCTGGGGTGATCTAGTTGAGGCTGGTGCTGCTTTGAGCAGGGGCTGGACTAGATGTGACCTCCTGAGGTCCCTTCAACCCTCATTTTCTATGATTCTGTACCATCACTGCCCCACTTCAATATCAAAGGAGCTGGGAGCAAGTTAGATGCTTTGGTGTGCTCAACGACATACTTGCTGGATAAAATGGACCCGGCACAAGATCCATGCATTGTCTCAGTGTGTTACCTGAAAAGCTGCCTTTGGCTGTTAATGGTTAGGCAGGGAGGGAAGTGGAACAAAGGAGCTTGCATCGGCTCTGTCTCATGAATGTGCCAAATAAGGTCAAAAACCAACCAAAAAGGAACAGCTCTTCAGAAAAGTACTGGCAGCTAATTATGATTTATTTAACTTTTCAGTCTGAATTTGTTAGGTTGACGCGTGAATCACCTTTAACTGTTGGCTGATGTTTTACAATGCATATAGTCTAACAATGCTTGCTTTATGTGTAACGTAAGGGTTACCTTTAAAACTCTTACTAAGTCCCAAATAAGTTGCACAGCCTGAGATGTGACGTTGGAAGCACTTTTGTGAACTCTAAGGTCTTCATGAATTGTTAACTGAATCGTTTAGTGAGAACCTGCTTTGAGTTGATCAGTGAGATACAGCTGTACATGAGTTCAGATTTTTAAAGGTATTAGAGAGAGAGCTGAGAGTCACTGACCCTATGCATTTGTATCCTAGCATTACAGCTTAAAGGGCCTCATCCTCCGAGGTGCTCAGAGCCTTCCCCAGCTCCTTGACTTTAGTGGGTGTTTTAAGAGCTTTCACTATCTCTGCGCCACACTTGAGCTCTGAAAGGACAGTCTGCCTAACAGGATTCACATACCTCTCACACCCCTCTTAATCCCCAGATGGAATCAGAGGTCTTCCCTCAACACTTATTAAAGCTCCACTTTCATTTCTCATTATTAAATCATGAAATTGGCCAAAAATGTTTAAATCAAGTGAAAGGAAGAGAAATTTAAAAGAAAACTCAAGTCTCTCTGAGGAACTCCAGAATAATCTCCAAGGATGAAGGCAAATGCGATTGCCAAACCCATAAGCAAATGGATCAAAAAGGAAGGGAAAATTTGCATATATTATTTTTTTTTCAAAAAAGAAAAAAAATGATTCACACACGCCTACCATGTGGTGATCTGAGAGGCCCCACAGGGATTCTGCTGGTCCATCTGTGTGTGACAGCAATTCACTGTGGTACTCAGCATGGCAGTTTCCACATCTGTAAATTGGGGATAGTGATATTTCTCTGCCTCTTCACAGTACTTTGAGACTTGAGTATTAAACATTAGTTTAATTGGCTGGGAATTTCCAAGGGGAGTAAGGGAATAAGGCACTAAAAGATACCATTGAACATTAATGGTCTTAGATACCTCTCTCTTCAGATGTAGATTAGAAATAAGGCACAGATTTTTAACAGAGAGGGCAGTTAGCTATTGAAACCATTCATCAGAGGCTACAGTTGACTCTCCATCACCAATGATTTTTTAAATCACTAGGGTACATGTTTTTTTCCATAACAGATCTGCTTGAGTTCAAGAGGGAAGGACTTCGGGGAAGTCCTCTGGCCTCTGTTATTCAGGAGGTCAAACAAAATGATGGCAGTGGTCCCTTCTGGCCTTATAATCTATGTCTCCGTGCACCCAGGAAGTTCCTTTGCAAGTCCTAACCATTTTTATTAAGTGAAACTTAAATATGAAACATTAAGTTTGGGTACAGGCTCTTGCTCTCAACTGTCTCTGAATTTGGGGATGTTTCCATCTGTAGCGTTTGCTCAGATCATCCAAAAATATGTCAAAATAATGGAATAAGAATGAAATTAGTCTTTTACACAACATTAGTTTTTACTAATGAATGGTGCTGAGGAACACCCCTTTAACTAAAGCCTACCATCTACCCACAAGCCACATCTACACGAGATGCTTATTGCACAGTAGCTCATTATTACTGTGCAATAGCTTATTAGTACTATGCAGTAGTGTTATGGGGTGCAAACGGTGATGTGACGCTACCGCACAGTAGTCAGTGTCACCCAGAAGCCGTGTGGGGATGCTACTGTGCAGTAACGCCAGTTACTGCGCAGTCATTTAGTACTTGGTTATGCAGGTATTAAATGACTGCGTAGTAATAACTGTGCAGTCAGCATCTCGTGTAGACACTGCCACAGAATAGCTAAAGGCTGGGCCAGCAGTAGCACATGCTTCTCCAGTGTTGTCCCACCAACATGATTTCAACCCTGACACAGAAGAAGTATTTTTAGAGGTGAACTTGGTTCCCATGGCCTGGTTGGTCCTTGGGGTCTCTGCTGAGATTGTCTGTCTGCAAAGGGACATTCTTTGTGCCAGCTGTGATGAAGGTTTTGTGAAATGGATACCTGTCAACTAACGCTCAGACTGAGACCCACCAAATTTATTTCACATGGACAATGAGACAGCCCCTACATGATAAGCACTTTGAATCATTACCAGCTTGGGCTGAATTCAAACTGGCACCTACAGGTGAAAGACAATACTCCATTAACAATTCCCTGAGTTATGCAGTTCCCATTAAAACAGTCTTTTATTTAGCCCAGGGAAAGCATTGGTCATAATCTCACACGCACGTTATTGACCCACTGGAGGTCAACAAGGAAATCTATTATGTCCAATTAAATGTGTAACTATAGAAAGCAGCAATGGAGATGAATTTTGTATCAATATATTGTCAGATGATGGAGGCTATAAGCGAGCAAATATTCTTTTTCTGTGCTAGGAGCTGAATAACTTAGGCGAGTTGTGCAAAACCATGAGAATTGTTAGCAAAAAGCGTGTAGTTTCTGAATGCATCTTGGTTCTTTATCTCACTGAAACAGATACCGGGGGGAAAAAAACAAATAGAGACAAAGCACTCTCAGGAATGTATAAAAGGAAGCAAACAAAACATTCAGAGGAATGTGGGTAAGTGTTTTTTAATGGGAAGTTAGCAAGAGCTCTGTTCATCTATGCTGGAACAGAATAACACCAATGTTGTGTCAATAGGCTAATAAGAAAGAACACAGGCGTATTTTTTCTGCATTAAGAAGAAAATGAGCCCTGCAAAAAGCATGCATATATTTAAGGGTGTTGATAGCATGGCTTTGGAAGCCGCACGTCTACTCTGACAAGTCCAGGACTGACCCACGGATGTCAGCACGACCGCACCAGAAATTTGGGGTGATGCAGTACATCCAGTTCAGACCGTGCTTTTCTGGTAGTAACAGCAGCCAGGCCTTGAGCACGGTTGGATGGCCTTCCCAGCCCTATTTTTTCTGTGAAGCTGAACACAATCATGTGACAGTAGTATTAGCCTTTTGAACCTTGAACCAGGACCAGTAGCTAGAACCAGGAAATGAATACTCTTCCTAACAGCACTTCATTACACAAGCACACCCAACCTTTTTTTCTTTTTTAAAGCCTTCCTCTATAAACAAATCCATGTCACAAAGGGTGGAGATGAGGGTAAAAAAATTGGAGTTGAAGTGGCCAAGTCTAGGAGTGGCAATCAGCAGGGTCATTTATGAACTAGCTTAATGCAGCTTTTAACTTTGTAATTGGTGCCTAGATAATGTGTTGATAGCTATGGTTACAGCTGAGTGCTCTGAAAATGGTCTGCCTTGGGCTCATCTGATTTCTGGCGTGGAGTTTCATTGTCGAGGAGCCTCTGCTGAGATGGCTTTGCCCCAAGAGTTTCTCCTGCAGCTTGAGCAGTTGTATTATTGCTGTTATTGTTTGTACAGCACCAACGACATGCTAGATAGGAAGACTTAGGCATTGCGGCACTGAGCGGCTGTGCCTAATGCATAGGCACCTGGCCCTCGGAGCAGGATTAGGCTTCTTCTACAATGCGTGGGGAAGTCAGGCAGCTCAGAATGGGATTCTCAGCAGCCAGCACCCTGCTTGCAGGGTTACTGGTCTCTCTGGTGCTTATCGAATGACTTTGTCAAACACAGAGAGTCCAGCAAGCAGAATCCAAAACTCAGCGGCTCCACCTTATCCCTAGCGTGGTGCTCATGCAACCTTTTACACATTCCCCTTCTGCCTCCATCAGTTTTGCATCCTTTGCTATGCAGCAGCCCAGCCTCCGAAGGAGGAGCAGAGACCGCTTTTCTTCCTGCCTAGCTGATAGCTTGGTGGCCATGGCAGTCTCTTGGAAGAAGTGGGTTTAATCTCTGGATGCCACAAAGGGCCCAACTTTCCCAGGTCCTGGGTAGGGCTTCTAATCAGCCGGCACCACATTCAGCCGTGCTTTAAATTGAATGTGCCCTGCTCAACAGTTCCCAAGACTGGAGGTAAGCATGGTCTCAAGTTGCAGCAAGGGGAAGTTTAGGTTAGATAGTAGGAAAAGCTCTCTGATGGGAAACGTAGTGAAGCACTGGAACAGGTTACCCAGAGACACTGCAGAATTTCCTTCCTTGGAGGTTTATAAGACCCAGCTAGACAAAGCCTTGGCTGGGATGATGTAGTTGGGGATGATCCTGTTTTGAGCAGGGGTTGGACTAGATGCAACCTCCTGAGGTCCCTTCCCACCTTCTTTTTCAATGATAAGCATCTACCCTCGCGAGTGGCTTTGGGGCTGTCAGGCCTGACTAAATGGAGATGCCTCCCTTACAGCCCTAGTTCAGGTGCTTCACCTACAGAGCTTTGCTCTTACAGAGCATTTCAGACACACTCTGGTGCTCACTGTTTCCTATCAGCTAGGTCTAAGTAGTTCCTCGCTCGGCTTGCAAGTGTTTTGCATCAAATACATCTCCCCATGCACCAAATAGGGAGCTGGTGCCGAACTCTGGATTTTGGATTTCCCTCTGCAGCCCTGCTGCCTGATACAGCACCTAGTTTGTAGGCATCTAAATCCTTCATTTGATCTGGGTCATTATGTCCTTCTTGCAGATTTGGCCCAACGGGTTGTATAGGATTATAGAAAGGTAGGATCTCATAAGGTCATCTCGTCCAGCTCCCTGCTCAAAGCAGGGTCACCCCCTGTTCACCTCCAAGGTCATGATGATCTGTGATGGAGCAGGAAGTAAATTCATTTCTCCCAACCCTGGCTTGTGCTGTTAAGCAGGGCACCCTTCTTCTATCCATTTAGTGCCTGTAATTGTGCAAAGTTGTCTTAGGTTTTGAACAAAGGAGGGTCCATAGCTCATAGGATGATGTTGCACTGGTGGGGCTGTAGTACTGCAGAGCTAAAGATGCTTCATGGCAGGTCATTTTGCTACCCCTGGTGTAACTCTACTTAGAAACGTTCCCCCTTTCCTCTCTAAGGGATGTGCCACAGGAGCGAACTTGCTCGTTTTAGATAGTTTCTGCCTTATCATACAGTACCACAAAGGGTGTTTGCGGGAAATCAGGAAGATTTGTTGCCAGGCAGGGTCACGCGCTGCTGCTCTGTCACTCTCTGCATGCCTTATCTCCCCGTGCGATGTCATGACCAGTCATCGCAGAGATGACGGAGCCGTCACTGAGGGATTAAGCACCAAAGACATGGACAATCTCGTTAGTAATGCGTGGGCTTTTCTGCAAAGTCTCAGCCGAGCGAACGGACAGTATGTACAACGGGAGGTGGAGACAAACTTTGGACTGGAGCAAACTCCGTTCCAGCGGCTGGTTTCTGTTTGTTCCAGTGTCACGTGTGTGTCATACCATTTACTGGAAGTTTCTCACACAATCCGAATGATACAGAAACAGGTTTGGTTTGCCAAGAACATGTATTTTTCCACGTTGCCCTTTCCCTGGGGCAGCGGCAGCTGTACGGCTGCATGTCAAGCAGGGGACGGTTGTCGCCATTACCAGCGGGTTGGACCGGTCTGGATCCGAGCTGCCCCGTCCGCGGGGTCTGCACCCTGCGCTCTGCTTCCTGCAGGCCGGGGAGGCAGACATCTGGCGTGATGGGCTTGTGTTGCGGCCTAATGAGGTCACGAAAGGCTGTGAGGTCACCGCAGAGGAGAGAGCCGCGGCCTTTCACTGGACACTGCCGTGCTGTAATACCTTCCTGCAGTGCTGCCATGTGATGTCACTGCGGTGCCCGGGAAGAAGCTGGTGCCAGGGTGTGAGGTCACCCGGCCCTCTAGTGAGTTCACGGCGGTGACATCACATGCGCTGACAGAAACTGTCGCTGGACTGTGACCTACGGTCATGGTGGTAGCAGGACAGTCCTGTGATTGCGTCATCACTGGTTAAGGGATCCTGGTTTGTGATGTCACTGCAGTGGTGCCACGGTGTGAGGTCACTCAGCTCTCTGATGACTTCACTGTCGCTTCTCCCACGGTGCTTGTGTGATGGTCCTGCGATTGCATCATCACCCGTTCAAGGTTCCAGGTTTGTGATGTCACTACGGTGCCCCGGAAGAAGCTGGTGCCAGGGGGTGAGGTCACCCGGCCCTCTGACGACTTCACTGCGGTGACATCACACGCGACGACAGAAGCTATCGTTTGTCCGCGACCTGTGGTCACAGTGGTAGCGCCATGGTCCTGTGATTGCATCATCGCGGATTCAGGGATTTCTCCGATCTAAAAAAACCCAAAAAATCCCTGATTTGGGGGATGAAAGAAGTAACCCCGAATCCACATTTCCTCACGATTTAAATGAAACGCTGCTAAGAGCCAGAGAGTCACCAGGACTCGCAGCGATGGCTTTTACTAGACCAACCAAACACAAATTCTTTAATTCATTTAATTACTAATTAATTGATTCATAGATAGACTTTCAGTTAAATCATGGAAGACTGACTTGATTTTTTTTTTTTTTAAACCGAAAATTGGGGATTTTTCTTTTTTTTTTTTTAATCGGAGAAAATCATGACGTCATATACCTCGGCCCCGCGATCGTGCTCCCCCCGCGCAGCCGCAATGCGCGCTGGTCTCGAGGTGGAATGACTCCCGCGCCGTCTCCACGGCAACGCCCCCCGGCGCGCGGCTCACGTGACCCGGCGCTCACGTGATGTTTGGCGGCCGACGAGCTGCTTCCGGGTGAGCCGGGGCCGCGGCCGCCGGGCGGGTGAGCGCGGGGCTGGGGTGGGGGGACTGGGCCGGGCCGGGCCGGGCCTGCTCCGCTCCCTCCTCCCCTCCCTCCGCCGGCGGGCCCGGCCCCGACCGTGCCAGTAAACACCCCCCCCCAGTCCCGCCCG
>NW_017728980.1:11660589-11672348 GCF_001723915.1 Gavialis gangeticus | reverse complement strand
CTTGGGGTCGGGCCTTGTCCCCCGTCCCTTGCCCGTCTCCTCCCGGGCTCAGGGCAGTGGTTTGCCTTTATGAATGCCCCGAAAGAGCCGCTTGTGAGGAGCCGGCCCTCCTGGCCTCTTCTCTAGGGTCTGTTTTCAGGTTGCCCGAGAGAGGAGGGCCGGCTTCATTTCTGCACATCTCTGTTGCCTCCTGGGTGGGTTGGGCTGGTTTGGGTGGCGTGGGGATGTGGTGTTGCGCTGCTGGATGTTGGCTGTTTTTTGTGCATCAATCATCTCTGTTCCTGCACGATGCTAGACAGGGAGGGAGGGGTTCCTGCTTGAGTTCTCTTGGTTGTGGGTCATGCGAGTGCGATCGGGACAGGTCGCTGATTTTGAGGTTGATTTGCACGTAGCTGTTGATGAGGGTTGCGGCGCGTTTCATCGACCCTTCAAAAGATGGCGCGTGCTGTTCTTTTCGGAGTAGCTTTGAGAGTGTTTCTACCTCCCCCATTGCCTCTTTAAAAAGGCCTGCTTTTGGGGTTTAAAATTAGGCCGTGCCCCTTTAATCATCCGTGTGCAACACACCCCAAAAAAATGTACGCGTTGCGTCCTGCCCTCACGCATATGACATGTGTTTGAAATACTGTGTGCTGTCCTTGCATCTCTTCTTAACTCTTTCTTTCCTCTGTTTTTGGTGCAAGTGACACGTGCATGTCGGTGCAAGTGATGCAGCTTCAGGAAAGCAGTGGCTATCAGGAGTGTTTGTATGTTTTGGTTTTTTTTAGTTAGCTTTTCCTGTTGTAGCAAGGGACATGGGTAGCTTAAGACCCCATACATAGTATATCCTCTATTGACAAAATTGGTTTGTTGAAGTAATGCTTCAACATGAAGTATATTTGTGTTTCAGAAGGAATAAAAGATCCTGGGTAAGAGTCTATCTTTCAATTTAGCAACCAGGACTCATAGTAGAGATGATATCTTTTATTAGAATTTTTTTTGCTAAAAATCTTATTGGTCTTTAATTGCAAGCTTTTTCGGGTGCCCAAAAGAATTTTTTTTTTTTTGCAAAAATCATGTTGGTTAGTAAAGGGTATCATCTCTACTATGAGTCCTGGTTGGTTTTTCCTCAGGACCAATATGACTAAAACCTGGATACTCTTCCAACTTAGAGAAGTCTTTGGTGTTAGGAAACACAACTTGTTGATCTCTCTTTCCCCTCTAGTTGTGTTGAGGTGACCATCTCATGTGGAATTTATCAACCGATGTTAGCTCGGCGGGTGAACAGGAGCGGAGTTGACTGAAGAGCAAAGTGAAGGAGAGGAAGCTTTATGGGTGAGTGAATTCAAGCTGCTTCTGCCTAAACATTTAATTTTTACATGTTCAAAAATAGAAGGTCTGAGTGCCTGTCTGTTTCAATTTCTTCATCAGCGATCTAGATGATGGGGTGGAAAGTAACCTGTTTAAATCCGCTGATGACACCAAAATTTGGGGGGAGGTGAGCACGCTAGCAGGGAGTGAGAGATTGCAGAAGGATCTGGATAGGTTACAGGGGTGGGCTAACAGGAACAGGATGCGTTTCAATACGGACAAGTGCAGGGTGCTGCACTTGGGCAGTAGGAACCAGCAGCACACTTACACAATGGGGAACTCCCTACTCGAGAGCACGGAGGCAGAAAGAGATCTTGGAGTCATTATTGACTCCAAGATGAACATGGGCCGACAATGCGAGGTCATGGTTGGCAGGGCTAACCGGACCTTGTCGTGCATCCACAGGTGCATCTCGAGTAGAGCCAAGGAGGTGATCCTCCCCCTCTACGCGACACTGGTCAGGCCACAGCTGGAGTATTGTGTCCAGTTCTGTGCGCCCCATTTCAAGAGGGATGTGGACAACATGGAGAGGGTCCAGAGGAGGGCCACCTGCATGATCCGGGGACAACAGGGCAGACCCTACAGTGAGAGACTGCGGGACCTGAACCTATTCAGCCTCCACAAGAGAAGGCTGAGGGGGGACCTGGTGACCGTCTATAAACTCACTAGGGGGGACCAGAAGGGTTTGGGGGAGACGCTGTTTCCCCTAGCGCCCGCTGGCATAACAAGGAGTAATGGGCACAAGTTGATGGAGAGGAGGTATAGATTGGACATCCACAAAAACTACTTCACAGTTAGGGCGGCTAGGAGCTGGAACCAACTTCCAAGGGAAGTGGTGCTGGCCGCTACCCTGGGGGTCTTTAAGAAGAGGCTGGATGCCTACCTGGCTGGACTCGTTTGAGTCCCATTTTTGTTTTGGGGTTTTGTTGTTCTCCCGCCCTGGCAGGGGGTCGGGCTAGAAGATCTACTAGGTCCCTTCCGACCCTAAATCTATGAAACTATGCCCGATTGGAAGCAAGCACCTCTCTCTTGGCTACTGGGTTACAAGTTATATCTTAAGATCGGGGCGTTTCTACCCAAAGCCTTGATTATCAAGGTAAATCACTCCTGTGGTATGCTGCTCATTTCAACATCAGACGAAATGCTCCTTTCCAGACAGAGGGGCTTTACTTTGAGTATCTTCTTTCAAAGGCTACAGGCTGCGCCACCAGACTGAAGTCATGTCAGGGAGGGTGCACCCTTTCTGCTGCAGCAAAAGTTTGAAAAGAAAAATTGTTAGAAGGTGAAGTGGTAAACTCTGATAGAAAAAATGCAGTGAGCTCTTTGATGTCGATTCAGATGGAACCATGGCTTTAAGACCCAAAATGTCTCGTGCTTTATTGTACTATATAGTGGGAGTCTGTGGAGCTTTTACCTGTTAAACATAAAACTACCTTTTATAGAATGGCAGTAGGTTTGGGTCATTTCACTCCTTACGATGCTTAATTTCTTTGTAATGGAGGAGCTCTAACAGCTTGTGACCAGAGATACAGAGTTAATCAATTCAGGGAGAAGCTAAGTTTCAGTCTCCAAAGAATTCCTTCTCAACACAAGGAAATCGACACAGAGTTTTCTCCTCTTTAACTCACAATCTGTCCTTTGGACCTCTACTGGATCCAAGAGAGAGTAAAATAGCAAGACAGAGTTATCTTCATGAGTGTTAGCTAACAATATTAGTCTAAATATGACCATGATCCTTTCATGAGGGAGCAAGAGGGCACGCGCACTCAGTCAGAGAGCACTGGAGCTAGGGTGGTGAAGGCAAACTTACAAATCTGAGCTGACCTTTCTGTTATAGCATAAATCATTTCAGTATTTTATGCCATAATTGGAAAGGTCAGGCACAAGCTGTTCAATTTTGACCTCAGTTATGTTTGCAGCTGCATTTCAGAGAACGTAGGGGGATAATTTTATGTAGGTTTGGTCGCAATTTGATTTCTTTCTTTGAGGTGCTTCTTGGGCATTATCCTGAAAGCATAGTATCAAGCTCTTTTCACCAGAAGATCTCAAAACGTGTTACAAAGGAGTTCATTGTCATTGTGGTTTTTGTGGAACAGGCTACTTTTTCCCTAAGATCCCCCAACAGACCAGTGCCACCTGGGAGTAAAGCCCTGAACTCCTGAGTCATAGTCCAGGACCCTGTCCACTCTTTTGCTGTGCTTCCCTGTGGCTTGGGATACGCCATGTTGGAGCTGTTTTTGTATGTTAGTAATTTCAGGATCAAGACCTATCATTTGATATCAGTGGTGTCATGTTCTGTGCTAGATGGGCCATTTTCAGCAATTGAAAGTGCTGAGCCATAGTTCTTTTTGGCTGTGCTTATCAGCAGTGAAAACTTGCACTTGCTCAGCTTTGTTCCCACTCTGTTCTTATGGGGAGCATTGCAGACTCCAGGATGGCAGTGTTTTACTGAGGAGATGAAATTCTCAAACTGTGTCCTCAGTGCCTTTTAAAGGGGATGAGGGGTGAAGGGAATGCTATTTGTATTTCTGTGTTGTTGTAAGCTTTCAAAACACTCTGTCATTGCAGAGATGTGACTTGGGCTGTGAGATTCACTAGTCTTTACAGGTTTCCCCTGCTTTTCCAGGATGCATTGGAGGCTTGTTTTTGGAGCTGGCCCTGGTACTGAGTGCTTCCTGTGACTGCAGATGAATCTCAAACATGGTTTCTTTTGATCAAAAAATGCACTGAACGGATGATTTCAGAGCCACATGTAGCAAACCAGGGCGGATTAGCGAACTTCCATCTAGAGTATGTACAGAATGCCAGTCACCTCACTGTGTTAGGTGCCAAGTAACTTCCGGCTGACATGTGATGCTAAGCTATGCAGGTCAGCCCTACACAGAGCCCTTGGGTTGGGCATATGAGGGGCCCCTGCTTTCTGTTTTTTCCGGTCTTTCTGCACTGTGTGATGCCTAGATACCAAGGTGACAAGCATCTTCAAAATACAGTATGTTGCTACAAAAATGAGTAGGCAAGAAATTATTTTAGGGATGAATGCTGTCTTTGTGCATTTGTGCTATTGATCCATGGCACAGCTTTAACATCCTAATGAAAAGCCTGTCTCTTTCCATCCTGCACGCATATCTGAGTAGCAGTCCCTGCTCATCGCTTTAGGAAGTGGCCTGCTTAAAAGAAGGCTGATGCCATTGGGGGGGGGGAGGGAGGCTGAAACTTGCTGTCAGTGAAGCACTGCCCTTTATGATGGTTATCTAGAATATATCAATTCCTCTTAGGGCCTACACTTGGGGTCTAATTTTGGCTCTGATAGCACTATTCTGGCACTGGGCTTTGGTTTCTCATCTGTAAAATGGAAGTACTACCTAGCCTTACCAGTGTTCTGTGAGGTTTCGCTAATATTTGCAAAGCCGTATACATTCCTTGCAGTGAAAAATGAGCAGTGTAAGTGCAGGATGTTATTATGATATCAGTGGCAATTCAGTCACTTCCACTTTCAAACTCAAGAGTTTGGGTTTTTTTTAGTCTTGTCACAGCCATGATTGTATTTATCTCTCTGACTTTTTAACTGCTGCGCCTTGCATGCTTTAATAATTGCTGTGTGTTATTTATCTCTTTTTGTCAAGTCTGTTACATTGACTAGTGATCATAATATTTGCATAGCGCCGTTCATTTTTGATGTATCCTGGTGCACTTTAAGAAGTGTATGCATATGATAGCGAGGAAGGACAGGCCCTTCAGGGGTGGAGCACCTCAGCCAGGCTGACTGTATGCTGCACAGCTTTGGTGGTGAGTTTTTTGGCTCCAGATCCTGGGCCAAAGCCTAGTCCATGAGGTTTAAACATCCCTGCAGAACAGGGGGTTTTAATTTGTACGATTCTCTTTAAAGCATGCCTGCACCACAAACTGCACAGAACTGAGCACATCTGCTGCAGAAAGATGAAGGGCTTAATTGACTGCCAGGATTCAAAGCTGTTGATCTAGGGCAGAGTTTCACAACCCATGGGTCGTGACCCAAAAGTGGGTCACGAGAATACGTGAAAGGGTCGTGGACAAACTACAAAAAAATGTGGGAAAGCACAGGTGGGTCCCCCCTTGCAAGTTGACAGCATTCCAGCCTGCAAGGGGCTCCTTGGGGCAATCGGCACTGGTGGAATGTGGCCAGGCAGCGAGACTGTGGCAGGGCAGAAGAGGGTGGCAGGAAGGTCTCAGCCTCATCCAGCAGGGGAAAGGGCAGAGGAGAGCTGTGTGGCTGGGCTGGTGGCAGCCTGAGCTCGCAGGGACAAGGTGACTGGAAGATGCTGCCCAGGGGGCAGGAGGGGCTAGGACCAGGCTGCCTGGCATGGCACAGGAGCCCCCCTCCTCCTTCCTCCAGTCCATGCCAGGCCAGATTCACTCCGCTGCCACCCACATGAGCCAGAGCTGCAGCAGCCACTGCACTCTGGCCCAGGTGGGACAGGGACAGCTGGGGACCACTCTGGCATGACTGGGGCAGGGACAGGAGGCTGTGGGTCGGCAAGTCAACCCCAGGATGGCCAGGGAGCAGGGGACTATGGGCCCTGCACTAGTAGAACCAGGGGAGTGTGGGTCGGGACCAGCCACGGACCTTTGCAGATAGGTCCCAGTCAGAAAACGGTTGAGAACCACTGATCTAGGGAGTCCGTAGGAAGTGCTTAATATGGAAGTTAAGATCACTAAGCAAGTCCTTGTAACTAGGGGTGGCAGGGGTACTGTCTTGAAGACTGTTTGGGAGTAAGGGCACTTGTGTTGGAGAAACAAAAAGGATACTGGTATTAATCTTCTCGTTGCTAATATATCTCTGGCCTTTTTTTTCTTGGCTATTTAAAGAAGTAGAATGAAGTCCACAGCTCTCTGCCGGAGAGAGTGGATTAACAGTGCATTCTTTGTTTTCTTTGTTGACTGTAGAAGTCCAAGAAGAAAACATGGATCAGCCCAGTGGAAGGAGTTTCATGCAAGTACTTTGTGAGAAATACAGTCCTGAGAACTTCCCGTATCGTCGTGGTCCTGGAATGGGGGTGCACGTGCCAGCAACGCCGCAGGGATCACCTATGAAAGGTAGGGTTTCAGGTCACTCTGAGCATGGAAAGTGTTGGGACCGAGTGCCTACATTCATCTGAATACAGAAATCCCACTGAATGGCTAAGCCAAACGATCACACTTGTGTTGTTGTGTGGTTTGTCATTAACAATAGAGTTTCTAGGCATGTTATGCTAGCACCCTGTGGGTGTTAATTCTCTGTTTTCTCATTTTCTGTAAGGAAATCCAGAGATGTACGTGAAGTTCTACTGTTCCAAAGCACATCCTTGTGCTAGGAGCCTAGGTACCAAAAGATTTGTATCTCTGTTTTTAAGGCCTTAACCGGAGCTGCGTCAATTTTGCAATCTCTAATCTTCCCACCCCCCCCCAAATCTGGGTTATAGGATTTTCTTTTCACTTTAGTCGTACAGTCTTGGTTTAAGAGGAGCCGCACCAGAGCCACCATACTGTTAACCCTGTTGGTTATCTCTAGTTGTAGTTCTAGTTTAAATTTCCATCAGGTCAACTTGTATCATAAACTAGCCCCAAGGAAGTGTGGGGGTACGCAGGGAAATTAGTTGGATGAAAATGATAAACAACAAGGTTTGACAAAAAGGGAGCAAAAGAGTTTAAGTTCAGTCAAGGACAAAATATACTGTGTGCTGTTCAGAATTAATCACAACAGAGGATCTCACAGATATTTTTGTTGTATCCTCTATTTAATACACTACACGCGTTTATAAACAGGGTTCCATCTTTATATTCTGGGTGTCCCTAAAATATAGTGTCTGCCACATATTCGAATCTCACATAATAGATTCAGAACTCACAAAATATTTCACTGTGTTCATGTTCCATCACTTATTAGCTTTTCACTTCATAGAATCGCTTGATTCTTAGAATTAAAATCTTAAATCGTATTCAGTGAATATAAGCTTTTTTTTCTTTTTTTCCCACCAGCCGTTAGAATCAAAGAGTCAAATGCAGTGAAGTACTGAAACTGCTGAGTTTCTTGATGAGATCGCGCACAGGCTTTTTACTTGTTCGCTTCACCGGTTATTAAAATAAAAAGTGCACTGCCTGACGTGATTCTCTCAATTGGCCGACTTGGTAATCTAAAAATACATCATAAATACTGAAAGTATAGCAGTATCATTTAATGTTAGCCACAATTAATGAAGCAGGAATCCAGAAATCTCATCATCCCCATCTTATAATTCCCTATCTTTACAATGCACCTTTTGTCATGAGGTGGTCAAATATGGCGAATAAAAATTTAAGTATTTTAAGGAAGATAATATCTTTTGTTGCATCGCATATCTTGACGTGCTTTACAAGGACATGTCAGAAAAATTATTTTGTACTTGGAAGTTGCAAGCTGTGTGATGCCTTCTGTCCATCCATGGAATTTCCATGTTGAAACAACTTCCTGCTATTAATCAAACATTCTTTAATTTTTATGTTGGAGTTTCTTCATTTAGCAAAATTAACCCGTGCATGTGTGTGCGCGCCCATTTCACTGCTTATAACATAGGCATGCAAATCTTTACCTGCATTACGACAATATTTTAAGGGTGTTCTGTCAGATCAGAAGCGAAGTCCCGGTGTAAGGTGGGTGAAACCAGTTACACTTTTATAAACTCTGTGATCTGTAGAATCGCTGCCACAATTATTTTTAATTTCAGTGGATTTTTTTTTTTTTTTTTAAATATTCCTTTGCATTTGCTAACTGAAATGTTTCGGCCTTGTAATAAGGCATGAAAGCCTAAAAGTAAACTGTATTAGACATGGAATTTAAGGCAAAATGATACTTACCAGTCTGCTATCATTGTCTGGGTTGAAAGAAATGCAAATAGCTGGTAGAATGTTTCAGATCCTTAAAATAAAAAACCTGAAGTGGTGTTTGTAGCAAAATGTATTATTTAGAATGTTTTATCTTTACTTTGGAATCCCTTTAATATGTAACCAGCACCTGGAAGATGTGAATTATTGAACTGCTTATTAATTCTTTCCCTTTGCTGGATTTCATATTTGTCTGGTTTGTGTGTTCTGAGACCTAGGGATGAACTTACCTAGCTAGGGAAAGCCAAGGCTGACTGAAAGGCATCTTGTTCCTCTGCCGTTTCAGATCGTCTCAACCTCCCAAGCATTCTAGTACTGAACAGCTGTGGAATCACCTGTGCAGGAGAGGAGAATGAAATTGCTGCCTTCTGTGCTCATGTGTCTGAGCTGGATCTTTCTGACAATAAACTCGAAGACTGGCATGAGGTAAAATGACTATGCATGTACCTTGCAGAGCAGTAATAACTTCTGCTCTTGCTGCTTGTACTACTTAAGTTTTATAAGACTCTTCTCAGTCCTTTCAGTGTTGGCAAACGCACCCATCTTCATCGGTTCAAGTTCACCTTCGAAGATTGTGTATTACTCTGTAGCTGTCAGAGTAAATAAGCTCGATGAACGTAACACGTTCAGGCACTTCACTTGGGGATTTGTAATCTCACCCTGTAGGTGGCAAATATTTTTTCCATCAGTGCAGAGTACTGACAATCAGGAGCGTAGTCAAGCGGTCTTGAGGGCAGGTAGTTTACGACCCCGGGGTTCTGCTCCCGGTAATGTTGTTTGATTTGGGTCACATTGTTTATCCTGTCTGTCTTCAGTTTTCCTGTCTTTGAAGCAGGATTAAGAATGCTCACCTATGTCGGGGGTTTTATGGAACTTCATTTAAGGCTGGTGAAGTACTGTGAGGTGCTTGGATGAAATTTGCTGTATAAATGCAATATGTTATTAGTGGAATAAATGCAGTACATTTAAGTGTCCTGTCCTCTCGCCAGCTCATGCTCTACTTTTATCCTACTGTTAACTACTGGAAATTGATAGGGAAAAGACCCAACATGAAACCTTAAGGGTGGTGGTTGTTGGGTTGGGGTTTTTTTTGTGGGGGGGGGTGGGTTAAGTCTCTTAATCCCCAGTTATTCTAACTTCCTGTTCCTTTAAACTAATGAATAGTGTCTTGCTGGAAGTCTTCTCCCTTCAGAACAGATGTTGCAAGGCCAGGGACAGCAGTAAAATCTTCCTTATCCAGCCTCCCCCTCAGCACTCACCGGAGGAGCCAGCTTTGTGGTCTCATCTCCATTGCCGTTCATCCTCTGAGGCTGCCAGCTAGAGTTGATTAGTGACAGTGGTGATGATAGTGCTATGATAACAGACATCTGTTTATTAGGAAGTAGGGTGAAACGAGTAGCTTGTGTTGCCTCCTAAAAGTCCACTAGATACTAGTTCACTGCTTCTTGACTCTGCTTCTTTTAGGCCTACAATATTATTAAAAGCCATGGTCAGTTGAGAGATGCACATATGCTCCCTGCCTGTTCTACTCTGCTTTCTGCTTCCTGTCCTGTGCTCCCTGCCACTGTGGTGCCAGTCTCCTCCCTGATCTGCTGCATGCTACAACATGCCACTTGTGGCATGCATGTTGCAGGTTCCCCCTGCCCCCAGGCTAACCAGTCCTTAAAACCCTTTGATGAAAACTAAGTACACTGTTCCAAAGCTTAACTATTCTTTTAATTAGAAATATCTACTATAATTTCCCCTGGTCGCAAATTAAGCCAACTACTTCTTGTTTTGCCTTTGACAGGCAGGGAGAACAATTTGGCACTGTCTTCTTTATAACACCCTTTCTTCCTCTAGTTGCTTGCAAAAGCAATTGCATTCCCCTCCATTTTCTCTTCTCTAAAGAAATCTGTTCTTTCAACTTCCCTTGTAGATTGTGTTTTCAGAATCCTTTACAGTTGTTTGTTGCTTTCCTCTGTGCTCTCTCCAATTTGTCTACATCTTTCTTCAAGTGTGGTGCCAGAAATGGTATGCTGTCCTCCAAATGAGGCCGTGCCAGTGCCAAGAAGAGCAGGATAATTACCTGCCATCTTATGCATGGCACTTCTGTTAAAATCTCCCAGAATCATATTTTGCCTCTTTTGCAACATCATTACATTGCTGTCTTCTGTCTGGTTTGCAGGCCATTATAACCCTCACATCATTTTCCGTAATACTGCTGCCTTGGCAGTTATTCTGCATTTGGTATTTGCACTTGATGTGTTCTTGCTAAATGTTGAACTTTGCACCTCTCTTTGTTGACTTTGGTTTTGCAGCTCTCGGATCCTTTTGCCAGTTTACCAAAATCATTTTGAATTCTGAGCATATTCTCTAAAGTGCCTGCCGCCTATCATCCCAGCCTGGTCTCGTCCCCAGATTTTATAATTCCATCATTCAAGTAGTTAAATAGAAACACTGAATAGGATTGAACCCCTGTGGGACCCTATTGGATTGGTTTGAGTCTCACAGCAACCCAATAACTGTTTTTGGAGCATGTCTATCGAATAGTTTTGTAGGCCTTTCTAGGAACTTGGTCTAGACCGTATTTCCCTAAGTAGCTTATGAGAATAGCCAGGCTTATGACAGTGCCCATGACAGTGACAGTCTTTCACTTCATCTGTTTCCCTTCATTTGCTAGGCCCATTGCCCTGTTGAAGAAGAAAATTAGATTGGTTTGACATGATTTGTTCTTGTCCTTCTCTTATCCCTTAGATGTTTACAAATTGACTGTTTCATCATTTGTTCCAATATCTCTATACATGTTGAAGGTATTTTAGACAAATACCTGCCTAGTCTTATGCCCTAAATCTATATTCTGCACCTTTCAGACATGTGTGTGTCTAGCTTCTCTGTCTTCCTAATCATTCACCCCTTACTCCCTACTGATATACTTCCAGGTGCACACCTGGTACATACCAACAGCACAGCTAGCCCCAAGCACTGTTACACGAATGTTCAGTTTTGATTCATAACCTTCCAGCTTCAGCACCATGTGTTTAAGAAAGATGTTTTCCTGGAGTAATGGAATCTAATAAGGAATTCATTGTGTGTACAATGAATTTCTATCAGTCTTTTATTTTGGGCTCATAGGGAGCAATGGAAAACTGAGCAATTGATCTGTATAACTACCATAAGCTCAGAGGCCATGCCTTTCCTTCTTTGCCCAGCGAATGGTATAGCAGCCTTTTGAGATGCTGGCTTCTCCTGTTTGCTGTTTTGTAGACTGGTGCTCAGGTGAATTTTATGACCTCTCCCAAGGGATCTGCTTTCCCTTATCAAGTTGTTCTAAGAGAATAATTAAATGAACTGTTGAGGTGAATGAGCAATTAGCCAATCAATCTAGATCAGTGAATAGCTGGAGTATGAATTACGGATAGTTATCAAGAAGCCCTATTTTTTTACCATATAATTTCTTTGGCACAGTCAGACTGGAGGGTCCCTTTAGGAGATGAAATTTTATTGCACAAGGTCTGATTACTTCCTGATACACTACCTTCCCTCTCTCTCTCTCT
>NW_017728980.1:11652056-11655589 GCF_001723915.1 Gavialis gangeticus | reverse complement strand
TGTCTTTCTAGTTGTTTCTCAGTTTAATCTCTGCAGTTTAGACTAACCTGCAAAGATTGAATCGATTTGAGCTTTTTGACTGTCTGCTTATGTCAGCAGAAGACATAGCTTATATCAACGGAAGAATTGTTTGTTTATTGTAGTTTTGCCAAGTTCTTGTGACAGCAGAACTTCTTTGCTGGTATAACTCCATCTCTAGCAGGCTTTTTTTTCTCCCAACCTAGGTCAGTAAAATTGTGTCAAATGTTCCCCACTTGGAGTTTCTAAACCTGAGTTCCAACCCTCTGAATTTGTCAGTTTTAGAGAGAAGGTGTGCTGGGTCTTTCTCTGGTGTCCGCAAACTTGTGCTCAACAACAGCAAAACTTCCTGGGAAACGGTCCACACAATACTCCAGGAATTACCAGAGTAAGCATGGGGAGCTTGGCATGGAGGAGAGGTGCCTGCTGCATGCAGGGAAAGTATGCCGGTGCCAGGAGAGGTGGGGGTGAGTGGGAAGAGCCGAGGAGAAGTCTGATTTCATTTCTTTGGGGTTTCACTATGTCTGTGATGCTCAAGGCACACTTTCTCAATCTAAATATTGGTGCTGAGTTAATAGATTATAGTCCTGGTTATTTAGTATATGACATCCTTTCCTCTGAGTCACTTCTGAATGAATGGCACTGCACAGTGCTGTGCTCATAGCTTTTGGATGAGATGTAAATCTGAGGTTCTGGCCACTGGTCATTGAAGATGTTGTCATGTTTTTCATGAATTGACTTGTTTGATTTGTGTCTCAGCCAAAATCCCACTTGGCAGTGACGGTCTGCCTCCCTGAATTTCCTGGACAGTTTCATCTGGATACCAGGTTTCTCTGTAAATCCAACCTTACTGCTGTATACTCAACTTTAATAAAGGCAACCTTAACTAAGCATGTATTATTAGGACATCTCACAGGGAACCAGTTTAGCCCTCTTATAATTAATAGTAGCAATCGCTATTTATCTGAGGTGTTGGTAGCATAAATTAATGGGGATTTTGACAAGAATGCCCATAACCTTGGCTATGAAAAGAAATGTTCATTTATGCCCTATAATACCTGTGTCCATGTACGTGCTGGTTTAGGCTTCTTGCAGGTGCAAAAAACTCATGCATTTAGGCCAGAGGTGGTGGTATGATGCCAATTTAAAATGCTTCTGTATGTACATGCATTAAGTGATAGATTACTAGGAAAACCTTTGAAGTTTAAGAAATTTTAGCAGCAAGTTGCCCCTGTGAAGTGCACTTTCAACTCTTGGTGAAGCAGAGGTCTGGGTGAAAACATATCCCAAAGTCAAAAGATTCCCAGGATGCTTGAAACTGAAAGATGCTTTGGAAGACCTTGTGTTGCAAATTGTGCACCGTCCATGTTTAAGCCATGCGCGTAGGCCTCTCGAACCATTTCTATTTCACAGGGACTCTGGAACTAAAAGTTTGTGTCTTTCCCTGTGCAGCTTGGAGGAGCTCTTCCTGTGCCTTAATGACTATGAAACAGTGTCTTGTTCTCCGGTTTGCTGTCAGTCTCTCAAATTGCTCCACATAACTGACAATAATCTTCGGGACTGGACTGAAATCAGAAAGCTTGGAATTATGTTTCCGTTGCTTGACACGCTTATCCTGGCTAACAATCACGTAACGACCATTGAAGACTCAGAAGATTCTCTGGCAAGGCTGTTCCCAAACTTGCGATCCATAAACTTGCACAAGTCAGGTGAGGTACTGCAAGCAGCATCCTCTGTGTTCCATGCATAGATGATGCTAGTTGAGCTGAGAGAGGGGGAGTAATATTCTCCTCTCGCTGCAATCTAAACCTATGCTTAAACAGGGAGGGGAAGTGTGCTGTTTTGCTGTAATGGCTTCCTGCACCTTTCGAAGGCGCATTCTGCAGTCAGCATTGCTTTCTGTTGGTTGCTGCTGCGTTAAGTAAATGAGGACAGGCGAGGAGGTGGATGAAAAGCATAAGCTATCTGCAGTAAAGTGGGAATGCATGTGTTCATTGGTGATATATTGGAACCTGCCATCACCTTGGGCCCTGTCTATTCTGGCTGCTAACTAGTCTAAACAGAATTGATAAATGCAGCCCAAAGAGGGCTGCAGTGCAAGTATGCCTGTATCACTAATTGAGCTAGAGATCCCTTATGCCATGAATTGTTCCCCCTCTGCACTTGCCGGCCAGACTGTATTAGAGTGCAGCTAGGCTCTACTGAGGGAGAAGTCCGGGCTGCAAAGTTCTTAGGTCTGGATCCAAAGCCTCCCCAAATTTATGGGGTGGATATTAGTTCTTCTTTTCATAAGCCTTAGATACCTACAGTATGCACATATCGGGAGTAGGATTCCCAATATCTGGAAAAGCAGCAGTTACTGTGAGGTAAGTAACTGATCTCTGCTGGGTTTGGGTCATGGTGTCTCTGGAGCTATAACAGTTTTGAGGGTGGGTCATGTCAGGGCAGTGTGGGCGGTCTTGGGGACTCCACACATGAGATCACATCAAGTTGGAGCCGGTTCCCAAGATCCTGAGCAACATGCAGACTTTCTGTAACGTTTTTCAGCGAGGCTGCAACTCTTGTGATGAAAGAGATGGATGTGTTCTGCATTACATTTGCCATTGACCCTGATCTAAGGTTTAGAAATGCCATAGGAGCCCACTTGCTCGTGGCATTGCTCTGAGAACACGCAAGGAGAAGCCAGACCAATAACTTAAGAAAACAGTGTGAAGAGAAGAGGGCAAGCAAGAAAGCAGCACTCTTCCCTACCCCATCTCTGTTCCTTTCAGCTCCTCCAGCTTCTAGCACTGTCTTGTTCTCCAAGTAATGGTTTAGGCTCACATGTGGATCTGCTGCTATCACTCAGATATAATGGGCAAGGTTCGCTGCAGTGATAGAGCTGATATCCTAACAGTGGACTTGTAGGAGTGGGGGAAATGACCAGTGGTGGGGGATTAAAACAAAAAAATGTTCACTTGCAGGTTGCTAGAGGCCAGTAGATGTTTTTTGCCTTCAACTCCCCATGTGTTCTGGGGAGGAAAAAACATACTGGTAGCTGGAAGAAAATGTTTGTAACTGAGGAGTCGATCTCTGTTCTGAGGTCAAACTACCTCTTTTTTATCTCTGTTCTGAGGTAAAACTACCCACAAGATTCTGGCCTTGGCTTATAGGGGCATAGTATCACAGTGGTAGGTGCCAGGGATCAAATTTTACAAATAGATCCCAGGGCCTGTATTTGCCTTCCATACCAATGGCATCCACATACCAATGGAATCGAGTTTACCAGAAGCCATGTTTTAGGTTTCTTTATAGGTCGTTTTCTCAACAGCAGCAAGCGCATGTTGCAGTCAATGATGTGTGGTCACTCATTGTTGGCCCCATCTACTGTGCTTCCTGGGCTGAGTTGGAGAACCTAGGCTTCTTCAAGTACCACATTAAAAAAGAAAAAAAACAACAGTTTCCTAGTGATTGAGCTTGTGTATGTATGTGTATATGTGTATGTGTGTGTGTGTGTATATATATATATATATATA
>NW_017728980.1:11648311-11651961 GCF_001723915.1 Gavialis gangeticus | reverse complement strand
ATATTAAAAAAAAAAAAAAAACCCTCTACCCGAATTCCTGGTGAATTCTTCTTCCAGTTTGGCTGCCTTACCATTGGTCACCAGTCCTTTTTATCTCTTCCTTCCCTACAATGCCTTCTAAAGGTTTTATTATAGACCTATTTAATTCATCATCGTTGTTGTTGCTGTTGATTTTATTATTACAAAGCCTGAGAGGGCTTAACATGTTATTAAACACCTTTCACAGGCATCAGTATTCTCCGTAAGTACTAAACAAATAATCTAAAACTTCATATAGCAAGACAAATGGAATTTTTTAAAAGTAATTTGCTGAATTGTTGCAAGAGAACTGCCTGCCACATGAAGGCTTCTGGCTTGGCACCAGATGCACCAAAGTCCTGGATACTTTGTAATGCATTGATGGTCTGAGGACCAAAAATCCCAAGACCCAAACCTGAGCTAAACCTTACAGGTGGGAGGAAACCTTGACAATGGAGAGTCTGTGAAAACTGATCATTTTAAAACCATCGTAACTGCTAGAGGAACCCAAATAACTGCCTAAATAAAGGCAGGGCATGAAGCCATCCATTGCACAGCTGTCCTCTGGCTAGCTATGATGTAGTAGATGAATTGAGAATGATCACTTCACAGGCAAAGCACTGCACCACTCCTTCAGACAGAGCAGGTACTAAAATTTGGCTATGACTACAAGTTTCCATATCTTCGAATTTTGTGGAGGTTGAATGGTAGGTAGATGTGATACTTACTGATACCCTAATGTAAGTAAATAAAATATAAAACCAAACCTCTTGATTTTACTCACCCCTCTTCTTTCTTTAAATTGTCATAAGCTGGCCCATGGGCCAGTCTAGTACCTGCCACTTCTGCCCTTGAAATAGCTGTTGCTACTCAATATTAGTGAAGCTGCAGCATAAGGAATTGTGTTACGTAAACTAATGCAGGACCAAGGTCATCAGTGACTTGCTCCTTGTCCTGCTGGCTCCTGTAGTCTAGCAGAGAAGGGTATTTTAATGGGCATCATGATGGAGCCTGGTGGTGGGAATTCCACCAGATTTTACTGTCTAGAGCGAACACCTTCAGCAGCATAAAAAGGCTGATCTCTCTTTCAAATGCAATTGTCTCTAGCCACCAGATTTCCTCTAGGTATATTTAGCACTTTGACCTATAGAGGCCAGGTTTCTACCTTCCTCCCTCCCTTTCCCCTTGGGAGGCAACAGTGAGTTTAGAAGATTAATATGACCCAAGTACCTACTGGCCTTTTTCTGCTTTTGAAATCCATTTACAGCTGACCTCGTGATTCTAGGGACATTTGGAATCATAGGTTGATTTTTCTAGTATATTGTACTTATGTGGAAGGAAGGAATTATATTGTCCTGTAAAGTCCCACACTACAAGTAAGAATTGTGATTCTGGTCTGAAAGATCATTTACACTTCTGAGATCACTGCAGTGTGTGCCACAACCAAAGCGTTTAGCCATAGCGGCCACATCCACACGAGCGTGGACATTTGTTTTCCTGGGGATAAGTAGTGGCACACCTTGTGCTGCTGCTAGTTGTCCCTTGGGAACGCCTGTGCCATGTGCCGTCTGGCACGTGGCAGAGTAGGGGAGGCTGGGGCCAGCACTGGGGTGGCCCCAGGAGCCTTACCTGGGGTCCTGGGAGCCTCCTGGTGCTGCAGCAGCAGAGATCCTGCTGCTCAGAACCTGGCCGATTTTTAGTTGGAGCGTGGCTTCAGCTAGCCAGGCTTCAGTTTTGGGCGATTTGTGTGCTGCCCCCGCATGCACTGCTCTACATTTTTTGTGCAGGTTTTTCTTTTTTTGTTTTTTTGGGGGGAAGGGGGGGTTGACCCCTTGATCTCCAGGGGCCAAAATCCACCCCACAACACTCTTACCTTGCAGCGCAGAAAACAGCTGAATGTGCTGTGCGTGGTGCTGCAGATGTTTCTGCGCCACATACCGCACGCCCGTGCTTGTCTGGACGCAGCCGGTATTTCGTTACACGGATAAGTTAAATTAGGCCTCTGCTTTTATTTGAACTGATCTCCCATTGACGCTAGTTTCTTTTTATGCATTTTAATGGTGAAAGCCACACAACAACTTGCAGTAAAAGTGCACAATGTTTGGTACTTAGTTAGGCTAAACATCTGGAATATTTGTGTAAGAAGCATGATGTATAAAGACATTTGTCTCTGAGTGAATGGAGGCAAAGGCAAGCGTCAGTCTTAATCCTGTTACGCGATCAAAGCAGCACTGTCGCATGATCTTGGCTTTCCTCACAACTTGCTTCCATTTTCAGAGGCTGGAATTGGGTGAAGATATTTTTATTAATAGGCTTTATGGCTTAGGGAATGGGGTACTCCTAGCGTGCACATTCAAATCGGATCCAGGATGATACCTGAAAGCTATTTGATGGCAATTTGGCAGTCCTGAAGTGATGCCTGTCCTGTGACTCTATTACTGCTGGTACTTAACCAGAGTTTTTATTCATTGACGCATCTGTCATAATTGTTGGCATGCGGCAGAGGGGCCAAGGTCTAAATGGGACCTAGAGACTAAATTGCTTTCTGCCATTTAGATTGGTAGGCCGCCATATGAGCGTGCCTGCTGCCACTTCATGTAGGCAACAAAAGGGATTCCACCTCCTGTATTTCACAAGCAATAAACTGGCTTCAAACGTCTCCAGTTGTCATCCTCCCATCTTGCACGCTCTTTGGTTGTGTCTGGCATTCTTTGATGTGTTATACATGCTTTATATGTTTATTTAAAGAAGTCATTTCTTAAAGCAGGTCTACACTGCTGGGGAGACATTGACAAGCTAAACTCTTTCCCCAAGCTTGAGGAAGTGAAATTGTTAGGAATCCCTCTTCTACAGCCCTACACCACTGAGGAGCGCCGGAAGCTGGTAATAGCCAGGTCTGCTAGTTGTTTGATCTGCTCCATAAAATGCTGCACAATCCCAGGATTTGAGGCAAAACAATCACTATGTGGGAGCATGGAGGGAGGAGGAGAATGTGATGGGGATACTGTTCGCTTGTTACGGATTTACAGTCTACTTAGCTATATTAATTGGCTTTTCTGAGTAAGAGAGGAACACAGAAGTTGAAAGAGCTGAAACTTGCTTTTGGAGTTCCCAAGTCCCTTGGGTGTCTATGAGCACTACTCCAATGACTTCTGGAAAGACTTCTGTTGACTTTAAAGGTACTTGAATCGGGCCGTCAAATAATTTGGACTAGTCAGGATGCTCTTAAACCTCTAAATGATACGGTCCCATTATTACAATAGATATTTTTAGTCCCTATTTCAACAGATACAAGATCAACATTTTGGTTACTTCTAAGTTTAGATTTTTGTACTGGGATTTTTTTTCTTTTAACATGCATAACAGATTGGAAAGGGTCCACAGTCCTCATCTCTTGTGTTTTAAGGGACATGTAATGGCCTTCTGGCTAAGATCAGGTGGACTCTTTTTACCAAAATCAAAACTAGGGGTCTCTTCTCTTAGTGCTACTTTACCCCCGCCTTACCTGCACTTTTTCTGCACAAGGGAAAAGTGGACAAGGTGGGGGTGGGGAGAATTTTGTTTTCCAGTAGCTAAACCCACTTGAACACACTTTCAGTTTTAGGGGGAAACATTTTACACAAAACTTCTCT
>NW_017728980.1:11637353-11648248 GCF_001723915.1 Gavialis gangeticus | reverse complement strand
GGGGGGGGGGGGGGGGGGGGGATGACCAGTTCTAATTAATACCTGCCAGACATTGACCTATGTTCTTAACTTCAAAATCTATGGAAATTGCTAATATGTTAAACCTTAATTGGAGAAGAACAGTCTCATGTGGCAGCTCCTTAGGATGTGGGTGAAAGTGGCTTATATTTTAAAACCTTATTTATAATTTTGGGTGCCCAAAGTGGTACTATAACAAAACTCTTATTTTTAAAGGGTCAGTGGTCAAGACCTCTGGAAAGCACTCAGGCCCCTTTTAGGTCTTTCATTTTGAGCCACCCAAATCACTTGTCACTTCTAAACTCTTAGGCCCGAGTGTCTACTAAGTCGAACAGGTAGTTTGGTCTCCTAGTTGTATTTCTGGCTTTTCTGTTGGGTGCTATGAGTCAGTTTTGCTTGTCTCAATTTTACCAACACCACAAGGAGTATAATGACAGTGTACTTTTGTCTAAGGCTAGTAACAAATGTTTGTTTGCAAAGAGCTTTGACAGCTTCTAACGGCTTGCAGTAGAAGGTGGGCGTGTGTCAGATTATATATAAACTTGTATGTACACTTTCTCTAGAAAGCTGCATGGGACTTGCTTGCTTTAGAGAGCATGATCTTAGGGTCTAGGCTATGTTGTGCGATTCCCCCTAGTGATAGAATTGCACCATGCAGCTCTTGCCTATCGCTGATCATCCTTACTAGGTTAACGTGTTCTCACTAAGTCTGTCTTGATGTCTACAAGCAGATTGCCATCTGTCATCAAGCTAAATGGGAGCGTTGTTGCTGATGGGGAACGAGAAGATTCGGAGCGCTTCTTCATTCGGTATTATCTGGATTTCCCCCCGGAGGAAATTCCATTCAGGTACGAACGACCTGGAATTCAGCGAATGCAGTGCACAGGAGAGAACGGGTTTTGCAGGCTAAAAATGACTGGAAAGTGAGGCTGACTGTCTGATAAAACCAAAAAATTCCTTGCCCCCTCCCGCCTTTTTCTCTATTAGTGTATATTAATTGACTTCCCCAACCCCCCAGCCGTACAGTGATTGTGTCTGGTATATTAGTGAGTCACTGTTGTGTCAAATCTGGCTTCAGACTGCCCTGTCCAAGAGCCTCTAGGTAACGCGACTGTTCCCGTCATTGGTTTTTGAGGGCAACCCACACCTCCGTCTAACCAATCCCCCTGCCTCCTGGAGTTCCCTGAATCTACACTGATTCTTCTGTCAGGTGGCGGTGTTAAGTGGCTTGTTCTCTTGCATATCTGGTGAGTTGACTAGCACCAGTGAGAAAAAGATTTCCCTCTTTCTTTCAAAAACTCAAATCACAGGTTTGGTTGTTTGTTGTTGTTGTTTTGTTTTGTTTTTCCCCCTTTGCCAGACAAATATGCTCAGTGGTCAGGTGATCTGAGTACAGGAATGGAGTTTGAGAGCAACTATGTAGTAATGCCTATAACCTAAGATGTTTAGTATTTGTTAATGGAATGAGGAAGGCCATAGTATTTTACACTGATGTAGCTTGTATCCCAAAGCCCACTGCACTTTTCAGATAATGAAATCTTGTATGTTTTCCCATGAGTAGGTGGGTAGATGCGAGATCCAGGGAGTCCAGGTGAATGGCCTGCTTGGACCCACAGAGTCGGTTTCATTGCTGTGAACAGAATGCAGAAGTCCTGACAGCTGGCCCCTTGCACTAACAGGCAAAATGTCCTCTGGTTACAAAGAGCTGATTTACTAGTGCGATAACTACATCAGGTGGCTAGCACAGGTAAAATGGGAGCTGCTGGTAATACTGTATGGATATGCTAGGTCTGTGGTGTGTCCTAGAGGATTACTAGGGGTTAATTCAAGCTTGGGTGGATTTTGCACTTCACTGGTTGTAGAGAAGAACAGTACTAGTGTCTGTCCCTTTGAAGTTTACTCTGGAAAGGTCCTTGTAACCTCAGGGGGCCTTCAGGTGGGAAAACTGAAACAGCATCCTCTGGAACTAATGAAAATACAGTCCTTTCTCAGAAGAGGGAGAGAGGCAGGGACGGCAGGAGCTTCGGCTCTCTTTCCCCACGCTGAATGCAGTGTCTGAAATTGGCTAGATTCCGCATAAGCCTTTAGGTGGGACTGACAGAAGTGTTGGCATCTTATTGTTTCCAAGAACCTTCATCCATAAGACACTTTGTTCCTGCTCCTAGTAAATAATGCTTTGTTTTGAAAAAGCCAATATGTCATTGTATTCACCAACTGGTCACAACTTCTGAAGGACAGACTTGCAGGGCAACTAAATCTAGCCAGGCCTGCTGAGTAAACCCAGTTAAGAACCCTTAATTTAAGTTGTTCCTTGTTCCTAATCCTAAAATGAACTAATACTTTGTTTTTGGAGAAGCTGTTTTATGTCCCTGCATTCGCAAGCTGGTTACAGTCTCCGAAGGATGGCATTGTAGGGTAGCTGAAGCCAGTCTACCTGCTGAGTAAACCCAGTTGGAGTATCCTAGTTGACCACACGTAAGAGTTGGAGGAATTGTGTGATTCCAGCCTGAGAGAAATGAAAGAGTGTGCTCACAAAAAAAACCAAGCTGGGACTTGGGGGTGCAGCGCACCCTGTCACTGATAAGGGTTTGATTGCAAAAGGGTTTTTTGAGAAGGGCTAAGAGATAAGAACTCAATTTCTTGTATGCAGCCTTTAAATGCTTTCCTGCTTAGTATGAGGGAATTGGATCTCTGCTTAGATACCGCAGCAGTGGGTGTCCTATACATATTGCAATGATAAATTAACAAGAATGGGATGATTTGGTTTTAGTCTCACTTGCACATCAAGCTGTCATGAAGGCTGTGTTTGTGCGGTACTCTGGTTCAGCTGGGGATCCTTGGCACTTTAACAACCTGAAATATTACAAATACTCCTAACTTCATAAAGCTGGTTTTAAATTTAGAGTGAGCCTTCCTGAGCAACTTGCTATCTCTTCACATTATCTATGTAAGACTTGCAGGGAGATAAGGGAGACTTGTATCCCCGTCTGATTCTTAACCTTTAAACACAGTTGCATCCATCTTCCTGATCAATGGGCTCTTTGTTTGAACTCCTTCATCTGTACAGCAGCTCTCCAAGACCTGTGCAGCTATTCAAGGCTGTTTTTTCCATTCCAGAGAACTTGTGTGCCATTTCGGAATATTTTCAGACCGTGCTGCAGATGGCTGAGGAGGTATTGCCAATGCTGTGGTCAGGTTTCATTTCCTGGCCCCTTTTGCTACCCCTGGGGTCTCTTGCAAAGAGCTGTGTTCTTTTTGGAGTGGATTTTTTTTTTTACCTCTTTCTTCCTCCTACCTCAGAATCTGGTATGGTATCTCCTCTCAGACCTGTCTTTTGAAGTCTGTTCAGAGTAAGAATCAGATCATGGACAAGTGCACCTCATTGACTGGCAGGGACATGGACTGCATTGCTCACATGCCTTCCAAAAGCAGATGAGCAGGACCTTCCTGGACATGAAAGATTTGCAAACAGAAATGATGCTCTCTGGACCACTCTCTGCACCATGAGGCATGTCATGTTAATGAACAAAAAGAAGTGTGCTGTCTCTAAGGTCTAAATTAGTCTGGTTGCATGGTAGCTGTTTGCACACTACATGCTGAAGCACTTGGAAAAGGAGCAAAATGTGCAGTCTAATTTCCATCTTTCCAAGGCATCGGGGTAAATCTGAGTGCTGATTTGTACAATCCAATATATTGGCTGACTTCTTGAGTGATGCCCTCTTGTCCATGGGTTTTTAATCAGCTCTATGCTTGTCTGGCCCACTGTTTATACATAGAACATTAGAGATATTTTTAGACCTGTTCATTCCTTTAGAATCTGCTTTCCTGGCAATCAGGGTCTGTCAAGTTGTGAAAAGTGATTATGTAAATCTGTGAGGTGCCTATTACCTAGCTATCAAAGAACCAAATGAGTCGTGTATGTTAGTCTTTATTGATTTGAGGGAATGCAGTTGTTTCATTTCCTAGCTTGCACTGCAGAATCTGAATGCTGTACAAGGAAAGGAGTGCGAGGGGTTTCTGCCTCTCTTCCCAAGGAAGAGGAGTTGGGATCATTTCCCATGGCACACCGCATGCATGCATTTTGATAATGTTAGCAGGCTCATGCTTAGCATGCTTCCCTTGTTCTCCACCTCCTTCACTTGAAACCCTTGTTTCCTTCTCTTTCCTGGTCCCACTGCATGTCCCCACTCTTCACCTACAGCCCAGTAGGAATCTCTGTTTGCAGGGAGGGAGGATAACGTTAAGCCTGCCCCATTGTGATAGAAGCTCGATGCATCCCAGCCGCATGCAGCCTGTCAGCCCCTGCTGGGCCGTAAGAGAGCCACGGTGGAGGGCGGCAGCATGTCGGGAGCCGGTGCCACCTCAGAGTGCCGGTTCCAGCAGAAGCGTGTCCTTGCTCCTTGGTCCCCCTCCGCCCAGCCCCCCCCCAGGAATTGATGCTGGTGGCCTGTCCCACCGGAGGCACTGGACAGTGCACTGGGGAAATCCTCGTTTTTGGTGTCGGCTCAGTTAATGCTAATTTACCAGCAGGTGATAGCCCGGTTTGTCACATATGAGGAATGTGTTGTCTCTTCTCCAAGCTAATGGTTTTCTAAATAGGCCTGATTTTTATCTCCCTGTTTATTGTGAGACCAGGACAGCAGCCTGTATTTGGACACTCTGCCCCGATGAAAGCTCATTTTGTCTGGGACGCTAGGGAAATCCTAGTGTGCTGCGGCCGTTACCTCGTACTCGGAGCAGACAGAGGCCCCGCTGTTGTGGAGGAACATTCCTACATTTAACATGAGTCCCCGGGGTCCTCCGTATTGCCAGGCTCCATCATCCCCTGACAGGGGCAGTGACACAGCACTGATCACATTAAGCTTGGAGTCGGATGGAAAACAAAAAGAGCTTTCTGTGCGGTGCACAGTGGAGAGACTCTGAAATGTTACCTCCTCTCTGCTGCTCTCTGGCATTGTCATTTCAATTACCTTGTACTTTGTGTTGACTTTTTGCCACTTTCCCAGCCAGGCAGGAGAGATGCTACCTTCCCTTTCCTGATTTGAAGAGAGATCTTCTGGGAGGAAGGGGGGTGGTAAAGAGGAGAGACGTGCTTCTTCCAGGGAAACCTCTCTCTCTAGCTGGACGTTAAGGACTTGTCTACATAGGGAGATGGCCAGACAGGGCTGTAGATAGCAGTATAAATCTCCTGCTCTGTTGTTAAAGAAGAATAGAAGTGAATAGTTACCTTGGAATAAAGTCACTTGTATGCTGAAAATGGGGCCCATGTAGGAATTCATAGTGCTTCTCGTCCCGCGATCCTATGGTTCTGCTGATCAGTTTTCCCATGTAGATAAGTCTTAGCAACTGCATTACCGCCTGAGGACCTCTAAATCCCTCTGTGCTCTCCTCCAGTCGGGCTAGTTTGTGAAGGCTGTCCCTATTCTTGTGAGGCCTGAATTCAATTCATATGTCAAGCATGAAGGGGGCATCTCGGCAATTTCATTACTCCCCTTGTTGGTTTTGAAAATGTCTTATGCTTTAGGTCAAATCGGCCTCCTGGCAGATGCCCTGATAGTCAGGTTGGGTGGCCCAAAATTAAAAATCTTGACCAAAGTGCATTGAGTAGGATTAAATTTGGATGTTCCTTTAGCCAGGTATTTTGGTAGGTAATTTAATTATATTATTATAATATAATAGCAGTATTCTCCCTCCAAATCCAGGTAAATATTTTCTAGAAATCTTAACATAGCAGTACTGTTTTTCTTAGCTTCCCAGTTAGAAAGGAATATTTTTCTGAGCGTCTCTGGATGCCCCGTGCGCATCTTGAAATGTCAACGATTCCTTCTTAAACAAGATTCTCTACCTAGGGACAGGTTCAGTCTATTGTCTGTTTTCCTGTGTGGCTTTGGGCATGGAGCGAGTTAAGATTAAGTGAACTCTTTTTTTCCTTCCCCTTCTCCTCTCCCCTGAAAACTCGAAACATCATGGTCTAGATTTATCCTTTGTGAAAGTTTCCTTATGTTGAACGACTTCCTCTGGAGGTGAATGTTACCATGTATAAATGAAATATAATGTGGCCCCCTCGAAAGACTCCAAGACTTAACAAACCTTGGTTGCAAATGTAATGGTAGATGTAACTGGTGGTTGCTACATGGTGCAAGGATATAAGTGGGGGTATGTTATTATTACTAAATTCCAGCAAAACTCTTTTCTTTGTCTGTAGGAGGGTGATCCTTATTAACTAACTTGAGGTGAAAACTTAAGTGCTAAACTTGATTTTTACTTACTGGAGAGGGGCATATATATAGTTTAGTTGTTAATGAGAGAGAGAGAGAGGTGACTTACAGTTCAGCTATGTTGAGTTCTGTTTTTGGCTTGTGCTGAATCAGCGTGTGGCATGGAAAAATCACATAACCCCTCACAGCCTCCATTATTCCATCTGTAAAATGGTTACCACAGCTGCCTCACGTGGTTCAGCTTAAGCCTTGCCATCTATTTGCTGGACCCTTGAAGTCAGAGGGACATTGTCAGCATCAGCTAGGTTACAAGCAGCAAGCCAATGATGCGAGCAGTTATGATGTAACTTTGCATTTGTTTTATTTTTTTTAGGTATCATGAGCTGGTCACAAAATACGGGAAGCTAGAACCCTTGGCAGTAGTGGATCTCCGACCCCGGAGCAGTGCGAAGGTGGAAGTTCACTTCAAAGAACAGGTGGAGGAGGTGTCCATCCGCCTGGACCAAACAGTGGCTGAACTAAAGAAACAATTAAAAACTGTTGTGCAGTTGTCAACAAGCAACATGTTGCTCTACTACTTTGATCACGAAGCTCCTTTTGGTCCTGAGGAGATGAAATATAACTCACGGGCGCTACATTCGTACGGCATTCGGGATGGAGATAAAATTTACGTGGAGACCAAAACTAAATAGCCTGTTCTGGCTTTGTGCATGCGCACACACACATGCACGCACGCACACACACATACACACACGCACATACTAGGGACTTTTTGCAAGGTTGTTGACTGGGTAGACTGAGGCTTGATTTGGTTTTCTTTTTATACCAGGTAGCTTCTTAGCCCAGGTAGTGAGACCAGATCTGCAAGACCCATGCCACTGTTTAATACGGAGGAGAAAGCTGACATCAGTGTGTGTTCATTTTGGAATGTGTGATAACTTGATGTTCTCATTGCTGCTCCGGTATACTAGTGAATATGGCATGGATGGTCAGCTGTTTGAGCTAAGAAGGGTGTTAGGGTCCTTTAATCGGGGGAATTGGGGTTCGCTGCTGAATTTGGTGATCTTTTCCATTTGTTTAAAGATTTAGTAAGGCACTTGTCCACCCTGCTGTCTGCCTCTGGCTAGAAGGAGCTGAATTAATTGCTATTTATCTGGCTAGATGATGTTGCTTAACTTTGTTGGTTTATTTTTTTTCCTGTTGAATTTAGTGAAAGAATTTTAAGCAGTTGAAGCCTGATTCAGAGCTTAGGTTTTCAGGGCATCCCAAACTCCACTAAGTTTGCATAAATAAATGAGATGCAAGGGGGAGAGTCGCACCTAAAAATTTGATACACAAAGTTCACTGCTCAGATCAGCAGGCTTGACGCTGATCTCCTGTAAGCTGTTTAGTTTCACTGGTCCTCCGGCATCCTGTGTCGGCACGTGATGCCATGGATGCTACTGAAAGTCTGGAGTTTAGAGGGCTTTGAGCAAACATGTTGATAAGTGACCTGCAGAAAGCTGTGAAGGTTTTTGGCTGAGCTTTGCATCAGGCCGGAATCCAGATTAACAGCACAGCAGGAGGCTGAAGAGGATACTAAATTCAGGTATTTGAGTATGCCCCGAATACCTAAACCTTTGGAATATCCTTTTCCTGTTGGCCGCTGGAAGTCCACTGATAAGCACTTAGCATTTTGATTAGCATTGAGGGCAGAAAGGCTGAGCTGTCCTATAAATTTGAAGTCTTGCTCCTTGCTGTTGTTCCAGAACCTAGCAAAATCCTCCCTCACTTTAATGTGGGCTCCCTCTTTAGGATAGGTAATGAGGGAACGCTCTCACCTGGATCATCTTACAAAAGGCGAGTAGATGAAGAAGGGGACTCGCAACCACCGTAAAGCTGATTCCCAATATTCTGCATTGGCCCCCCCCCTCGTCCCCCGTAAGCATTGTGCACTGCTTTTAAATAGGCCCCTTTTCCCCTTCGGAGCCGGGTCCCATCCTTCCAGTCCTGTTATGAAATCCTCGTTCCCTTTGTGCATCTCTTGTAAATCAGACAGCTGTTTCCCTTTACAGGGCCCTTCCTTGTTCCTCTATCACACTGACAAGCTGAAGACATTGGAATTACTTAGTTTTAAGCAAGTGCATTTCTTTAATGTTTCTCAAGCAAGGTAGTCGGGGCTCTAGTTACGTATGAACTTTTGACCTTAGTTACTTAACATCCCCCACCTCCACGTGCACTTTCTTTCCCGTGATGCTTTTGTCCAAGTCACTGAACTCCTTTATATTCTTGGAGTTCTGTATTTCTCTTCATATTTTACCTGGATTGCAGGGGGATGAAATATAATCTCATGCCCTTCAGGTTCAGGATGTTGGAACTATTCAGACAAAAGTGGTTCCATAGCTAGAGTAAATGTAGAAATAGGTTAATTAATTGTGCCTGGTCTTCTCCTGCCAAAATATTTTATCTCCTGGCATCATAGAGATGAGCAATATAAAATAGACCAAGGTTTGCATGTGTAAAATGGGGTCGACATTACCTGACTTGATCTGTTAAGACTAAAGAACAGTCAGACAGTGACAGTGTAAGATAAGTTGAGATCACTCTTGGTGCAGAGTGTGTTTTATAAGCTGTAGTTTAACCGAGGATGTATTTTCAGTCCATTTGGGTAGTGAAAGTGCTTGCTGCCCTGCAGTGGAACTCCAAGCCAACACTTATGTATGATATATACATACGTAAACATAGGAGAAGTTGTGTTTAATAAGATATTTTATTATAAAACAAAGTTTTATGAAGATACAATTGTTTTAATATTAGAAGAAGCCTATTTCTCCTGTTGACCTATTGTGCAAGTATGGTACCCATTGGTCACGAGATTGTCCAGGTTATGTGACTGATGCAAATATGAAGGAATACCTGATCTAATTCTATAGAACAGTAATTGCCTTTGTGGGTATATTCATGGCATTGTAACTGGTATTAATGAGACGCTGTAATTACCGACCAACTCATTCAGCACAACAAAATAACTCAGTTTCAGAGAAGGAAATAAACAATCAATTAAAGTGTTCAATGGGATATTAAAGAAGACCCAAGTATGTGCGTGTAAGTTTGTTTCCCTATGAGAAGCTTTTCGATTATCTGGAAACGGAATTGGTCCGGTCACTGTTTTGGCTCCGAAACGTAAACTTTTTTTATGATGGACCTGGTAAGTATGGGGAAAACAGCAAAGGAAGAGAGGAGATTTTAAAGTAAAAGGTTAGCGCACTGCACAGAGAGCTGAAACTGAGCACTCGCATATAACAGGATCAATGGTCCATCCAGAACTGTAAAAGACACAGCACAAACTGCGGTCTCACTACTACACAGGGGCAAAGGCTGTTCGTGGCCAGTATTATAGAACCATTTGCATTCTGTGCAGCAGAATATGCGTTTTGTATTAAGAAAAATGATATTGGTTGATATCAGCTGCAAAAGCAAAGCCTCACCAAAAAGGGAATGGTTAATGTATCCAGACACTCAGTCTTTTGAAAACTCGGTAGAGACATGCAGACTTCAAGATGCTCAGCATTTTAGTGCCCATTGGCAAAATGTTCCCACTGAAAATGGGACTGTGAGCAAAACTATTTTTACAGAGTTTTGGAAGCAGCAAAGCTATAAAGGAACAAACTTGCAGAAGGTGTCATCTAATTCTAGCTGTCAGCCAAGACTTCATCATGCTGACACGTCCTGGGTTTGTAGACATTCCCGATTCATTAAAAGGTCTTCAGTTGTTTGTTTGTTTGTTTGTTTCCTTTGGTTGTTTTACTTGCTAGTTGCTGCCTTTCCCCATCCCTCTAATCAGCTATTACTTTTTTTGTCAGCAATTGTTTTGTTGTTGTTGCTACTTCATGCATATATGTCAGCCATGGGTACTTTACATAGCAGTGGCTCTTCTAATCACCTGGTTACAAGGAACTAGGTGAAAATTATATACCAAATCATTGCACAGCTATGTATAATGAAGTTAAATGTTGCACCGTTGTGCTTTTTGATTTGTCTGTCTGAATGTCCATGATTTGATGAGATGCTACAGCTGGATTGCTTGAAAAAGAGATGTTCTGAGTATTTGCAGTTGGTACAAAGGTTTGGGGGTTTTTTTTCTCTGCATGTGTATGTGTGTTTGATAATTGCTATTAACCTTAATGGGAGTTACATACATGCATACCTTGGATGGACACTTAGGCCTAGTCTACAGCAGCCTGAGGAACTACTGAGGCACTGTGCTTTAATGATTCCTTTCGCTTGTAGCATGAATAGTTTCCTTTTGCGCTGTAGGCTGGACCCTAAGGATTCTGAGCATGGATCGTAAGCGCAAAATTTTTTCCATCAGTTGCCATTTCTGCTTGTAACTGAGATGATTTGGTCTTGTTCATGTACAGATTTGAAAAATGCAAACTATTCACTGAGAGCATCCCAGAAGGCTGTATTATGTTTTCCTGGCACATGCACTACCCTCATTAGAGTGTTTTGGTTGTTTTGTAGGCACTCCACTGCAGTGCTGAAGAGCAAGTTGGTCATTTCACGGCTTCCTGTTTCCAAGCTTTGTCTCCTGCAGCTACTGGAAATTCTCTTTTTTTTTTTTTTTTCCTTTTTTTTAAATACAATTTAAACATGAAAGTCTATTCTTTGCAGTTTATA
>NW_017728980.1:11580327-11637185 GCF_001723915.1 Gavialis gangeticus | reverse complement strand
TATATATATATATATATATATCAAGAAATATTCTCAGTCCACTGTCTTTGTTCTGGTTTCTCTCCTGGGTACTGGAGTCAGGGGGCCAATGTGCTTTCTGCTCCAAGGCTCTGCCTTTGGTTGTATTGCAGAGTTTGCTGAGGAATTCCTCGCAATTATGGGTCTGGTTTGAATCCTTTGAATAAATTGATTGAAATTTTTGCAGAAAAAAACATACAGTTTCCAGAAAACATTGTTTCTTACAGCAAAACTTTCACCCTACACAAATGCTGTCTCGTGCCTTTTGAGTAGTTAGAACAGCAGTACCTCGGCATATTTAAGAGATCTTAATACAGCTTCTGTCTGTGACAGTGATCCTCAGTCAGGGTGCCCTGGGATGCTGCAGGATCCTCTGATGGGTGCCACGAAGTGAGGAGATAACAATGCAGGCTCAGGCTCATCCCCCTCCTGGCCGCTCTGTAAGGAGGTAAGCTTTATAAGAAATAGTTCTTAGCTCAATTCACAAGAGTTACGGAGGGTGCGTCGAATCTAAAAAGGTTGAGAACCACTGATCCAGCTTACGCATGTTCTCTTGTTCCTGGAGGATCCCTGCTCTTGAGACCTGCTTGGAAAGAATTTCGATTTCTTCGTGCTGAAAGCTTCTATCCTGTTACCTTAGGCGCAGTTATAAAGCTCAAAAGGAGCCTGTAGTTTTACGAAGGGAATTTTCAGAAGTGTTTCAGCACTGCCTGAACTCTGCTCCCAATAAAGCTGGTGTTAAAATTGAGTTGGGCCAATGTCTGGATAAAGTGACCCTGGTATTTTTCCTTTTAAATATCCATTTTCCTCCCCACACTGCACTTCACTGTGTACACTGATTTGACCTCTTCTGTATGCAACCAGGTCACCTGCTAATACTACTGTTAGTACTTCTCATACAAATATTATGCATTGCAACAATAGGCATTATGGAAATAACCATTAGCGCTGAAGAATCTCGCTCTGCTTTACAAATTAGTTTGTAATTACAAATTATAAACAGGAATCTCACTTTGCTCTACAAATTAGTCTCCACTAATTAAATGCATCAGCCCGGGTAGCATAGTCCCGACACAGGTTTGAATAGACTCTAGAAGCCATGGGTTAGCCTCTCTTACACTAACCCCTGTCCTCTAATACTCCATGAGAAGAGCTGCTAATTTTAAAGTCACTTCAGTCATGAGGATGCATCTGGTGCAGAGGATTGAGTGCTAGATAAGGACTCGACATCTGGATTCTCTTCCAGTGACCTGCTGGTCAGCAATTTCCACCCCTCCCCTCTTTGGCCTCAGTTTCCCCAACTCTGTAAACTGGAATGATGATACCCTTGTGGTAGAATACTTTGCAGCCTGTGGATGACGTGTGTTATATAAAAGCTAAGTATTATGTAACAAATGCTAACAACTTCAGATCAAGCAAGGATGACTTGGGCTGAAAGTGAATACAAGTTCCATGGAGCGTGATACAATTTAGCCACCCAGCTCCCATAAAGTGGCCAGGTCCCCTCTATGTCCTGTAATTAAAGTGTGGCCTGTTCAGCTTTACCTATGCAGCCATGTCTGAGCATCTGAAATCCACTGTGTAATCCAGATTATGCTCTGGCTAGCATCCCCATACTCTGGCCCCCTGTCCAGGCTAGGTGACATTCTTCAGTCTGGTATCTAATAAGCAGCTCTTAAGGCTGCCATGCTGAGACACACAGTACTATCCCAGTTCAGCAACAAAACTGGCTACAACAATTCAAAGGGTGTGATCAGGGAGGGAGGCAAATTGTATATGGAACTGGAAAAAGCTAAGTGGGTGTGAAGCAATGAAAGGAATAACCTTTCTGGAACACCAGTGCTCCCTGACAGCAAGATCTATTCTGCAGAATAGTGTCCCAGATAGAGTGCATCTGCATGAGGCATGTTAATGCACATTAGCTTATTTTAATGTGCATTATGGGCACATGTTTATATGTGCATGCCCTTAATGTGCATTAAAAATGGTGAAATTTAAGCACATCTAAATTTAATACCTGCAACTGCAGGTATCAAATTTGGGCGTACTTAAATGTCACTGTTTTCAATGCACATTAAGGGTGTGCACAGGTATCAAATTTAGGCATGATTAGTTAAGGCACATTAACACCCATGTAGTTGCAACCTGGTGCACAACAGGGCAAAAGGGACTTGGCACTAACTTTGGTGCCAAGTCTCTGCATGTGTAGACAGCTGCTAAAAATTGCTTAATACGCATTAGCTTAATGTGCATTAAACTTAGTCATGCTTAAATACGCATGTAGATGCACCCCCAGAACTCTATTGCCTCGTGGCAGAAACCGTTTTGTGTCTCAATGGGATCAGAGCAGCTTGTTTGAATCATCATGGTGCGTTAAGAAACCAACCCCAGGTTCTTCTGGAGAAATTAGTGTCCAGAGTGATGATATGCTGAAAACTACTAATAGAGTTTGAGCCTGGTCAGTAAAGACCAGGTTAGCTCCCTGTATTGCAGAGCATTTGAAAATCTACCATCTTATATTGTGTTCAATTAGATGGTCATGCATTGTGTAAGCAGGAAATGTATTTTTTGCTTTAAAAGTAAAGCCGAACAATATTACATAGGTTGTTGAGCTGAGAGTTTTTTTAAGTGGGGTGGGGAAATTTGTTTAAAGGGAGGAGAAACTAATTTTCACTCAACACTTGGAATTTGCATCTTCCCAAATGAAAGTTGTAAAAAACATGTCAGAAGCCATGGTCAAAGTGCCTGCATCCTCCATGATGTAAACATTGGAACGGGTTTGAATAACCTTGGATAGCAACAGGCTTGCAAGACCAGATTCCATGCTTTTGTAGATGTAATGCTTGACCCTAGTAACACAAATGAAATAACAGAAACCCATTACTATAAAGAATAGCACTCATCACCAAGAGTGGAAACAAACTGATAAAACTTCCGAATTCTTCACATGACTTTGGTGGGGTGTGGCCGGGGGAGTGGGGGCAGGGTCTTCGTGATCAATTCCTTTCATTCCAAGTAGCTTGTCAATCAATGCATATCATTACTGATCATATATCTACGATTATAAATAGGGACCTACCTAACTCAGAGTGAGAGAAAGCAATTTTCATGGCTTGCTTGCAGCCTGAAGAGCTGATTTTGTGGTCATTTCATGGCGGCCCTATTCCTTGGTGCTGACTGGCAGAAAGGCTCTGCCCCTCGGTGCTGATTGGTGGAGAGCCCCTGGAGGGGGTGGCCACCATCTTGACTGCTGGCTGCCCTTTGTGTGGCCCCACCCATCAATGCTGATTGGTGGAGAGGTGCAAGAGGGTAGTCACCATCTTAGCTGCTGCCCTTCATGCTGCCGGGCCAGTGGGTGCTTTCTCCTCCTGGGTGGGTTGCAGCGGCAATGAGGACCACTGGAGAGAAAGCATTTTATTTTTATTAAGTTGGGGTTTTTTGGTTGATTTCCTGAGAAATCGCAGCCAATTCCATTTTTCACAAAGATCACTGTTTTTCGCAACCATGATTTAAGTAGGTCCTTAATTATAAATCTGGAGGAAGATGGGAATAATGGACCCAAGTTGTTGGGGGAACTGAACAACTAGCAAGAGCTTGGAGATCCTCCAGGCATGAGCTTGTTTTTGCATTTCCATTGCCTGATCTGCCTTGCTAGTGAAACGCGTGTTCAGCTCTCCATTGAAGAGATTCTCCTAAAAAGAGACATGCACTGTCTTATTCCAGGGCCCCATCTGACAAAGTCAGGTCCCTTTCTCCCAATTTGGGGATAAAGACTTTCCCTTCAAAAGTGGGGCGAGATGGGGGGGAAAATTCCTTTTACAGTCCACTGTTTCCCCCGCTCCCTTCTTTTGAGAACAGTCATTTCAAAGCTGAAAACTTGACATAAACTTTTGATGCTGAAATTCAATCAGAGAAAAGCTCATTCCTTTCCCAAGCCTCCTGAATAAAGAGTCTTCTGATGTTTTCATTAAAATCTCTTACTGTATTTCCAATAAGATGTGCATACATTGTGTTTCTTATTGAAATGTTAGGTCAGATCTTCCAGCTCTTTCTCCCTGCTGGGGAGCTGATGATCCTTCCTTCCACCTTTCAGCCGGCATTTAAGTATCTCTTTCTCCCAGTGCCGGATCAAAACCTATTGAAATTAGAAGGAATCTCCTCGGAGACTTTAGGCTGTGAACCAGACCCACAACGAGGAGGGTTTGGCTCAGTGGCTCATTTCAAGGCCCAAGTCCTGTGAATGTTTCCTTGTGCACTTCACCGTACACATATAAGTAGTCCATGGAGGTCAAGGGACCTAGGCACACGCTTGAAGTGAATAATGTATGGAAGTGTGTCTGTAAACCCGAAGCCCTCTCGCTCTCCGTGCTTTGCTCCTGTAACCCCGGTCACCTTCTTTGCCTTTTATTGACCCCCAGCCCTGCAAAGACTTACAGCTGTGCTTCATGTTCATGCACACTAATGCTTGTACTTAAGGATCAGGGCCTTAAGTACAGGCATTTAGGTGAATCACTTACGTAGCTGCAATCCCTAGTTCAGTGAGGTTTTGAACTGCTTGGCTTCTAGGCACTGCTGCAATAGAAGTACCAACTAGGAACAGTCATAATTGCCAGCATTTGAATCGCCCGTAAATTTAATTGTAAAAGCAGGTCGATTCCAGCCTTTGCAGAGAGGGTGGGAGGAACTGGTGGAGAAATAAAATCCTCTGGAGAAGACTGTGAACAAACTTGTTTTCTTAAAATAGTGTATTTATTTATTTATTTATTGTCCTCCTTGCAAAAGCAGAATAAAGTCGATGTACAAAAACTAAAACGAGACTTTGATGGAAAATTAACTTCATTGAAATTTCAAGGGCACTGACTTTGTTTGGTGCTTTAAGCCGTATGCTGTTTAATGCTAATTCTGTAACACTATATAGAAGCTTTTTTTTACTAACACAAAAGAGGAAGGGGCACATTTCTTTTGTAGGGTTTTTTTTTTTTTTTCAGTGAAAAGTGATTCTGATCAGAACAGCCACAAACCCAGCTCCAAGTAGCTGACATTTCCATCTGAATCTACCTGAAGGGTTAGTTTTTCAGGAAGAAAGACTTCGCCACTTGTACAGTCCAGGATCTGATCTTTAGATTAACTCACCATTAATCAATAGAGGAAAAAGTTTTAATTGCAACTCAACACTCTTCTGGCCCTAAAGCAACATAGAGAAAAACTGAATTTTCAATTGAAACAGCAACGGGATTTAGACATCAGCGATAATTGTCAAAGAAGCATTGAAATGCCTTCTTCATTGACATAATTTTCCCCTCCGGTTTACCAAAGTTTGGTTTAAAATATCAGACTTAATTTCTTCCCTTCTCTTCAAGCCAGGTTGGTAATTTTTATGTATATTTTTATTAAAAACTGCATTTATTGAATGTAGTAAGTTAATTATTGTTTCCTTTATTTTTCTGGTGTGTTTCCCGAAAGGTACACCCTGTAGGTTTTAATGCTATATTGCTATATTTTCTGCTACTCATTGCATGCATGCTCTTAGTTAATCCACGGTGACTAAGATTTATGATCTTTATAAAATTGTCTCACGATTCTGTCTTCTTTTCTACATTAAGGAATATAGTTGAACTTTTTCATAGTGAAATTACTTTTTGTCTCCCCAGAACAACTTAGCTGTAAGCGGATTTCTTTTCAGTATAATTTCAAATGACATACCGAGAAGAGCTGAAACAGTGTGGGACTTTCATTTGATCTCACTATAAATGGTGCTTCTCAATTTCTATAGTGGCTATAATTGGATTCAAGTGTAAATTATATGTAGATGTATAGAGAGACACAACATGTCTAGTTATGCTCATAAGTTATGTATAGTACATCTGTATATGCTTGGAGAGAGATCTATTTGCCTCCACTGCTATGTTAGATAAATGATCTACATAAAGATGTAGTACATATAGATATTAAAGTCCATAACGCTGGAATAGAGATTGCTTAGCTATATAATGCATGTCAGTATCTGTAATCTAGAAGTATAAATTGATATTAAATCTAGATAAATAGATAAAATCTATATATAACTTACCCTTGAATCTGATTATATATTTTACTGGGTGTAGCTTTATAGATATAGATATAGATATAGATATAGATATAGATATATAGATATAGATATCTCTCTCTCTCTCCCCTTCTTCTTCTGTTTAATGAGTGGAAAGGATAGGTAATGAAACCAAAGCAGCTACTTTAGAGATTTCCGATTTGATTAATAATTTACAACAAATTATATTAGGCATGAAAAGAATTAAAGTCCTGCCTGAGAATTTCTCTTTAATTTGTCCGGATTCATTTCTCTCCCTTCTTCCATAATCGATTTCGGTATCACGAAGAAGCTGCCCAGCTGTGTAAATGTTTGTGCTTCCTTCCCACCCGTCAAAAATGTGAAGTGCTCCTTGTGTTTCTACCCGGCACAAAGGATTAGTTAAATCAACATTTGAAGTCTTGTAACTATGAAAGTACACCGTAATTTATAATTAGCTCGCCTTTTGGTACGATGAAAAGCTATTCATCTTGAAGCCAGGCAGAAGTATCCTCAAATTAAGCAGATCAGGAAGGAATTGTTTGGGGTTATTAGAAGAACTGACTACAGACTGGGAGCCAGGTTATATCAGAAAGTCCCAATGTATGTGTTAAATTAGAGCCTCCGCTGCTTTCCAAAATCAGGTTGAACCCTTACCTCGACAATCACTGAGGGGAGTTGTCTTTTTTCACTAGGCTGGTCTTATGATGCCACCTGATTAGCACCACGCTGGTGATCTTCATGGGTGAAGACCTACATTTCCTGAATTTCTGCAGTGTGGAGGGATCACAGTTGCAGCGAACTATTACAATAGGCATTATCTTGGGATTTGCGTAGCAGACTTGGTTTTCTATTGACGGCTGTTTTTTTCCCCCTCCTTTAGGATGAGTTTTCCATTATTGCTTAGAACCTGGGTGGTCCTTATGATCATCATTTCACGACACCAAGGTTAGTATTTCTGCCTTTCAACTCTTGAGTACAGATATTTTACGTTTAGCATGGGAAGGTATTCTCCTCAGAAGTTTTCTCTACATTGACCATATAGATTTAATAGATTTTTAGGGTCGGAAGGGACCTCGGTAGATCACAGAGTCCACGAGCCTTGCAAAAGTCTACTCAGGTGTTTCATTAGGAGCAACTGAAACAGCACATTTTAGTTTTTAATCATAATGATGGTGTGCCTTTCCTGGTGAATGTATATGCAGCAGCTTCATACAGGTGACCTAATACACAGGCTGTGATAGATCCTAAAGCTGTAGAGATTGTCAAGACACCTCTGGACCCCACTAACCAAGGAGAAGGTGCTCTTTCAAATGTGAAGTCAAGATAGTCAGCATGCTAAGAGAAAATAAGAGGTTCTGGGCTCGACATGCAATATGCTTCCATGGAAAAAAGTCTTGGGCTGATACCACCGCTGCTTTAGAAATTGTTCCTGCTGTTTGGATAGTTTAACAGCCAGACAAACCTATGTGGAATAGCAAACAAGTGGATAGAAAGAGCCTGCAAGAATGTTAGATATCAGCAGGCTGTGTTTTCATGAGGGTGTTTGGAAACCTGGCTGGTTGGTGGAGTCATCGAGAGTCCAGCTGTAGCTGTATCCCCGTGTTTATTCCTTGAGCTATAATATTTACGAAGGGCAAACAAAACTTCCACCCATAGGTTTAGTTTTGCTTGTGTGTTTGTATTGAAATCACAGGAAACCCTTCGTAGATTTAGTTATTAAATTTAAGCTTGACGTCAAGAGGGGCTGGAACAGTCAACAGTGGGTTGAAAATGGGTAATTTGTTTTTTATTCCCTGTCTCAACCTCCTCTTATTGTCTGGTTGATCAAGGTATTTTGGTCACCCGGCCTGGTCTTGTGTTTAGGACATGAGTCTGAGAGTCAGGACACGCTGTGGTCAGCCACTCTTTCATCGCGTGACGGGCACAACTCACCTGTGCACCGTGCCTGTCCATTTTCCCCTCCCACCCTCTCCCCAAGTCCCACCCCCTTTCCAGTAAAATGAGGCCAAACCTTTCCCGTGGCATGGGGCAATGGGATGAAACTCATTTGTTGGCAAAGCCTGTTGAGCTAATTGGATGGGAAACGCTGCCCATGCAAAGCTACATCCCAGTACAAGTTCTTAAAAGGTTGTGCTGAGTTTCGCTCTTTTAAAATAATCTATATTTCATATCTGCGATCTCAGATGTAATAGCCTGCTGGTTACATAAAAAAATCCATGAAATGACTTATTTCATTACCTGGCAACAGGATCGTTGCTACAGCCCTTGTCTGCAAGGGTAGTCTTGTCATCATGACTCTGTCGTGCACCGCTTAAAACTGTCCAGCATGGAAAATGCTCCACAGATACATATACAATTTTAAAAAGCTCATTTTCTGAATTTCAGTCCTGATCGTTTTCCCCCTCAAGGAACGCTTTATCAGCTGAACTTTTTTAGAAGGGCCAGCTTCCCATTGTCCTTATTAAAGCAGAATCTAGCAAAAAGGCATCTTAAATGTTACCATGATAGAACAACTTCCACCCCAGGGAATAAGAAGAAAACCTTTTGCATCTCTAAAACCAAGGCTCTGAGCAAACACCCTTCAGCTAGAGGCCTCTGAAATGGCAGGTTAGGACCTAGGAGATAAAAGAATGTCCTGAATCAAGTTAAACAGAGACCGAATTGTTTAGAGTCCAGTTGCTAAGGTCAGCATTGATTGAAAATAATGAGGACAGCGCATTTCTTTTCCACCACAGAAAAAGCCTGTTCCTTCTTTGAGGAGGAGGCGCATTAGTAGGCAACCTGTATAAATGGAGAATTAGATTGTGGCGCATGTCTGGTTATGGGTATATAATAACTGTTTCTATATCTGGCAATTAGAGATGGCTAGAAAATGGGATTTTTATTGATAGGAAATTTCAGCTGCTTATCAAAATCACCCCCCACCCCCAATCTTTGACCAAAAATTGAACTTCTATCAAAAATAATTGGGGAAAGGCTGCTTTCTGCTAAAAGTTTCTTATATTAGAAACTCCAACTCCAACTGGTGTGTCGGAGCAGACTTCCAGGAAGTAGCATGTTGGGCTTTAACAGCTACGTGGGGCTGGGCTTGGGTGCTGTGTGGATGGGAGAAGTCCACGGGAAAGGCAGAGAGTGCCAGGAACAGATGCACTCATCCATTGAATGCATTTGCCCTCCCCCTCTCCCTGTGAGGTAGAGCAGTTCACTGGCTCCATTTTACAGATGGCAAACTGAGGCACAGGGAACAAAATGAGGTCATCAAGCGTAGTTCTCCTCAGTAGTTCAAATGTAGTTCTCCTTGGCCTCTTGTGGGATAAGATCAAATGTTGCCCAGACTGAGATGGATTTGAATGGCATTGTGTAGTGGAGGGTACACCCCTGTCCAATGCGCTGTGGACAGGACATCCTACGAGCGTCTTGTGATTAGCTTCCCAGTGGGAGGATCTCAGCTGCACGCCGACTTTATGGAAAAGGGGGCCTTCTCCCTAACTTGCTCGTGTTGGCTAAGGGCAAATGAGACTCAGGGTCAACTGAAACCCAAGCCCTCTAGGCTTGGGCCTATACATAGGATGCCCACCAATGGATCTGGGAGTATCTGAAGCCCCAGGCTGAAAAGGCTGGGGTGGAGGATACTTGCTAGTTGTAGCACCACATATGATGCCTACCTGGCTGGAGTCATTTGAGCCCGGTTTTTCTCCTGGCCAGGCAGGGGGTCGGACTTGAAGATCTACAAGGTCCCTTCTGACCCGACTTCTGTGATTCTATATGGCATTTGAATCATTGAGGGTTGCTCAGTCGAGAGGATTCAGAACTGATTTGGCTAATTTGACCTGAAATACTAATTTTTTTCCAAAAAACCAGAACAAAACAGAGGAGCAGAAAAGTGAACGGTGGGTGGTCTTTTGCCTCTGACTAGTGCCAAGCATCCTCCCTCATTGTTCTCCTCCCTGAGTCAGGGCTGAGCTCTAATGCCTCAGTTATGGCATTTGAAGGCATTGCACTGGGGGCCATGTCAGCTCTTGGGGAGGCAGTAAATAGAGATTGCTTGCTGCATGAAGCGTGCATTATACAATGGCAAATTGCAGTTTGGGTAGCTGCCTTCTACCAACACAAACTTCCTCCTATGGCTTTAGTGGCATAGACCAGTGTTCACTTCCTCTCCCAAACTTTTGCATCAGGTTGGGGTCTGTTTCTCACCAGCCACTGTCCTCTCTCTGAAAGGCAGCTGCATTTTAGTGGCATGGGGAAGTAATTGTTCCATATAAAGTATATTTTTAAAAAAAAATACGACGGGGGGGAGATGCTATGGGCCTGATTCTGCACCCATAGAAGTCAAAGGGAGCAGGTCCTCATATCATTGTAATAACTGTGCTGCCTTCTTCCAGCTCAGGCTATGGAGGTCCTGTATCCGTTCTGGCAGAACGACACTAAAACCCCCAAAGTTGATGACGGAAGCTCCCCAGAGATTAAGCTGTCCGTCCCGTTCATCTTCTTCGGCGTTCCATACAAGACCGTTTATGTAAGTGGGGCAGCACCTCTGGCTGATCTCGCCTTCCTTTCCTCATCATTAGTGGCTGCATTTAAACACACGCTCTCTGTGTTCAAGAAATGGAAGATTTATTAGTGCCTACCTGACAAGTTCTTAGATTTCATGAACTGATAGGTTTTATGATTAAGAAAGTTGAAGATATATTTAATGGGCTAATGTTCATGGGGAAGGAATATAAAAGGCAATAAATTGCCTTTGCAGGTGATTAAGCGCCATAGCAATGCTGAGGCCCTGACACCGCAAACATTATTTCTGTTACATGACAAGAAACAAGAGCAGGTAGCGAGCCACAGGATAAAAAGGTCACATCCCTCCTGCTTCATGGGTGCCTGAGACAGTTCTGGGCTGTCGCTGCTTCTTGGGGGGTTTTGTTGCCATTGTCTTTTGAAGTTTGGCATAGGAAAACCATCCTTTTCAGGCTGAGGAAAGAAATTATTAACCTCGTTACATAAAATAGCATGTCGGAGACAGAACCGAATTAGCAAGGTTGGATCCCAGATTCAAAGATTTTATATCCAGGTTGTGTAATACATCCTGCTCGGGCCATGGGCGAGATTTGAACCTGTGACCTCTGTGGGCCAGCTGCTAGAAGGGAATTAAAAGACCTGTTCCTAGTGTGCATTATATATGTATAGAGAGAAAATAAGGAAATGCAACATGAGGGCCTTTGATTACTAATCTCTGCTTTTGCTCGGAGTGCCCTCTCCATATTCCTACTTGTACCAGAGCAACTTGCCCCAGCGTTTGTGCCTGGCATAAAGGCAGCAAAGGCTTTGGATCCATCTAGGTCAAGAGCCTGACTGGCATTGTCCATTTGGCTGGTCTGAGTCTAGAACGCAAGGACTGGCTGTGTTGGCTCTTGGGAACCAGTTGCCAAAGACTTGGACACATCCAGAGACCTTGGTGCCAGTTATGTGAGGTACCAAACTGCTGTGGTAAGTGGCGCTCCTACAGAGTAAATTTGCTGAGGCCCATCCTAACAAACTCCATGGTTGCTTGAATAATGTTCCTAGTGGGAGCTATGTGAGTTTGCACCATCCTGGTATCATCATCGTAGGCTTCCTAACCCTCAGCATCATTTTTCTCACAGCAGAGGCCTCACATACTAGGATGATGATGGCCACATCAATACTTAGGGACTCCACTTCCACCAAAGACTCCTCCTTCAACCCAAGTATAATTGCAAACTGACAGACCCGTGCCTGCTGCAAAGAATATAGTTTGCTTGACTAAAAACGCTTCTCTTTTTTTGTAGGTCAACAACAATGGAGTTATTTCCTTCAACGTGCTGGTCAGCCAGTTCACCCCAGAGGCCTTCCCCCTTGCAGATGGCCGGGCTTTTCTTGCCCCTTTTTGGGCAGATGTCCACAATGGGATCCGAGGAGAAATATACTACAGGGAGAGCACTGACCCTGACCTGCTGAAGAGGGTCTCCAAAGACATCAGGAAATACTTCAAAAACATGCCCTCTTTCTCTGCCACCAGCATCTTCATGGCCACCTGGGAAGAGGTCACTTTCTATGGAGGCAGCAGCACCACCCCTGTAAGAGCTTTGCTTCAGTCCTGATCCTAGGTTTTATTTTGATCTACTTATTTTTCCTGTGGCAAAAATTAGCTAAAGTATCGTGAGCTGAGAAGTCTGTTCCTGGCTCTGTCACTGTTTGATGCTGGGCGGGTCATTTATTCTCAGTACTCTATCTGTAAAATGGGGCTATTCCTCCTTCCTTTCTCCCACGTTTTGTCTATCCAAACTGCACTGGAAATCCTTCAGGGTAAGAATGGCCTCTGAATACAGGTCTGTATGCTGCCCAGCCCCATGGGGCCATGACACGGGCTGGAGGCGGTAGGTGCTGCTGTGCTAGAAATCATTATTAATAGATGAGAGGCCTGGATGAGAACTGAATTCTTCCCTTGCTCAGGTTGCTTCACCTCTCTGGTCTTCAGCTTCTCCATTAGAAAATGGAGCCAGCAATTCTCTACTTCATAAGTGATTCAAAGCTATGATTTGGGTACCATTTGTGAAGTGCGATGTGTTTCCCAGATGACAGCAGTCTGTGGCAGGACTTGTTACTTACTTTTTCTTTAAATATGCGGAGGAGAAATGTATCCCCTTTGAGGTAATGTGAATCTCTCTGAGGTGCCAAACTTCTAATTTCCAGTCATTTACATTTTTAAAATTGATTTAGTATAAGGAAAAGTGGTTTTTCCCCCCATTGTAGAGCAGTCTAGGTGCTTTTATAAGGGCAAGAATTGCTGCTAACAGCCAAACAAAGCAAGGATGAGCACTCTGCAGCATGGGGAATTGGTGTGTGTGTGTAAATGTCATTTATAGAAACCTCACAGTGCTAGGCATTGTCTAAAAAAGAGGCAAAGGTCTACCTGAGCTTAGAAGCCCACTTTCGTAGCCAGCAGCACACGGGGAGGTGACATAGTTAGCTTCCTACCTATCTCAGCACTGAACAGGCATTTAATTAAAGATAATAAATCCTGTTCCAAAGACCTTGCCTAATTTGGGACCCATATCTGTGGATCTCTGTACTGACCGCAGCTGGGCCTCTCTGGAGACCCTAGGCTCTTTGCACAGTGTCGGGATTCAGTGTTGGAAAGTTTTTGGAAGAAGGCTGATTTCTTGCTGCACAGCACCCAGTACCATAGGACCTGGAGAACAAGGTGACTACTAAGTGTGAGAAGCTGGTGGGGGAAAGAAGAGGGGTAGAGAAGGCTAAACCGGCTGAAAACTTGATCTTTTCCCTTAAATGTCTCTTTGCTCCATCTTCTGCCTTGTATTTTCCCTTTCACCAGTGCCATCTCCTCCCCCACCCAAAGTTTGCACTGAGCTAAGCAGAAGCCCAATAACTTTGCTGTTCAACTCCATCTTCCAAGGCCCCAGTGCTTTTGACATTAGGCCGTGCAAGATCTCTTCTTGCTAATGCTCACGTGCTCCTAAAATGGGGGGTCCTGACTTAGGAAAACTCCAGAAAGCCACTATAACTTAATCTTTAGCTAAACTCCATTCAAAAAAGAAAGAAAGAAAGAAAGGAAGGAAGGAAGAAACTTGCTGCCGATGAGAAAATGGGGAATTTATTTAGCTGTTTGTTTGGCACAGGTGGCCTTCTCATTTTTATGGCTCTTTATGGGGGCCAGGGTTGAAATTATATCCAGGCAATGCTAATCTGAGCAGGTAAGGAGGATATTTCAGGAATAAGAGCTGAAGAGCTGCTCTGAAATCCCAGATGGATATTTAAATAAAACGGGGAAATCAAAGAGATTTACCGGCAGCATTCTTGCAATGACAATTGACCCCTCAGGCAGGAAAAAGATGGATTGCAGTAGGCTATAAAGTCCTACTGATCACTTGGCGGGACTGTGCCTTCTCTGGACATGTCGTGGTCACCTCCTAGCTGCATCTAGGGTCCCCAGTGAGAATCAAGTCCTACCTACTTGCCCCTGCTCTGCACACACTCATGCACAGCAATTAGACAGAACGGGGAGCTTAGAGGAGTCCAAAGTGCATGCCCTGGTGCTGCTGCTAGGCTCTCCTGTGGCTTTGGGGTATGTAGTTAGGACCCCTCTAAGTCACCTGCTTTACCTAGCAGCCGGGCATGGGCATGCATGGAGTTGGTGGAACTTGATTCTCGGGGCACTCTCCCCCTCAGCAGCGTGATGGTATAGGCATGCCTTACAATTCACAAACACATAAGTCTGATTTCTTCTGGAGCTGGCTGTGATGAGCAGCCCTCTACCTTGCCATGTGTTAGGGTTTCCTTGATGTTTAATGCGTTTTTTCCGGTCTTGTCAGAGCATCGTTCAAAAACATTTTGAGGCAACAGCAATATTGAGATTCCCATGTTGCTTGAAAAATTACATTTGCAACACAATGCAGTTGATGTTGGCACACAGCACCCTTTCCGTTCAGCGCTGAAGAACGCTTTGACATCACATGCAGAACAGACTGATGCGACTTGAAGGTAAAATTCATCCCAGTGTTGAAAACCTGCAGGAAACATAACAGACACATAGAAAATGAGGGTTGGAAGGGACCTCAGGAGGTCACAACTAGTCCAATCCCCTGCTCAAAGCAGAACTATCTGCAGCTAAATCATTCCAGCCAGGGCTTTGTTGAGCTGGGCCTTAAAAACCTCCAAGGATGGAGATTCCACCACCTCTAGGCATCGTTTTCCAGTGCTTCACCACCCTCCTAGTGGGAAAGTGAGAAACTTCTTAGCAGCTGCTTTGAATAGTGGCACTGAAAACAGCATCAGGGATCCTGTACTTGTGGCCTTTTGGGAAGCTTGCAACATGGTTTTTCTGATAGCTACTGCTCCCAAGTCACCTACAGCTGTGTGGGTCCAAGCGGCAACTTGGTCTTGGATGTCATTGCAAAAACCCAGGTGCTGCTCACTAAACTGGACCCTTAGTGCCCCATGTGCAACCCCTGCCAATGTCTGGGTTTGACAAGGTTGATGTTATGAATATCACAGCGGTTCCTAAAGGCTTTGTGCAAGATCAGGCCCCACTGTGCTTGGTGGTGTATATAGTAGTAGGGAACAGTCTGTGCCCCAAAAGCAGAGAATCTAAATAGGACAGAGTAGAAGAGCAAATTGGAGGGATTATTAGCATTTTGCAGATGGGAAGTGGGGAGTTTTGCTGTGATTCACTCAAGGTCGCACAGGAAGTTTGTAGCAGAGCTGGGAATTACGCTCAGATTTCTTCAATTCCTGATGAGCACCTTTGCCTTACGAACTGTTTCCCTCATCTGGTTATAAGGTATTCACTGTAGAGGACCCTGTCCACACGCTCTCAGGTGGGCTGGCTCTGCAGGCCTTACTGGAGCAACAAGCAGTCAAGCCTTATGTTCGGGCCCTGCTCCTGCAGCACCCCATTGGCTTGGGGGGGGCTCCATGCAAGTAGTCCCTCCACCCTATCCAGATCACGATGGTCCTTTTTGTCTCTCACGTCAGCGGATCTGGTACTGAATGGTCACAAGGAGCTGACCACTTAAAAAGGTCTGTTCCAGCATCCTCTGATGTTGAGGGGAATCTTTCCATCGGTATCAAAAGGTTTTGGATCAAACCCGAAGCTTTTGGCAAGGTCTGCCGCATTGGGTAGAGCTTCCTTTGTGCCGAGCTGGCTGCACTCACTGCACTCGTGTCCCAAGGGGAAGACATTTTCTCAGTCATGTTCTGCTTTTCTAAAGGCATCGCAGCTCTATGTTTTATGCCTTTTATGCTCCCTGCCTTGCAACACTGGAAATTGAATTGGCAAAGACCAGGAAACAAACTGCCCAGGTGAAAAGAAAGTAAGAAAAAAACCTGACTTGGTAAAGAAAATAAAAGGGTGCATCTAAAAATGGCAGTGTAAATTGGAGCACTGTTTCTTCCTCACTTCGAGGGCTTTCAGGTGCACTGGGCCCATTTTACCTCCAGCCTTACCTCCCTAAATACCACAGCTCTCCCTTCTCCATCCCACTAAACATCAGCCACTTGCCTTTATCTTCAAGGAATTTGACAGCCCAACCTACCCGTTCTCTCTGATCTCCCATTCAGAGGTGAACTATTGACTGCTGCCTTCAAGCGGTCAGTAATGAGAGCCTCCATCCCTGCTTGTTACATTTTCCAGCAAGCACCTTCATGCTCCCTCCCCGGCTGCTCCTCTTGGCTTTGGATGTGTTTGCTGCAAACATCAGTAGACCTGCATCGTTATTCTCTTTTCAGGCCCTCCTTAAAACTCTCCTTTTGACACCATGCTTGCAAAAACATTTGCCAGCAGTTAGGCCAGACCTGTGCTGAGACCTCTGCCTCTTCTATTGATCAACGTTATCTTGCTGTTTCCTTGCGCTCCTTCATCTTGTCTGCATCTACTTGTCTCTTGTTTTAAACTTAATTGTAAACTCTTTGAGGCACCATCTGTCCTTTGATTTGTGTTTGTCCAGTGTGTCTCCAGCCCATAACGAGCACTATCAAAACAAATAAAATAATGATTAACAACATTCATAATCCAGGAATGAATTTGGGCTGCTGGCCTTTTTTCTTAATAATGCTCATAATAATGAAATTGCTTTCAAAGGGCATGACTTGCCCATAATAAAAATTAACACACGGCAAAAATTACATGGGCTTTGCTCAGTTTACAGCCAGTGCGTGAGATCCTTTACTACAGCCACCTGCCATAGCTGCTTTGACTTATGTGGGCTATGCTGATTTCTACCAGCTGAGGATCTGCCTCTGTGTTACTCTTATATTTTTCAGAGGCATCTGGGCTTCTTAGTGTTGCTTGGTAATACGTTTGCACTTCTCTAGCTTCTTTTCATGCAGCAGCAGCAGCAGGTGTCAAATCACTTGCCTGGCTTTGATTAATTAAACTCTCACTATCCCTGTAAAATAAGGCAGGGTAGATGCACATGTTCTTTTTCATCTTTCACAGCAAGACAGTCACCTCTATTTTAAAAGGCGGTGAGTATCTACCAGCACACACTAAACATCTCGGTTAAGGACAGGAAGTGAAAGATACAGTATCCAAATACAGAAATGTTAGGAGAATTTAGATAGCTAAGACTGAATTGCACACGTTGGAATTCGGCCAGTATACTCGTGCAGTCACATCCTTCATCTGGATGTGCTTGAATACAGGTATTATCATGTGGAGCCAGTTATAGATGAGGCCATTAGTTTTATGGTCAAGAACTCACTTTTATGTCTCCTTTGCAAGATGGAAAAGTGCCTCCTCTTTGGCTGGGCACTGGCTCGTTGCTCAATGGATTTATCTGAATTGATTACAGTTCTAAAAAAAAATGGAGTGTCATTTAAAACAACAATGTGGATGTTGTCAGTAAATGTGAGCTGTTTGATCAGGGATCCCTGCAGCTTGAGAAAGCAAGATTTCCTTGGGTACAATACATTGTTGACTTTTATATAAGCCATTGTTAATATTATTATAGCAGACAAATGTGGAAAGTAACCCTGTAAGATAGTGCTGTGATGAATAAAGCAAAGATAGAGTAGGACTAAGATAACAGGTTGTAGCAATCCAAGCCCAGCTGACTGCTTTCTTCAGTGCTTATTCTCATGCTGCCATCTATCGCTGGCAAAGTAGATCACAAATGTAATCTGTCCTTCCAGGTGTCCAAGATGGCATTACGCTGTGGATATAGTGGGTAGGGGTTGAGTCAGCCGTTGAGAGCTCCTTACAATACGCTTGCCTGTTGCTGCCTAAATCAGTCTCTCTCTCCTATTACATTTTGCATGGCCTTGTTGAGAAGTTAAAGTGAAGGGGAACGTATAAAGCAGGCTAATGGGGCAGTCTGACTTTGCAGATATGTTCTGCCCATGTTTTGACCAGGTAAACACCTTTCAAGTTCTCCTGATCTCAGATGGAGCGTCCACGTTTGCCGTGTTTAACTATGGGGAAATCAACTGGACCACTGGAACGGCAAGCGGGGGAGATCCCCTTACAGGACTTGGTGGAGTGATGGCTCAGGTAAGGACCTCATTGCGTCTTTGGGAGCACCGCTCTTGTTCAGGCAGGGAAATACCGTAAACTCTAGCGGAGATGGAGCTCGTATGGACCTGTGATGGCTTTTGTGCTCCTCTTATGGCTTAGAGCAAGTCCCCTCGGCTCCTGCTTCTAGACTCAAGGGTTTCAGTTTCAGAACCTGCCGGTGAACCAAGCAGGATCCATAGACCGGTTAGTCACATCCTTCATCTGGCTGCTCCTGTGGCTCTGGTCTTCATTCTCCTTTTCAGAATGAATAAGAGGAAGGCGATGAAATGAGGAACAGGAGGAAGCAGTGTGACTTACCCTTATGGGAAAAGTTAAACACTTGGCACCCTAAAGCATGCATGACATTGCCAGCTGATTGAAGAATGCCAGGTTTTTGTGAGAAGTGCATGTATGCATATGCTTTTGGGGAAATTGTTCACATTTGTACGGAAACCCCCCAAAAAAGTCATTTTAAACATCTAAAAATCCTGGAAACAGAGATTTTGAAGAACTGAATCTTGTTTTTGAAAAGCAAAAACATTTTGAATTTGGGCAGAGGGGGGTGGTTGTCAAAACAACATACAAAATGTTTTCTTCAGACTTAAAAGACGCTTGTTGTTCCGAAGAAAAACCATTTAGGCTAATACATTCCAGCCTGCTCCAATTACACATTTTCTTAATGTGACTTCTCGCTGCAGACTGCTGCTCTAGCTGCCATGGGAATCTGACATGATCATGATTGAGAGGGAAGCTAAACCTGAGATAATCAATTGCAAGAAAAACAAAAAGAGACAAATTCAGGATTATAAATAGCAGCGATGCTAAAAAATCTGAAATAGGCCATGCAGGGAGGATCTATACTTGTGCTTTTATGTGAATTCTGCTCTTTCTTTGGTTTAGGCAGGATTTAATGGTGGAAACATGACCGATTATTTCAGTATTCCTGGTTCAAGAACCCCAGATATAGTCAACATTGAAGACACAACCAATGTAAATGTCCCTGGACGCTGGGTGTTCAAAGTAGATGGCCGAGAAATTGACCCAGCCAATGGCTGCAGCCTGCGAGGTAAATAGCTTTTTCAGTTCTTCAAGGTTTGCCATGTGGGGTAACGGAAAAAAATCTTGTTTGAGAGTTAATGGTAGGATGTACTGCCGTTGCTTCCTGCTGTGTGGTCCATGTTCTTGGGGATGATAGTACAGGTGAATTGTAAACACTCAGATCAGTGACAGCCTTTTGAAATGAAGAATGAGCACGATTGTAGGACGAGGAATCAAATGCCTTGGCCTAAGGACAGAAATTACGCATAAACCAGTATACGTGATTGGAAACCTTTTCAAATCTATAACACAACAGAAGTTTAGTGCACATAAACCACTTTCAAAACTGGTTTCAGATAAACCTGGATGGATGCAGTATCAGACTTAACTGATTTAGCTTAAATTGGTTTATTGAACTTCTGTCCCAGATCCCCTCCAGATTCAAGTTAACTCTCAGTTCTCTAGCATCCCAGGATCCTTTACAAGGTGGGCAGGCTAGCCTTGGCCTAAGCTGTCTGCTCCAGCCCAGCAGGGAGGTGTGCTCTAGTGCCCCCCGGCTTCTGGCTTGGGCCACTGCAGGCATGTGGCTGCATTTCCAGAATCAAAAATGAATGCCCGCTCATTTGCTTATCAGTTCAATCTATGCAGTTTAGACTAACCTGTGAAGACTGAATCTATTCAGCCTCGGGCATTTTGGCTGCCTGTACTTAGCCTTGGAGTCTAGTCCTGTCTGAGCTATTGACTGTCTGCTTGGTCCTGGGCTGTCTGGTCCCACCTGATGGCAGCCACACACCAGGAATGACATCCAAACACGGTTGAGAGCTGTGGGAGTTTTGCCATGGAGCTCAGAGGGGCCAGGATACCGATCCCTTAGTGGTGTGAGTTACCTAAACCACTGTAAGCCTCTAATTTGCACAGCAGGCCAGTTTCAAGGAGGTGAAAGCAGCAGGTTTCCCTATCTATGCCAAAGATGTGCATTGCTGCAGATATACCAGTGATCAAGCCAACAATGAGTATGAATGGGGCAACTCCCCTGTGTAGATAAGGCCGAACTATGGAGTTTTTTAAAAGTGGAAAAGAGACCCAAAGAGAAGGGAGAGTCTGTTCTTTTCTCTTGCATACACTTGTGCAACTCATTAATGTCAATGGGAAACCTTAGTCTGTGCTGGCCTTGTTCCCATCCTTCTGTGATTTTTAGTAGCTAGCTGTTACTAAAAGCCTCCGTTCCCACCACCCCAACATTACAAACCTGTGAAACTATGGGTTTAAGTGATCGGACACAGCTGAGATCTGCTTACCTTTATTCTAGTCTGTTATTTGTGATGCTAACAACAGCAGAGAAAAAGACGTGTCTGGCTGTTCTGATAGAATTGCCATCACTGTAAAAAGACAATATTCCCATTTCATTTCCCTTGCGTCTGAATTATGGATTGCAGCATTTACGCATAGGATAAATTCAGTGCCCTGCACAAACTGCGATGAACGCCCATGTGTCACTGACAGTGTGTAGGTATAAAGGGATTGAAACTCTCGCTTGTGATACCAGAGAGACACATCTGCATAGAGATTATTGCATTATCACTTTACAAATAAAACCGTCTAGGGCGTCTCCACTGCTCCTGAATTCTTTTTAACAAGAGAAAATTTACACTCGCTGCTGGAAACCTGAAATGTGAAGGACTGAAGATGCATACTAGGGCTGAAAGCTGCAGCTTGTTTTATATTCAGTGCTGGACTAGAGTTGAAAAAGCCCAGCTAAACCAAAAGGCCTCTATACCCCTGGAATAGTTCATGGTCCATTATTGAGCAAATTTGCACCATTGGCTCCCGGAACATAGGCTGAGATTTTCAAAAGGGTGGTCCCCCTTCAGACTGATGAGAATAGTACATCTCTGTTCCTTAGACGGATTTGGAAGTCCCGGCCAACAACTTGCTGCCATTTGTAAAACAAGTTGCCCAGATTTTTCAAGTTGTAGAAACTAACCCTAAGAGGGTTTGTGTTGCCCAGTTTTATTTGTCAGTGTCCTGGTCACAGCAGGTTGACTCCAAAGGCACTGTAATGGGTTTCGTGACGATTAGGGGGTATTTTCTCGGGGAAAGAGAAAATATCAAAGAGAGATGGCGCAAATGGACAGATGGAAAGATCAATAGGAAGAGAGTATTGAAAGATCAGTGGCAGATTCTCTGGTGGGAACATAGACCCATAGACATGTGTTTACCGGTGTAAATTCTTCAATCCTTTCTCATCCATCTTTTCTCCTATCCATCCTTCTCCATTCACTTAGAAAACCATTAGTCAGACTTTGTATTCCAGTCCTAGTTTACAGCGTTATAGATTTGTTCGATAATGAACGACTGCTAATTCTTCTAATGGAAGGCTAACTATCTTATGGGATTGCTTACTGATGTCTCTTTGGTTACATAATTAGCATAGGTATTTTTAGAATTTGGGTACATTGACTACATTGTGTGTATGCCATAATTACTGTCTGGTTCACCTTGCAGCTGTGCAAATTTAGTAATTACAGGTATCAAAAAGCATAACTGCAATCACTATATTATAAAAAGCAACCCAAGCATGCATACTTTGTACACAGAATTTCCCACTGAAGAAAACAGCCCAAGCACCTCTAAGTTTCAAGCAATAAAGGTTCCTAGATCCAAAATACAGTGTGAAGAGTTCCCAAAATTTGGAGCTCCATCTGGTTTTGTTACTTCCGTAGGGACCTGATTCAGCAAGGAACTAAAGCACACACTTAATTTGAAGCATCTGAGTAGTGCCATTGATTTCAAAATGAAACCTATACCTCTTATGTTTTGCTGAGCTGGTGTCATAATGCGCTAGATCTAGGTAAAGCAGACCGTTAATGTCACATGCAAAGCACTATTACAAAAGTGCTTAGCTGGTGATCTTGCATTGGTGGGCCATTAAACTTGTCCAAGTGTTGGATCTGGATTAGAAAGAACAGATGACTTTGCCCCCCTTGATTGTTTTCACATCACTCGTCCTGTGTTCTGAAAAGTAATGCAGTGTGGGGTTTTCTTAGGCCAGTTTCTCCGTCAAGGGGAGATATTCTGGGACAACTCCAACTGCACCATCAAGTGTCGCTGCCTGGACTTCAACAATGAGATCTTCTGCCAGGAGATGTCTTGCGGCCCCTACGAAGCATGTGAGCCGAAGGACAAGTTCTACCAGTGCGTGCCCGTGGAAAGCAGCACCTGCGTGGTGTTTGGAGACCCACACTACCACACCTTCGATGGCTTCCTCTTTCACTTCCAGGGTTCCTGCTCCTACCTTCTTGCCAAACAGTGCCAGTCAGGGTCCAACCTGCCATTCTTCAGTGTGGAGGCCAAGAATGAGAACCGAGGCAGCTCCTCCGTCTCGTGGGTGAAGGACATTGCAGTGGAGGTCTATACTCACAAGATTATTATCCCCAAAGGGAACTTTGGGAAAGTTAAGGTAAGAGCTTCACCGAAAAGAAATGGCAAATTGGTGTCGCTTCACTGAAGACAGTAGGGTTAATATGATCGTGTAAGGATGAGGATATGGCCTGATGTCTTAATCTGGAATCATGGCCAGACAGAGCTCTTCAGATTTGTGAGTGTACGTTGTAGACGGTGCTGTAAGTCAGACAGCCCCCAAGACAGACTCTTAAAAACCAGTCGTTCTTCCTCAAATTCTGGAGGAGCTGGGTCGGTATCTCCAGATCCAAATTCAGGATCCTGGTTAGATTCTGTCGTGGCAAAGGGCATCTTTCCCTGAATCCGGTTCTCGTGGAGACCCTGTGCTCACACACAGCAGAGCAAACCTGTGGTTTTACCTGATTCTAATCTCTGGTTTTGCCCCTGCAGGTAGACGACTTGTTCCTGTCCTTACCCATCACCTTGGAGCTGGGGGCAATTAAAATCTACCAGAGTGGTTTGTCAACAGCAGTGGAGACTGATTTTGGCCTTTTAGTGACTTTTGATGGGCAGCATTATGCCTCCATCTCCATCCCAGGCTCCTACATTAATGCCACCTGCGGCTTATGCGGGAACTACAACAAGAATCCTCAGGACGATAGTCTGCGCTCAGACGGGAGGCCGGCTGTGTCGGTGCTGGACCTGGGGGAGAGCTGGCGGGTGTACCACCCAGACTGGAAATGTACCCCGGGCTGCTTGGACAACTGCACCCTCTGCGATTCTGTGATGGAGTCCCTCTACTTCTCACCAGAGTACTGTGGCTTCATCAACAAGAGCAACGGCCCTTTGTGGGAATGCGGCGCCATTGTAGACCCCACAGCCTTTGTCCACAGCTGCGTTTACGACCTTTGTAGCATCAGGGATAATGGCACCAACCTGTGCCAAGCAATACAGGCGTACGCCTTGGTGTGCCAAGCCCTTGGGATTCCGGTGGGAGACTGGAGAACCCAGATAGGGTGTGGTAAGTCTGTATGCCCGGAGGCTGAATGGCTCCCCTTGTGAAGTGGGAAGTGGTTTCAGGGGCCTTCAAGAAACTCCTATCGAAGTCGGAACCGTGCAGGAGAGAAGAAAAGGAAAGAGTAGGGGAGGGCGAAGCAGGACCGAGGCAGACAGAGCGCAGGTGAAAGCCGATCAGTCCCTCTTTTCAATCCTGAAACGCAGTACGAGGGGGCCAAGGTGTAGCTTGAAGTAACTCAAGGCCAGCGAGTGCAGAACAACAGAAGGCAGCTCTTCGCCGTGCTCTGCAGAGTTCAGGGCCACTGAACCGAGCACTGTGGCTGCATTCAAGACGGAGCCGGCCAATTTAAATGACTGCTGGCAGTCCCTGCCGTGCCGGCTGCGTGAATAAATGGAGCGCTCTCTACCTGCTTGCTCCCCAGAACCAGTTTAATGCAGGGGGCACTTCAGTGGTTTCATGGGGGGGAGCTCCCAATTGACACCTACGTGGGTGAGAAGAGAAACTGGGCCTCATGCTCCCCTTTGGGAGGGCTCAGGGCAGAACTTCCTACCTGGGTATAGCACAGCTTAACTGGCTGAGTGCCCAGGGCTGGAATAATCACACGGGTGCAGTATGATTCATAAATTGAAAGGGCATATGCCCCTTACCCTCTGGCCTGTCGGGAAAAAAGATGCTAGATACAGTGCTTCTGGCTGCAAACTGCAGCTCTTCTGCCTCAAATCAAAGCTGTAGAGGTGGGATGGTTGCCTTCCACGTGGACGGCAGGGTAGATGTGCCTTCTTCACTGCCACCCACCCCAAGTGCAGAGCTTAGTTACCGCTGGGTCCAGCTGCCTCAGTGAAAGCCATAGGACAGGGTGGGAATAATAATACTTCATTAATAATGATAATCTAACCTTGGCAGGAAGGAATTCACACCAAGCTCATTATCATGGAGTATGTCAGGAGGTGTTGGATGGCAAGACGAGAATAATAATAAATAATTAATCGCTATGGCAAGGATAATATTTAATACTAGTCAGCATCAGCATGTGCATATTACCTGTTAGATAATACTGTGTGGTGACGACTGTCTTGCTTCTCTCTGCTATATCAATAATCCATACTGCAGTAAGGAGGCACCAATTAGTGAAGTGACATGGCAGTGAGAGCTGGGGGATGGGTAACGATGATAGCAGCCATCACCTGAAAGGCTTCTGGCCGCTTGACATTCTCGGGGAGATTTTGGGCATCAGCCCATAGTGAAAAGTCAAAGAAGCATACAAGCCTTATAGCTCTTGAGCATGCTAGTGTCTGTAGCCCACAGCACACTGGAGCTGATGGGGTAACTGGCACAACTGATTCACCCATAGTCCCTCACTGGAATTCCCTTTCTCTTCTCCCAGGTTTCTGGTTTCCTTCTCCGCCCCTTATTTTCCGTTGCTTCCATTATACAGAGGGTAAAGTGGAGGTAGGAGTTGTGCTGGCAAGGGTGGGACAGGCCTGCCATACTGTGCCGCCGAAATGGGAGCACTGCACGTGTGAACCCAAAAGGGGCAGTTAGTGCGGACACACTGGGCTGCTTGGAGGGCCGGATTCAGATCCTACGCTGCTGTAAATCAGGAGCAGCTACGTGGAAAGCAGGGTTAGAAGCCAACGGCTTCAGGCCCAGAAACTCAACTTTTAAGTTGACAAAAAACAAACTATGCACCATGGGCGTTGCTCCGCTGATTTACACCCACAAGCGATCTGGCCCAGAGTGTCTTTGTAACACTGCCTCTCTCCTCTCTCCCCCAGCCACAGCAGTGCACTGTCCGGAGTTCAGCCACTATTCAGTTTGTACCAGCAGCTGCCCGGCCACATGTTCGGATCTAACCGCTCCTCTGGCCTGCAGCTCCCCCTGCACTGAGGGCTGCGAGTGCAACGAAGGCTACGTTCTCAGCACAAACCAGTGTGTCCCCATCCAGAAATGTGGCTGCGATGTCTTTGGCCGCTACTACGCCACTGGGGAGTCCTTCTGGGCCACCTCGGACTGCACGGTGCAGTGCTCATGCGAAGACGGTGGGGAGATCAAATGCTTTAACACCACGTGCCAGGAAGGGGAGGTCTGCACCGTTGAGAGCGGCTACCAAGGCTGTTACCCCGTACGAGAGACCCTGTGCCTGGTGAGCCAGAACCAGGTGCTGCAGACCTTCGATGGCGTGGCGTTCATGTTCCCACCGGAGCACTCCTACACGCTGCTCAAGACATGCCCCGACAGACTGGAGTTCCTGGAAGTCGACATCAGCAAAAAGAAACCTGAAGCCTCCCCTACCGGGCTGCGAGCCTTGAGGATCCACGTGGCCAGTCACGAGGTCAAGATTGGAGGCACCGGCCCGACCGACATCAAGGTAAAGCTCCTGCCATGGGGCAGCCACGACTGCATGCAGAGAATAGGGAAGCACCAGGACTTGCGTGTGCCAAAGCTTGTACGCAGCCTCGGTGTGTGGAGCATCTGTGAGCGCTGCAGCGCTTCTGGTAGCGTGGTGCTGTACCACCCACTTTGAGACAGGGGTTGTGGACCCTAGATCCCAGGCTAGAGGGTCTTGATCTTCTGTTCAGGGCCACACTAGTTGCCAGGACAGATTTTTTCTCCCAGGCTCATTGGCAAGAATAGCGTGCAGCGGGAAAGGGACTTGCTTTCCTTGGTAGCATAAATTGCATGATCCTCTTCCTAAGATCCACTGGGCGTATATCGACCAACTCTTTTTCTGCTGTAGCAGATATTAGCAGTGCCCTGCAGCATGCCCTGATGTAGGGGGCTGGTGGTGGTTTGGGTTTTGTCGTGCGCTCAGCCGTTGCGGTGCACGAGTGGGGTTGGAGTGGTTGGCTCTTGGGATTCTCCAGGTAAATGATTCTCAGATACCTACTAATGTAGGAGACCAGACTCGATGGCCCAGAAATCCCCTTCCAGCTCTGAGTTCCTACCAAAGGCAGCGTGATCTGCCAGAAATAAGTGCTGCAATTAGCCAAGGCACAATGGCTCTTTGTTGCAAGGAAACGACAGCGCGCAGCTGGGAAAAGAACCCAGGTGCCCTGGCTCTTGCTACTGGGCAGCTCTACTCGTCCCAGCATACACAGGTGGAAATTTAGGAGCCAAACCTAATTCTCAAAAGCTCCTTTGAAAAATCACCATCTACCATCTACTGTCTCAGAAGCCCGTGGTTCTTTTACCCATCCATCCAGCACAGTTGATGGGTGGGAAATAGACACCGAGTGAACGAATCAGGCATGCTAAAGTGTGGAATAACAGGATTTAATTAGTGTTGGACCCAGGCCCTGTGCTCAGTGCTTGGGGAAGGTGGTGCTGTGAGCTATTGGACCGTGGGGACTCTTTGCTTGGAATGGATGCCAAGACCAGGGGCACGTAGCAAGAAATAAATGTACAATTCCTGTACTGCAAGTCTGTGGTTTTTAATTAAAATACAGTTGCCTGCAGAGCCCCTGGTTGCAGTGTAGTTCTAGTCAGCAAAGCAGCACCAGAAAACAAGGAGCCTTCTTCCCAAGCTCCCCACAAGTCATTAAGTCTTATCTGCTTGCTTTACTTTCGCAAGTGAAATCTAGCTCCTCCTGGTCCTGCTGAGACAAGGCCCACCGCAGGAGGGAAGGCAGGATGCTACTCTGACTCATGCATCATTAACAAAAACCATTGCTAAGATTCTCAGCTAAGCTCCATTTGCCAAACATTTATTAGTGGTGAATGATGATGCTAGATGCAGAAAGGGCTCCGCTTGATTGATCGAATCCCAGCCCGAGTCTCTGTCACTGGCATTAGAAAAAGCAACTCTTGGCTTCAAGAAAGGGCTGGGAAAAGCAACCCCCTGTGGAATCCACTGCAGAGGTGCTGACAAACAGTCACTCCTAGCTGTAATCTCACTTCAAGCCATAGCTGTTTAAAAATGCATATACTGCAGGCAGGTGAGGGGAATAAGGGCGTGAGGCTGCCAGCAATCCTGTTTATTACCACTGAAACCCATGGGTTTTTCCAGCAGCCAGTGCTAATACTGAGTGTTGCTCTCATACATGCCAGTGTGCAGCACTCTTTCACCATGCTTGCAGTCTTCCCCACTGCTTCATGCCCTGCTGGGTAATGGGCACCAGCCCTCTCTGCTAGATGGACTCATTTGTTGGCATAGGTGGTAGGTGTACTGTTAATGGAGAGTTGCTTTTCACTCTAGGAGGAGAGATATCTATCCCTTAGAATCACAGAAACATGGAGATAGAAGCATCTCAGGAGTTTGTCTTGTCCCATCCCCACCTACTCAAGGCAGGATCATGTGTCCAAGCCACCCTACACAAATGTGGGTTGAACCGGCATTTAAGAAAGATTGCACAGCCTTTTCAGATGATCCGTCTAAGTGCTGCACCACTCTGCTTGAAAGAGGATCTCTGCTATTGAACATGACAATTGAGTTAGCTCTTAGGAGCCCAGTCATAGGCCAGCACCCCATTGTACAAACACAGAGCAAATTGATGGCTCAGACGCCAAAGATTTTTGTAAACCATTGGAAACCATTTGAACCATTGAACCATTTGAAATTCCAAATGAGCATCTTTGTGTAGTAGCAGCTCTGACGTTTTGAAGAGACCAAGGGTTGGTTAGATTAGCTTATGTCCTAGCTACAGTCTCTCCCGTGCTTTCCTTTCGACTCTTCCGCTCTGATCTCATGAGGGCAATGGGAGATGTTAACATAGATCAAACTACAGTGCGTGTCCCACTGGTGGACCACTGCCTGTACTAAACCTTTGTGCAGGTTGGTGGAAGGTGTAGCACAGATGGAAGAACCTGTTATAGCTTAGTCCTGGTGCAAATGCCTGCTGTCCGCCCTGTACTTGAGGTGGGTTTTGGAAGCTACCTCATGTTCTCCCTAGTGTAGAGTAGGAGCTTTTCCACCTTGCTGGCTGAGGTGGGGGTGGGCAGCAGGCGCCTGGTCTTCAGAAGTCACATCCAGACAGGGGCACATCAAATTATGTGATGCAATTTTGTTGGCAGGTCAATGGTTACGAAGTGGACCTGCCGTTTTTCCACCCTTCTGGCCAACTGGAAATTTACCGTAGCAAAAATGGCACAGTGGTAGACTCTGAAGGGCTCCTGACTATACAGTACTCCGACATGGGTATCCTGGAGATACACCTCTCGACCAGCTACTTCAATTGTACGGGAGGGTTGTGCGGCTTCTTCAATGGGAACAGCAGCGATGAGTTCTGCCTCCCCAATAACAAGTGCACTGAAAACCTGGCCGTCTTTTTGGAGAGCTGGACCACTTTTGATGAGATCTGTAACGGGGAATGCGGGGACCTGCTCAAAGCCTGCAACAACGACTCGGAGCTGCTCAAGTACTACAGGAGCCGCTCCAAGTGCGGGATCATCAACGACCCCACCAACAGCTCCTTCTTGGACTGCCACGGGGTGGTCAACGTGTCGGCTTACTACCGAACGTGCCTCTTCCGCTTGTGCCAGAGTGGAGGAAACCAGTCGGAGCTCTGTGATTCGGTGGCTCGTTACGCCGGCGCCTGCAAGAATGCAGGGGTGGATATTGGCCAGTGGAGAAGCTACAGTTTTTGTCGTAAGTCGGGGAAGTTCTTTGGTTGACTGGTTTTTTGGTTGGCTGGGAGGGGAGGCTGAGTGAAGACAGGGGGTTGAACTCTGATTGTTCAGGCCAGAAGTGTAACAAAGCAGAAAGTCACCTGGGGCAGTGGTGACTTGTGCAGCAGAGGCAGATGATATTTTTTCCACCCTGCAAAGCTGGCACCAGGTCACCCTGCCCTAGTTATGCTACTGGTTTGGGGACCTCTTTGGAAAATTCAGCATCTTCTTCCTAGTGGAAGGCAAATAGATTTTTTTTTCCCCTTCCTCCTTTCCTGTCCTGAGATGCTGCTCAGCAAGGCCATGCTTCCAGCCTCGAGTTTGAGGAAAGTGCTTGAGGTGGTCCCATAATATAATGGCTTACCAAGACCAAGGGCCCATGACTTCAGCACAAGAGGATTATTGATCTAAGGCGCACCAGTTTCCATAACCAGGAAAGGGAGTGATGCAGCTGTGACAGCCCTGTCCGTATGACCTGGTACCATTATACCTGGGTCAAATAGACTCATATTTTGGTCTGAGGCTGAGTTAAGGCTCAAACTCCTGCCTGTGGAGGTTAAGTGAGACCCCTTATCTGCTCAACCTCCGTGTTCCCCACATAAAATGTAAAGCTAGTCACGTTCTTTGCAGGGGATGAGGCTTAGATGATCATAATATGGCCCCATGTGACTTTTTTTTGGTGAGGGGGGGACAAAAGTGGCTTTTTGAGCCAAATGAAATTTCTCTTGGAAAATGATACGGTTTTGGGAGCAGCAGCTGCCTCTTTGTTTTATGTGCAAAGGACACAGCAGGGCATAGCATGGTGGGGTCATGATTCATGATTGAGGTTCATAGTCTCTATCACAATACAAATATCTATTGTTTTGTCGGGTTACCCAGCACCATGTTATCTGGGCCCAGTATAAATTCATAAGGCAATACCCTGATCCCAATGAAGTCAGTGGGCATTATGCAATTGATTCCAGGGAAATCAAGATTTCTAAAAGAAATTTAAAGCCCAAAAGGGACAGTTCCTACTGCCTTGTCAGCTCTCTTGCTTAACAGAAGCCAAAATGTTTCACCCAGGACCTCCTGCAACCATTGCAGTGTCAGATCAGGAGCAGAAGTTTGATTTGCAAAAAGAACACCTCCACCAAGTTTTGCTTTTGCTGTTTAACAGGCTGCAGTCGATCCGTGCCTTTTGTGGTGCGAGACACCAGTGATGCATGATGCGCACTCTTATCTAGCGGTGCTAAGCCATGCGTTTAGGTGATCAAAGAGCAAATGGGGTTATTTCCTAGCTTGTTTACCAGGCCTTTACTCAGCTGAGGGCGCAGATTGGGCCCCAGTAGCATCATACCAAAATACAGGCCCTTGTAACAGTAAAAATATATTCATATTTTTCCTGAAGAATTGGCAATTGAATGGGTGACTTGGACAAATTAAGAGTGTAATCTTGTTTGAGCATGAAGACACAAAACTGTCACCTTTTGTGCTCGTGGTATTTTTTAAGCATTTCCTTTGCCTGCAGAGACAGGTTTCCCAATTAAGTAATTTCATGGTGGCATTTCAAGAGACATCAGGAGTTTTATTACACTGTAGATGAGCGTTCCAGAATTGCAGATGGATTCTAACAATACTGTAAGCCATCAACAGAGGGTAATTTGAATAAGTCATGTTTTTTGCTATTGCTATAAACTTGCCATTGATGTTACAACATTCATAATTCAGGAGCAAATGTGAAAACTCCATGGTGCTGAAGTACATAATCTGAGATGAACTAGCTGTGGTCCCTTGAGCTCAGGGCTTACAGGCATGTGAAGGGCAGGAGAAGCGGTGGGGTATAGAAGTTAGGGCTCTGGACTGAGTCGGGAGCTTCTAGTTGTGTTTCTGGCCATGGTACTGACACTGGGAATAGTCATTTCTTTTGTCTCTACCTCTGTTCTCGCTTCAGCCCACCGTTTATCTTACCTGTTTTGATGGTGAGTTGTTCAGGGCAAGGGCATAGACATGAAGGATGGTGATGGTAAGGGAGAACCAGTAATGTGCATGTACAGAAGCCACTGAACCCAGAAAAGCGTGTTGCTTGCAGTATACACCGTGGTCACAAAGCACACTTACTCTCAAGCAGTTTGACTCGGCTCCAGGGTGAAAGCAGATCAGATATTTGATTAGCCTTACATGAATGTAAGTCCCACCCTTCCAGGGAAACAGGATCATAGGAAAGTAGGGCTGAAAAGGACCTAACAGGGTCAACTAGTCCAGCCTCCTGCTCCAGGCAGGATCCTCCTGACTAAACCATCCCAGCTAAGTGTCTGTCCAACCTGCCCTTGAGCATTTCTAGGCATGGAGATTCCCTAACTTCTCTAGGGAGCTTGTTCCAATGCTTCATCACCCTTGTAATCAGAAAGTTCCTCTAATCTCCAACCTATACTTCCTCTGCTTGAGTTAATTGCTCCCAGTCCTGTCCCCTATAGCCACAGAAAAAAAGGCTATCTTCATCCCCGCTATAATCACCCTGCAGGTGTTTGAAGACTGTTATCAAATCCCTCCCTGCCGCAACCTCAGTCTTCTCTTCTTCAGACTAAATCACCCTAGTTCTTCCAACCTTGCTCATAAATCATTGTTACTCCCTAGGAAGCAAGGAGTAGCTATGCCAAACTAAGTTATCCTGGTAGGCCAGCTGTATGTCTGCTCCCCTGGTCGATATTATTTTGGGTAACTTTGTTCAGTGCAAACCGGCTTCCACGCCAGGCATTGGAATAGCTCCTACTACAGACAGCTACTGGTAGCTTGGGAGCTGGTCATGTGTATGCTCCTTACTGTGGAGTAAATTCAGCACTGAATAATTGTGCTATGTGCCTGCACCCTTAAATGGACAGTCAGTGAACTCATTTATGCACAATGTCAGCAGTGGCATCGAGGATAGAAGCTCCCAGAGGGACCAGGTGGAGAATATTTACAAATATTCAATTCAATATTCAATATCCAAAAAAAAAAAGAAGGGTCGATTTGAACAGGATCCTGAGATCAGGCAGAGAGGAAACTCCTGCGCGAGGGACGGGCAGGAAAGCATCAGGATGGCCAAAACGGGGAAGGAAACAGTATCTGAGGTGGGCGTTCCTGCACCACCATCTCCTTCCTCCCCACGTGGGTGATCTGGGGTCTGCTTTCTAATCCCACATCCTGCTTTCTCTCTGCCCTGAATCCCCATCTCTGATGACTGAGATGCCTTTCTCTCTAAGAAGCCATTGACACCGGGTGTGTTTTTTTGCCTCCAGCTCTCGTGTGTCCTGAGAACAGCCACTTTGAGGAGTGCATGATCTGCACGGAGACCTGTGAAACCCTCGCCATTGGCCCTGTCTGCGTGGACAGCTGTGAGGAAGGCTGCCAGTGTGATGAAGGCTTTGCCCTCAGAGGGACTGAATGCATCCCCAGGAGTGAGTGTGGCTGCAATTTTGAGGGGCATCAGCTCTCCACCAACCTGACCTTCTGGATGGACATCAACTGCCAGTCCTTCTGCTACTGCAATGGGTCTGACAACAGCGTGTACTGCGAGAACGTCCCTTGCAAGGAGGATGACTACTGCCTGGAGGAGAACGGCCTCTATTACTGCCACCCCCGCACAGATGCCTCCTGCATTGTTTCTGGCTACAGCCATTACTTGACCTTTGATGGGTTTGCTTTTGACTTCCAAAGCAGCTGCCCACTTGTCTTGTGCACAACCATCTCCAGGCAGCGGTCGGAGAGGTCAGATACTTTTCCCAAATTCACTGTCACGGCCAAGAATGAGGACCGTGACCCATCCTTAGCTTTGTGGTTGAAACTGGTCGAAGTGGAAGTCTTCAATTACAACATAATCATCCAACGGGCCTACAAACACACAGTGCTGGTGAGTGGCCTAACTGTGGGGTGCCTCAAAGGCAGCAGGCTGGGGTAGGCCATCTGAGGGCTGGGCAGAGGCTCGGGTAGATGGTAGTTATGGTGCTGGATGGGAAATGTAAAGCTTTAGTAGATCTTGAGTCATAGTTTTATCCCACCCTGGTTTGCTGCAGCACCTGCATCCCAGTTGGATCCTCTCCAGAATTCCTCGTGCTTAAGCATCTTCTGCTACATTCATTTCACTGGGCTGCCATTGATCTCTGCTTCCACAGACGCCTCCTATTTTCAGCTCTGGTGCCTTCCTGGCTGTGTAAATGCCAGTACCCATTTGCATTCGTACTGTGAGGAAGGATGATGCTCCACTAAGCGATGGCGGAGGGTCCAGACTGGCCAGCCAGAAGTTTCCTTCGATCAGCTGGAACTTGCCTGGGCTCTCCATGCTGTCGCTTCTAGAGGCTTGTTTTTCCCAGAGGGACTTGTTCATGGAAGGGAGGAAGCAGAATCCAAATATTTCCAAACTATTTGCATTATATGGCTCAATCTGGGGCACACGTGGTCACAAACTGCAGTGGTGACAAGAGGAGCCCTAGTGTGGAAAATGTTGGGACCAGATCTAACCCGTCTCCCAGCTGCTAATGCTGGCTCCTCCAGGGCTGTGTCCAGGTGGTGGTGGTTGTTGCAATTAGCATGGGATGTATCACCACTTTTTCAGATGTGTTGTATTTAAATCCATGCACAATAGTGGAAGAGCATAACCCACAAGAAGTGATGCTCCTCTGTCCTTGCAGGTTAATAATGATCACCTGTATACATCTTTCCATCTGCTTCCTTTCAGATAAACAATGAGCGTCTCTACCTGCCCTTGAAACTGGGCCAAGGGAAAGTGAACATCTTTGCCTTTGGTTTTCACATTGTGGTGGAGACTGATTTTGGTCTGAAAGTGGTCTATGACTGGAAGACCTTCCTCTCTGTCACCATCCCACGAAGCCTCCAGAACAGCACGTACGGCCTCTGTGGCCGCTACAATGGCAACCCCGATGATGACCTGGAGATGGCTAGTGGCACGATGGCCACCACCATCTTTGAGTTTGGTCAAAGCTGGGTGAAGCGAGACACGTTTTGTCAAGTGGGCTGTGGTGACCGGTGTCCTGCATGTGGGAAGGTGGAAGGGTTCTGGAAACCCCAGCAACTGTGCAGCCTCATCCCAAGCAAAAGCGGAGTCTTTGCCAAGTGCCACAGTAAAGTCCACCCCGGCTTCTTCTACAAGAACTGCCTGCTCGACACCTGCATTGATGGCGGAGCGACACAGACTGCTTGCAGTTGGCTGCAGAACTACGCCAGCACGTGCCAGACCCAGGGAATAGCCATCACCGGCTGGAGGAACTTCACCTCATGCTGTGAGCAGAGCCTTTTTCTTTTGTCCTTTATCATGTAATCTGCTTGGATGATTGTCTTCTCCTGGGCCAGGTTTCCAGGCAGCGATGCCCATTTGCATCAAAGGGCTGAGCCCTTTGCAAGCAGAAACTAAAAGCTTCCATCTCTGACTGCAAAGGGAGTGGGATGTAAAAAAGAAAATCACAATAGAGATTCGTAGGAGTGAGGTTCACATCCAGGTCCTGATCACTGCTCTGCATAATCCATGGGAGATTAATCTCAATACATTGGCCCTCTTCCTTGTGCAAAAGAGTCCATGTCATAAAATGGCCATCCCATATGGTAGTATTAATGCCTCCACCCATGCCCACTTTGTGGCAGCTGGTGGAGCACAAGGACTGCATGAAACAGGGAGACTTGTCCTTCCCAGTGATTCCTGAAGACAGTAACATAACTAAGATTGGATGACAGGGGCAGCAGCCCTGGGTGCCAACTTTGGGGGGTAGTGGGGAAGAAGGCAGTGACAACGTATCATCTGCCCCCACACCCATGCTGCTGGCACTAGCAGCCAGAAGTTGCTGCTGCCCCAGGCACCCAGCCGCTCTGTTATGTCTGTACCTGAAGAACAGAGTCTAAGGCTTGTTGAGGTGGGACCATGATAATGAGAGCTTGTGGTGCCACTGCCCATGCTTAAAAAGAGTGTCTGAGACTCTATGCTGGCTACATTTCTCCTCAAGCCTGGTGGCAGGGTGCAGTGAGGATGCCGGGCTAGGTCTGCAGATAGCATACACTAGTAGATACAAGCAACCTTCTAGCCATCTTGGTGGGAGAGGGCTTCCTCATGAGGTTGCTCAACAAAACAGATTGTTTAACATACGTCTTCTGTGGGGTGAAAGCTGAAACCTCTCGCAGCAACCTGGAGCTCGGGGGACATCAGCTATTTTATAGCTTTGTATTTTCACTTTTACCAGCCTGTTTCTCCAGAGCAGGCCGGAAGAAATCCTGAAAAAATCAAAACTTTTTGGCTCTTTGGGCATTTATACATGTGCTCCAGAAAGGGGGGGGGTTGGTGCACTTTAATTAGAGGGCTGTAATTAAAGCACCTGGAGAGTCACGTGTATCAGCATCCCCACTCTGAAAAACAGTAGTGGGGGTGCTTTAACTAAACCTCGTCAGATGAGCTTTAGTTAAAGCACCCCGCCACCATTTTTCAGTGTGGCGACGCTGGTACATGTGACATTCGAGTCGGCTGGAGCACGGTAATTACCACGCTTCAGCAGACTCTGTTAATCGAGTGTGCTCTGACACACTAATTACAGTGCATCCGAGCCGCCTCACTGCTTGTGTATAGGGGCCCTCTGATTCCAAACACTTTTCATTTTGAAATTCCCCTCTGTTTTATTTTTTAAAAAGGCTTAAAAGTGAAACACAGTTTTTCCTTTTTGGGACCATTCAAAATGAACGTAAAAAAATGCTTTTGGATCAGCCAGTGAACCAAAAAATTAGCCACTGTTTCCTGGGCCTCATCTGCAGACTATTTATGACGGCCCATTGCTAGGAAGCAGCATAGCAAAAACTGCTATGTAGTGCTGATGTTATTGATGCTGAGGGAGATCGCCATCATGATGTAGGTCTCTGGGGGCAGGGCGGTGATGGTGATTACAGTGGGGCTGAAAATCCTTGAAGCTCCAGAATCAAAAATTTTGGCTAGAGATCGCAGAGCTGAAAAGAAGAGACAGGGAAGAAAAATAGCTCAATAAATAGCTCAACAAGAAGGAGATGTGTACAAGAGTCACGGGAGATTATCTCTCATGTCGATGGATTCATAAAGGAAATGGAGCTGCAGAAGAATGAATTGGGTCAGTCACTAAATCTGATGGTTTCCTGAGCACTTGGCAGAAAACAGGTTTGTCTTCAGAAATTCTCCAGGCTGTTTGGTCAAATTCATTGTGCTACGGCCTGGTTGGGGAAAGGGCCAGAGAGGCTGTTCTTGTTTCTGTTCCTGGGTTTATAACCAATCTGCTCAGTTGCTGAGATTGGCAATGTGCCTTGGTTGTGGCAAGAAGGGTTTTCGCTTGGTTTTCCCAGTCTAGGGAGCAGGGAAGTCGTCCTTTGAGTTCGGTGCCAAGTCCCCGTGCTGTAAAGTAGCTTGCCTGCCTCCGCCTTGCAAATACAATAAGCACCGTCACCAGATCCAGCGGCAAACACAGTCCCCGCTTCCTGTAGCTGGCACCTTATGCCCAAGGGGAGCCCCATTCAAGTCAATAGCACGCAGCACCATTGCAAGGGTTTGCCCATCACGGCTCAGTTGCCAAATTGGGGCCATGACTCCGTGTCAGGTGTATTCTAGCCAGCGTTTCTCAGGGTCACACGGATAAATGAAAGGGTCGCAAACAAACTGTAAAGGAGAAAAATATAAAAGAGAAAAACGTGGGGAATGGTGGCTTTTCCCTTGCAGGCTGGCAGAGCTCCTGTCTGCAAGGGGCTGCTTGGGACCCCCTAGGTCCCACACACACCCACCTCCTGCCCCACACGCTGGTCAGGGCCGGGAGTGAGGGGCACTGGGTCAGGACTGGCCATCAATGTTTCCAAATGGGTCCTGGTGCAAAAAAGGTTGAGAACCACTGGCCTAGTTTTGTTAAAGGGTGAGAGCTGTGGGGAGACCAAGACTGAACCAGGCTTTCCCTGATCACAGCATGCAGGTTGGGCTGGTCAGCATAACAAACCAAAGCCAGTTTTGGAAAGGAGTTAGCGCAGTGGGTTGCAACCTTTTTATTTGCAGACCCCAAGATTTCAAATGGAGGCACAGATCCCTTTGAATTGTGTGGTGTATTCACGTTTGATTGACCATAGTCATCTTCTGTGGACCCCCAGACATGGTCTGCAGAGCCCCACGGATTCGCAGACCACAGGTTGAAAACCACTGGGTTAGAGAACAAAGGAGTGGTAACCAGGTTCCCTGACGGCTGCATTTGTGCGGTAGGGGTGATGCTGGTCTGTGTTGCTCTTTGCTAAGCTGAGGAACTGTGCTAGATCCTGGTCAGTCCTGCTCCAGGCTCACTGAAGCACCATCTTCAAGCCATGTCCTGTGTTCAGTCTCACATCATGAGCAGTTAGATGTGTTATAAAGCCCTTCCCAGCCTTACAGATGACCCTTGTAGTACAGTTTAACAATGTGGATCTCAAAAATGGGATGAGATTTTCTGCTATGCTGCTTCCTAGCAATGGGCCATCATAATGGTCTGCAGTTGAGAGCCAGGGGAGGCAGCAACATTTGGAAACTAGCCACTGGCTCTGTGGGAGGAGCCTGGTCTTCAATTAATGCACTGGCTCAGGAGACTGTGGCTTCATTCCTGGCTCTGCCACAGGCTACGTGTGCAAGTCGGGGCAAGTCACTTGCACTTTCAAGGCCTCAGTTTTACCACCCATAAAAAAGAGATGTTGCTGCCTTTGCAAGTGCCATGAGGAGAAACACAGTAATGGTGCTCAAGCTCCCCAGGGATAGGGGGACAGGTAACCAAGAAAATAAAGTGCTCCTTTTGCACCTGGGGTCAAGGCCATTATAAGGGGTGCTCTCAAATCAGCTGCACTTGTCATGCAAAAACAAACCACTGAAAAATATCTCCCCCTCTAGTGCTTGGTCCACTTGATAACAGCCTACTAGTGCTCCCTGCTGATGGAAGACAGTCCCTTGGCTTGCGGGGTTGAATGCAGTTTGCAATGTCCTGTGTTCAAATCCTGCAGATAACCTCTGCCAGGGCCTTGTTGAATAGACAGACCCCTTCCAGTGCAGTACGTTTTGCAGGTTGTAGCAAATCCAGGGCTGCAAAGGGTTAAATCCACATTCAAAGGGAGTAGCTCTTCATGTTAAGCATGAATTTTATTAGTCATATATGAGGGGAAGATTATGTGTTTGTTCTAATGATGTCGCCTGCTATTGTCAATAAGATTACAATGCATTGTTCAATTAGACTCCTCATAAGTGGAGCTGCAAACCTCTCCAGCAGACAGACTACCTATTGGGTGAATCAGACAAAAAGTAATTTTCATCACTAACAAGATTTAAAATTAAATTGTGTTCTTTCTCCTTTCAAACTCATGACTTAAAATCTAATGCTCCCGAACTGCAGGGACTTGCTGGCTGCAGCTGGGCCAGGTATAGTGTGGGCCTGAGCAGCACCAGCTTCCACAGCTTGCGTCTCATATCTGAACTGTCCTCAGGAGAGCAGGATGCATGTATGTGATATAGGTGTAGGACTGTAAGGCATATATGAGGACAAAAAAAGGAGTTTGGGAGTAATGGAGGTCTAGACAGCTCTGTCTAATGGGGAAGGTGCTCGCCTGGCCTTGGGGAGCCCTGGATTATATTCTAGGTAGCAGTTCTACTACTCATCGATTGTGTAGGGTGGAATTAGCATCACATGTAGGATCCTAAATCCACTAGTGACTTCTAGTTAACATAAAACCACTGTAGAACAGGCTGTCGGGACAAGCTGTTAAGTGCGAAATCAGCCATGTGCTGACTAGGTCTCTGCAACATGCCACCCACCCTATGCAGAAGCAGCCAGGGAGCAGAGTCAGTTGTTGGCCCTAAAGTTGACAGGGCAAGGAGCATGCTCAGAAGACCGCGTGAGCTGGCAGAGAACCAGCCTGGTCAAGTTTATGTGCAAGTGAGACAGGGATTGGAGATGAGTCTCCGGTATGTGGACCAAAGATGGACCCAGGTAGGTCAGAGCAAAAGTTAAAGGAGGACTGAAGATGCAGGCTTTTGAGACTTCTTTGCCCATGTGCCTAGGCAGGGTCAAAATTATTTGTTGGGAGGGAAGAGACCAGGCTCTATACTCCATGCATGTGTAATTTATGTTGTCAAACCTGACCCAGAAGCCAGAGCCTCCCACCCCTGCTCTTCTGAGAAGGACCAAGACCTTACGAGACCGGAGGACCACGTTCTAATCCTGCTCTCGGGGTTCTCCGCCACTGCCTTGCCGGGTGACCCGGTCCCTCTCCTGCTCTGTGTCCCAATTCCTGCAGCAGTAAAATGAGGACAAAGGCGTGTTATCTCAGAGGTGGTGTGAGCCAAATGGGAATCCATGCCTGGTAGGTGCCTGGCACTCTCAGGCTGTGCCTGCTGGCAGACCCTTCTGGTCCATGGAGTTGTGGGGCCAGCGGTGGGAGTCTGCGTCAGCCTTGCCCCTTGGAAACCGTGACTGTGCCTCTCCGTCTGAGTATCAGAGCTAAGCTTGTCAGCCTGACTGAACTGTGTGGTTGCTGGAGGTGGGATACACCTGGCTGTTCATTCATCCAGCGCAGGTCATTGTCTGCTTTTTCCTGTATGCTCAGAACATGTCCCCTTTGCCTTCCAGCTGTCAGCTGCCCCCCCAACAGCCACTACGAGAGCTGCGTGTCCGTGTGCCAGCCCCGCTGTGCTGCCATCCGGCTGAAAAGCGACTGCAATCATTATTGCGTGGAGGGGTGCCAGTGTGACCCTGGCTATGTCCTGAATGGCAAGAGCTGTATCCTTCCCCACAACTGCGGCTGCTACTCAGATGGAAAATATTATGAGGTAGGATTGTCGTCCTCCTCTTCCTCCTCCTCGTCCTCCTTTCTGGCTAAGACATATACTTGGAGATGTGGGGGAAGGAGGGAAGTCTTTCACCAACATAACCGTGTAGACACATTCAACAAAGACAAAGTGACTTACCTCTTTGTGACTTGTCTCTGTGTAAATCACTTTTTGCCCTTGTGCAGCATATACACACTGGAGGTTTAAGCCAGAGCATCTGCATCAGTGCAGAAACCAAGCCAAGCCCAGGACTAAATTCTCATTTACACTAAGGCATTTGGTTACGCTATCGCAAGCAGCATAAAACACTAGGAATAAATGAGTACTGGAGGCAGTCTGTGTATCATGGCCCACCTTTTCTCCCTTTCTCCCCTTTGCTTTCCAGTAAGAATCCCCTGATGGCTCTGCATCTCTTGCTCTTAGCTAACTTCTTTTGGATGGATGGAGGGGTTGCATCTCAATGACGGCACCTTCAAGGAGCTGCTCTTGCCTTTCTCTGAGCAGGAAGGGAGAAAAAAAGGAAGTTGACTCTCAGAGCAGACAGCACAAATTATGGTGCTTTTCTTCCCCAAACAGCCTGTGGAATTGGGTAATAAACGGTTCCCAAACAAGAACAAAACAGACACAGAGAATGGAAATGCGCTCCATCTGCTCTGGTTTTTATGCCCTTTGTTGCCTTCTAATTGGAGAGGGCCCTGTTAGACTTCAGTTCAAAACAAGGGAATTCTTTTCTGTCTTTGCTTCTGGCTCCGTGGGAGGGTGAAATCTTCCTGGAGGATAATTTGTGGGTACATTTAACAGCTTCCCCCTCCTCTGCTAGCTGCACCACTGGCACAAGAACGCAGAGAGAGTTTTCTCTGTCGTTTTCTGGAGAATGATCCCAGCATAATTAATAACACAATGTATTTAGCTATATAATTCTTCACGTTATGTAATATTAATCAGCTCTAATCCTTGCAAAGGAACAACAAATTCTTAATAATGAATTAAGAATTTCAGCCTGGCGCACAGTAAAAGCACAATCCAATGAAACTTTAATTGGTCTGGTATCATTTGCATGAACCGGTGATGTCGGTTTTCCCTTTCCTTCACCCATGCAGTTCTCTTGACTTCAGGGGACTTAGTCTCTCTTTACAGTTGAGTAAAATAGAGAAGAGGGTCAGGTTCACATCTCTACTAGAAATTATAGGGTTAAAGTAATAAACAGTGGAGGACGTAGGAGAATCTGGAGGGAAGTGAGAGAAGTTTTCAGATGAGAGATGGCATGAGGGGGGCCGAGGTGGAGGGATGCAGGGGAGAAGGCTCTCATGCCTTGAGTTTGTGAAGGGCCGTGGATGGTTTTCTGCTGGGACGTAGCAAAACGATACCATTCATTGGCCAAAAGCCTAGGGCGCCCCCAATGCAGCTGGGAGCGGGTGGTACCAGCGCTCGCCCCACCAGGCCTCGTGGACCATTGTGCTGTTGCTGGCATTCAGTTTCTCTGCTGTCACTAATAAGCACTTCTTTTCAGTGGCTTGTCACTCGCATCATTTTCTTCTCCTCTAAGGCTTAAATTAGACATGAGAGTTGGTTGGCATCTCTCAACACACTCAGCCCCAAACAGGGCGTGCGCTGAGCAATAAAACAAGAATCGTTCCATCAGGAGAGGTAAAAAGTTAACACTGACAGCTCTTTCTGTGGCTTCTGCGTATCGATTTTGCATTTCTGATGGAAGTGATTTTTCACAGGGAGAAGGGCCATCATGTTTGCGCACAACATACAGAAGTGTCAGACTAAAATGAGGGTGTTTGAGAGGGGCGTGTTTGGCCTTGGAGTAATTACTTTCCTCCAAGGAAAGTACCAAGCCAGTTGGGATATATTTATACGTATAAGTTGTGTATATGTGGTTTAGAAAACAAACCTTCAGTGGTTGAGTGGATGGGGACCAGAAGCCAGGACTCCTGGCTTCTATTCCTGTCTGAGACTGACTCTGCCTAATCTTGAGAAAATTGCCTAGGGCATGGGCAAAATGATCAAACTGCAGCCAAGGCAGCCATCGAGCAGTAACTGCCTGTCTGCCAGGTCTTGCCCTAGGGCGAACAAAAGCAGCTCATATGAGCTTGTACATGCTGCTCCCCTTTGGACCCGGGGAAGGACTCGGTTGTTCTAGTTATAGAGACCGGACCCTCCAGTCCTGGCTTTTCAACATGGCTGTGACACACCCATTACACGTGTATTGCACAACATTGCAGGCATGTTTTGCACACTTCCCATCTGCACGCAAGGGAGATAACTTGCAACCTTTACATGCATGAAGAAAGGAGGTCGTAGATCCACTGGGCAGCGTTTAACATGCCCAGGTGACTGTGCCCAAAAGTACACAGGTGGGTTTGAGTGTGGTGGCCTCACAAATGGAGCTGTAGATTACAGTCTCACCTCGGGGTGATTAATGCAGCCGTGGAGTGTTTGTTGCACTGAAGTCATCCTAGGGCAGGCTGCTTCTCGAGAAAGATGGCTTGTTTACGAGCTGTTTTTATCCAGAGTCCTGTGGTTGTTTTTCTCCTTCAAAAAAATGTGGTGTCTAAGTTCTTATCAGAAGTGAAGAATACCTGTATGTTCAATTATACTGGAAATCTGATACAGGGGCTTTAAGTCAATTTGTGTTCTGCTGGAACAGTACAAAAAAGTGGCCAAAGGGATGGATATTTATAGCGCTATAGTTTTGAGAGAGATGGGAGAGGTTGCTGTGGAAACTGCAACTTCAGATTTGCCTTACTTTTGTGGCTTGCAAGGCTTTGGCAAAGGTGCATTTCTTGGATTTATCTTTTTTTGTATTATTATTATTGGCTCCTAGTTCACGGAGTCCATGAAAAGTGAAAGCCTGCAGCTGGATTTTTAAAAGGGCCGGACAATTTTAGGATGATTAATTACTGTGGTGGCTCTGAAGCAGGCTAATTAAATCTCATGGTTCAGGGCCTAAGAGCACCCCAGGAGTCTGTCCTCTGGATAGTACTATGCAATTGGTATTACAGAGCTCGCCCTCCCCCTCCATCGTCCTCCCAACTATCAGGCATTGGCCATGTCCGGCAGTGGAGTATTGGACTGGAGATATTAGTGGTTTGATTTGAGATTGCATATATGTGTCACCGCTGCCCTTCTTGGCCAAAGGGTCAACTGTGCCTCAGAAACTGCCTTGGCAGGTCCGGTGGGCTGAGCCTGCACGCTCACTGTACGCCCAGAGGCCCCAGTGATGGGCACCCAGCTGAAGACAGTAGGCTCATCCATCTAGTGACATGGCTCTTCTTTGTGCTTCCTCCTTTTTAGCCCAAGCAGCTCTTTTGGAACAGCGACTGCACCCGGCGCTGCCGCTGCTTCCGCCGCAACCTCATCCAGTGCGACCCGCGGCACTGCAAGTCGGATGAGGAGTGTGCCCTGCGCAATGGTGTCCGCGGCTGCTTCAGCACCAAGAGCTCCTACTGCATCGCAGCGGGCGGCGGCGTCTTCCGGACCTTTGACGGAGCCTTCCTCCGCTTCCCAGCCAACTGCGCCTTCGTCCTGTCCACCATCTGCCAGAAGCTGCCCGACTTCTCCTTCCAGCTCATCATCAACTTTGACAAGTGGTCATCCCCCAACCTCACTGTCATCTCCCCGGTGTATTTCTACATCAATGAGGAGCAGATTCTCATCAGTGACCGGAACACTATCAAGGTTAAGTGCTGGGGTTTTTGGAGGGGAGGCAGAGGAGTGCCTGACCCCCCAGAGGCAGGGCCATGCTGGGATCATTCCAAGTGGAAAAAGCCAAGACAAAGAGTCTTGTGCCACTTCCCATGGTTGATGCATCTGAGCTTCTTCCCCATGAGGTAGATTGGCCCTAGATAAAGCCCAAATGGAGTTCAGAAAGTTTCCAGTTCCCTCTCCATCTCAGGTGATGAGAAGCTCTTCTCAGGGGAGGGTATGGTGGATGTGAATGTCGTTCTCTACCTAGTGAAGAAATGCAACCACATAGAGGAGTGTTAAAGAGCTTCTTCACAGGGTCTGTGTCCCACACATCACCTTGAGGCAAATTTGAGTCCGAGTCTGGGTCCCGCTGGTGTGTACCATTCGTGCTGTGGTAGCACTTCAGGCCAAGCCTTGCCCTGCATTATACTAAGTGCTGGGCGAACACGGAGCAAAAAGATGGTTCCTGTGTCTGAGACCTCACAATCTAAACAGCAATGAAATTGCCTGGTTTTACGAGGGAAATGGCCTCCTCTTAGTTTCATTTTGGAGGCCCCAAAAACTCCAAAGATAGCAGGAAAAAGGAAGAATGGGAGTGGGGGTAATCATGGCCTTTCCCAGCTGGCTGTGGCAACACACAGAGATGGTGCAGCGCACCTTTGTTGGACCATGTCCCTGCTGGGCACAATCTGCCCCAAAGGTGCAGAGAGGTGAGCAGTTCCTGCACTGTCTCTTTCCTCGACTAGGTGAACGGCAGCCAGGTGAGCATCCCTTTTGTCACCGGGCTGTCAACCAAAATCTACAGCATGGAGGGTTTCCTGGTGATTGACTCCAGCCCCGACATCCAGATCCACTACAACGGCTACAACGTCATCAAAATCAGCATCAGCGAGCGGCTGCAGAACAAAGTGTGCGGCTTGTGCGGCAACTTCAACGGGGACCGGACAGACGACTATGTCACCCTGCGAGGGAAGCCGGTGGTCAGCAGTGTAGTGCTGGCTCAGAGCTGGAAAACCAATGGCATGCAGAAGAGGTGAGCATGAATCTGAGCGCACAGACCCAGTTGAGGCCTTGTTCTGGCTCCAACTGAGTCAGTGAGACCTTTGCCATACATCAGCTGGAGTTCAAGGTGTGCAGGGAATAGTCTGGATTTCCAAAGGGTCCCTCTGCCCTATTATCTGGCACCTGACACAGTGTTCCTTGTATCCACAGTTAACAGGTGGCACAAACAGTTATCTTTTAGATGGCTGAGTATGTAGGAGCAACTCAGAGTTAGCCTAAAGGAATTAGGCATTTAACTCTCACTGAATTCCAATCAGCGATGGCCACCAAAATCCCATAAGTCCCTTTAAGAATCCAAGCTCAAGAGGCGAGGATGGGGTTTTTAAAATGGCAGACCCATTGCTCGAGTCAGCCAGTGTGTTTGTTTGAATGTCCCACTGAGAAGTGAGGATGCAAGTAATGAAGATGCCAACTGCATGCACATGACGTGCCTTTTAAGACCTGGCACTTCTCCATGATTAGCAGTGAATCAGTCCTTTGGAGGTGGGGATGGGTCAAGGAATACGCATGTCAGTCTCTGGGTGAAGCAGGGCTTGAGGGGTCCCCACAGTCCTTGTTATTGGCTTTCTGCACAGAGGAAATTTCATCTTAGATCCATAAGATACAATGGAAGGAGAAAAGCAGCCAGGAAATCAGTGGAGAGCCCGACATTTACTCAGGACGTGATAAGGCAGAAACGTACAGGGCACCTGAGTATCGTCCTCACATCGAGCTGTTTGTGGCTTCACCGCAAACCTGGGCTCACGGCCCAGCGTGTCTCACTGATCCCAGCACGTCATCCCACTGATCTTGCTGATGTCTTCTTTAATCCCCTGCCCACAGCTGCAACGAGCTGCAGTACTCGCAGTACGCTGCAGCTTGCGACAACGTGCAGATCCAGAAGCTGCAGAGCGACAGCTACTGCCTCAAGCTGACGGACATGAAGGGCTTCTTCCAGCCCTGCTATGGGCTTCTGGACCCTCTGCCTTTCTACGAGTCGTGTTTCCTCGACGGCTGCTACAACCAGAAGAAGTACCAGCTCTGCGGCTCCCTAATCGCCTACGGGGAGGCCTGCCGTTCCTTTGGGATCCTTGGCACTGAGTGGATTGAAAAGGAGAATTGCTGTAAGAGAGCTAGGCTAACCTTTTTCTGTGCCTTGGGATTTGCTGCCTAGTACTTAGCAGTTCCATTCCTCCACTGTATCCAGCTTCATGATGGGTGTTATGTGGGGTAGGCCAAGATTGAATGAGTTATTTGTTAATATTAGCCCATATCGTGATAGACTTTCTTTCTCTGGAATCAGCCCTTTACTAGGTAAGGCCTTTTTGAGCAGTGCTGCTAAGTGGTCATGTGAAGGACACTAGTCAGGCCCCAAGAAGTCATGAGATGGGCTGAAAAATCATGAGGCTGAACCACAAAACAAAATGCTTTGATATTAAGACAGTGGGTCCCTTTGCTCTGTGCTCCCAAGGATGTAAGGTGCACTTGCTTCAGGCGTCCCAGAATTTTTTCTGCAGCCATGAAAGCAAGAAACTACCTTATAAACAATAACGCTGAGGTGTTCATTGTTTTCCAGACTCCAAGAGCTGGGGCTCTAAGTGAATCATCCAATATCACCAGAATTGGGGGGCTGGACCCAGTGATCTGTAAGGTCCCTTCCAGCCCCTAACAACTATTAAACTGTGAATTGTTGCAAAATCACCAAAACTGGCACTGCTCTGCAGGTCTAGTGTGTGATAACGAATGGCCCAGGTACTGGTCTGTAAATCATGCTGTTGTTCTCGTCTCTCTTCTCCTTTTTAGCAGGAGTGGTTGAAGACCCCTGTGTGGGAGCCGACTGTCCCAACAGGAGCTGCGAGATGGACAATGGTGGGGAACTGTGTGGTTGCATTGAGCCTCCACCCTACGGAAACAGTGAGTGACCATGATAACAGCATCTCTTGCCATGCCACAGTTCAGGAGGTTAAGTGGGAAGGCCGGCTTCTGGGGCTCATGAACTTAACTGAGTTAGAAAACAAACTCAGCTGAGCCTTTCATGTCTATATGTAATTCAAATGAGACTGCTACTTCAGCAACCCATTTCCACTCAGGCCCACCTCTGAGACTACACACCAGAGGGGAAAAACACTTAGGTGGGGAAGGTGCCAAAAGACTTGTCTGTCAAGTCCTTTGGGGTCTAATCATGGCTCTGGCACTGGCTTGCTGTGCAACCTCAGGGAAGTTGCACCCTATGCCTCATGTTTCCTATCTGAAGAGCGAGGCTAAAGCTTCTTCAGAGGGTGCAGTGGAAATGAGGCCTCCCATGTTTGTAAAGCACAGCAAGATCTTCAAAAGGATGCTGTTCTACAAGAGGAAAGCATGGCCAGATTAATCTGTAGCTCCCAATGTCTCCGACTTCATCTCAATTATAGTCCCACAGGTGCAAGCAAAGACATTCTTTAGGTATATGAAACCAACTGAAAATAGAGAAGCCCTTGAAACCATTGTTCAGCTCCTACCCTCCGTAGGCTTTCATCTCTTCATCATGGAAATCAGCTGGTGTAAAGTGGTGTAGTAATAGAGACCTTGGGTTTTATGTGAATTCATGCCAGCTGAGGATCCGACCTCAGAATCAAACAGACCTACTAATTTATCTAGTCTGTCCTCCCAGGGGCTGACACGGGAGCACTTCCCAAGGTATACTTTTGCCTGGCCGTGTCTTTGGCTTGCCAGGAGCCCCAGGGCCTCACATCATTTCCATACAAATGTGCATACATTTTTCAAAAAAAATCAAAAATCAATTTTGCACCGTCCTCCCCTCCGCGATCAATGAATATAAATTGCTTGTCAGCTAGGCTCGCTGGCAATGAAAGCCTCCTCGGCATTGCTCCTCAGTGACAAGATGCAGAATGAGGAGGGAGTAGTTATCTCAAGGAAGAGGGTTCCCAGGCATTTGATGTGAGGACTTTGTGACAGCTACATTTGACTTTTCTTCTGCCCTGTGGGTGAGCCCCCCTCCCAGCCTGGAGTCTTATAATGGCACAAGACATGCAACATGTGATCAGTCTAATTTAGGAGCGAATGCAAGACAAGAGAGCGAAGAGTCAATGAGAGACAGTTTCAGTCCTCAACTGAAAGCAGCCTTCCCAAAGGGCAATGCTGTGAAAGTAGAGGCAGGGAGGGTTATCCAAAGCCTCCCTAGATTAGCTTCTAGGAAAAAATGTTGCTCTCCAAAGCCACCCATGCCAGTGTTGGGCACCAAGCAGTGCTGTACCCTTCTCCCACAGATATTAGATGTATAGAAGCAATGTCCAAAGTTCTTCCTAGTAATACCTTTTGGGCCCTCTGATACACCTTCCACCTGAGGACCTCACAACATGTGACAGATGTTACTGTATAAATGAAATATTATCTCCATTTTAGACACGCAAGGGAACGGAGGCCCAAAGCATTTGAGTCACCCAATACACCTCCAGTACAGCTGAACAAAACGATCCCAAGAGTCCTGACAGTGCAGCTCCACAATTTAATTACATCTCCATCCTTTCCCGAGAGCCAAGGAGAAAGACAGCTCAAGCTGCCGAGGCGCCAAGTACCTTTAGGAAGCATTAGCAAATGCTCTCGCTGTGCCGTCGCCAGCCTGGCTGGAGCAACGATGCAGAAGAGCAGCCTGCTCATAGGCACGTCAACAGGGACTTGGACCCGTGGAGTATATAGATGAGGCCACATACTGGGTGTGATCGCAGCAGCTCTGTTGTGGCTTCACACCAGTGGAGCCAGTAATATATGCAGACGCACACTCCAATGCACCAGGCATTTCCATCTTAATGAAGTTACACATAATCTGACTTGCTCAGTTTTGTACAAATAATGAAAGCTTCGTGGCAGCACAAATAACATTCCCTTAAAAAAATGACTCCAGAAAGGAGCCTTAGGGGGAAAAGAGTCCAGGGGTGGGTACCAGCAGGTGTCTGGGGAGGCCTGGTTTCTGGTTTCCATTTCTCTGACTCACTGGGTGATGCTGTGCAAGCCGCTTCCCTCCCTTCAGCCTCAGTTTCTTCCTCTATAATACTAAGTGTATTACATAGCTTATAAACTCTTTGGGGGCAAGGACTGTACAGGACACGAGGGGCAGGGGGAAGAGTGAGAACAGGAGTTGTCCTGGCCCATGATAGCAGCTGAAACATAAATGAAAAATCTGCAACTTGGTTGAACATAGATAGACCTTTTCATTATAAAAGATGCCAAAGTGCTTGCACTTTACAGACACCAGTGACACGCAGCCACCTCTGGGTAGAAGGTAGCAGCCAAATTTAGATGTAGAGGACCCCGGTGAAGACCTCATTACCATTACGAAAACTATCCTGGGAGTTTCTACCACAGCCCAGCATCCAGGGACTAGTAAATGCTGTGGGAGTTGGTCTAACTGCCTTGGAAAGATGGAGTGTCTGAGTCATGCCTGGCAAGATTTGGACCACTGTTTTTAGGGAATCGCATCTAAACTATCATTTCTCTAAATTGCCTGTCACTGTGGTGCCAGAGCACTAATCCATCTGGCGCTTAGACCATGGAGTCATCTCCTCAAGCGCTATTACTCTTCCTTTGGTGGCAAGTCTTCCGCCCCAGTATACGCAGGGGAGATGGTATCTCCCTCTTCACTCGGAAGCTTGTCCTTTGAGTTGAGACAGACCATGCTTTGTCTGAGCCAGCACCCCACAGCAAGCTGCAATGGGAAGTGTCAATGCATGGCACCTTCAAGGCAGAGGCTCACGCAGCCAATGCAAAAGCGGCATGCCAAAAGAACTGAGGGCATGTGGGCACAGTCTGCACCCACAATGTGACATGCAGGCCCAAATCTCAGCTCTGGTCCTCTAGCTGCCTCCTTTGCATGTGCAATTCAATGTGAAGTGCAAAACAGCAGATGCAAATGGAGCCTACAGAAGGGAGCTCAGCTTTCTGCACTTTGACCTTTTCTGTTCTTGTCTCCCCTAACAACTGTGGGTTTCATGGCTCATTTTGCATCCAGGTTTAAAATTCAGAAGGGCCTGAATTCTAGGACCACCGGGTACAGTAGAGAGGAAGGCCTGAGATGCACAACTGTCTCCAGGTCTGGATCTGAATGTGTCAAAGCTGGGAGGGTGGGTGGCCCGTGTTCTGGTGCTCTCCTTTATAAATCTTTTGCTGGTCATGTTTGCCAGTTCTCTACTTCCTAATGCTGATGTCCACACAGGGTCTTCTCCTGGTTGTCCAGGCTTGACTTTTCAGCACTTTTTTTAAAACCACTCCTTTATTTCTCCTAGACTCCCATGACATCATTGATGCAGAAGTGACCTGCAAAGCCGCACAGATGGAGGTCTCCATATCGAAGTGCAAGCTCTTCCAGCTGGGCTTTGAGAGGGAAGGGGTGCGCATTAATGACCGCCACTGCCCAGGCATCGAAGGAGAAGACTTCATCTCCTTCCAGATCAACAACACCAAGGGGAACTGTGGAAATATTGTGCAGGTGAGAAGAGCTGTGCATGTGGAGGAGTGGGGAAGGCAGCCAGCATTTAATGGTCCATTGTTATAAAGTAAATGTTGCTGGAGTGATATGTGGAAACATACGCCTTGGAACCGAACCAAACAGCACACAGGAGCATAAAAGAAATGAGTGTGAGAAACACACAGGCAGTCATTTTAGTGTCAGGTTTATTATTTGAACTCAGATGTCACAATGACTGAATAATGCTTCAGTGCCTCATTAAATTATATTAAGGGTTGATCACACACTTTCTTTCCAGGGCATGGGGTATTTTTCTCTAGCTGTGTGTTGTAAAAGGCAGCTCCAAACTTTTGTGTGTGCATGGCATGAGAGAACAAGGATGATTCCTCTGGTGTGCCATGCAAATTCTAGACTGGACGCTTGTTCTCTGCCTAGTTACAGCTCCCTTTTAATGCCACTGAGATGTGGCATTCTTGTGTGTTGTTAAACAGCCATTGTTTTGTATTCCAAAAGTGCATGCATTTTAGTGGAGGGTTACTGGTATCCTGAGGGCCCTCCATGATGAAGGATGCTGTTATAAATTTAAAATGTATATTTTGTGCTCAAATTTACTTTCTGGAGAGGATGGATGAAAGCTGACTCTTTATTAACTACTACTGCCTTGTGCACAGACTCCAGTAGGGAATCGTGGCCCTGTTGCATCAGGTGCTGCACAAATGTAAAATAAAAAGATATCCGGGCCTGCCAAGCAGTTTACAATCTGCCTGCAATTATTTAATACACAGTGACTTTGTTCTACTATTTTCAGGGGAGAGAAGTGGGATTGTAATGACTGCATTGACCCATTAATAGAAAAATAATGTCATCTTTTTTTCTTGGTCTCCTGCACAGTCCAATGGCACCCACATCATGTATAAAAACACTGTCTGGATTGAGAGTGCAAACAATACTGGAAACATAATCACCCGGGACCGAACCATCAATGTGGAGTTCTCATGCGCATACGAGCTGGATATCAAAATTTCTTTGGATTCAGTCGTGAGGCCAATGCTTAGGTAAGAGTGGCTTTTGACTGCTTTGTATGTGCATGTCTGCATGCGCATAGATCTAGTGCTGGTCCGAGAGCCCCCCAGACTGTCTTCGCTGTTTAGCCTGAGAACTTGGAAGTAACTTAATTCCTGCTAGTAGTATACTACAGTGTGGGTAGGTCATTTCTGGAACAGCCTATGCAGGGAATGTGGTTGATTCTCCACGACTAAAGGTTGGATTCTTTCCACCTTCTAAAAAGTGTGTTCTAGCTTAACAATCAGGTATTGGCTTGATGCAAGAATCACTGAGCAAAATTCCTGGGGGAAGGAGGACACACTAGATGATCACAGTGGTCTTTAACATTTCTGAATGCTCAGAATAGGAAAAGCAGGGGTGGGAAAACTCGTAGGGATTTCTACAACCCATCTAGGCCTTGGCCTCCATTGGAAGACTGCCAGTGAATGCTATCAACATTGCCAGTTGTTGAACAGAGACCATCAAACCATCCTGTTGGCTGGTAGCAGTCTTCAGCCATTTCAGTCAAGCTGTATTCTGGATCCTGTTTTCTGCTCTGGGAACACCTGCCTTTCCCTGTGTTCAGATGCTACTCTCCTTGCTGGTTTCTCATGAGCTGTGCTTCCCCCCTTCAGTGTGATTAACTTGACAGTCCCAACCCAAGAAGGCAGCTTCACAACCAAGATGGCCTTGTACAAGAACTCCTCCTACAAACACCCCTACCGCCAGGGTGAAGTGGTGCTAACTACCCGGGACGTGCTATACGTGGGGGTCTTCGTCGTTGGAGCAGATTCAAGCCACCTGATTCTAACGCTGAACAAGTGTTATGCAACCCCTTCTCGGGACAGCAACGACAAACTGAGATACTTCATTATTGAAGGAGGGTAAGTGGCGTCTAACAACGCCTTTCTCTGCCTTTCTTTTGCTACCCAAGTTTGCTGGCTGGTGTAAAGCACTGAGGACAACAAGGTCCCTTCATACCAGCTAACAACCTGGCTCTTTGCACTTTAGGAGTGTCATTTCCTTCCCAGCAGTGTGTGCCAGTGCCAGCATAGATGAATCACTGATTTGTGCTTCCGTAGCCATGCTTGCCATCCCCAGGGTGTCACAGTGAGGTGCATAATCTAAAAAAAAAAAAAAATCACTAGAATTGTGGCTTCCAATGATTTTCAACTGGTGGCCCACTGTCAACCCTCAGCATTTCTCATTATCATCACATGTTTAATTGCAAAAAGGGCAGGGCCCAGTGCAATGTATAGCCCATGTGCTGTGGTCAGTGTTCTGGCGCTACTGCTCCAGAGAGGAGCTGCATTTGGCTTTCTCTCACTGCCTGTAGTGATGTAGACATTGAAGTCCACAGTACCCCCTAAGTAAGCAGATGTTTGCATATGCTAATACACCATGTTAGAGGATGGATCCTGGGTGATTCAGTGTGGGAAGGAATTGTCATGGTTTTAAGATTTTTGCCACCAACCCTGTGAGCTGTTGCTGCTAATAATAATAATGGGATTTTTTGCACTGATATAGCACTTGTCAACCAAGGGTAGCTAGGTACTTTACAGGGTGGCATTGTCCTCATGTCAGAGGTAGAAATGGTCGTTCAAAGGTAGGAAGCCTTGAAAGTTCAAGGTTGTTCATAAATCTCGGTTGAGCTCACAGAGCTGCTGTGGGGAAAAAGGGGTCAACTCTCCCCCTCCCCCCCCCCAAAAAAGAACAGGTCCCAAATGTTTCAAGTTGGATATATAAATTCTTCGTTTCCATGTAAGTTAATCACCAGGATGAAGGGCGTGGCTTGGAAGGTGTCTCATTCAATATCCAGCTCCATCTCTGACTCCTTGTGTGACCTTGGGCCACATCACGTTACTTCTCAGTGCTTCAGGGGTGTTGCAAAGCAGAATTAATTCATGCTGTAAACACCAAGATCCTTGGATGAAAGGGGCGATGAATAGTAATTCAAAGTTAACAACTTGACAGAACAATCAATAAGAATCAATTTATTGCATCACTGCAGTAGCCAGCAAAAGTGGGGGGAAGGCTGGACTAAGACATGGACTCGAGCTGCCAAACTGGGGTTTGGATTCTGGACCCCAAGGAGGGTTCATAAGGGGGAGTTCATGCTCCTGTCATATAAACACCAAGGAACAGCTAGAGCAAAGGATCACTTGGTTAGTCTACAGATGTGACCACAAACTCTGCAGGATGGATTAAAGCTCACACCTGTGTCTGGACCCTGCTGAGCCTCTGCGTTTCCTCCTAGTTGCCAAAATATTAAGGATAACACCATTGGGATTGAGGAAAACGGGGTGTCTCTGACCTGCCGTTTCCACGTCACCGTCTTCAAGTTCATTGGGGACTATGATGAAGTTCATCTCCACTGTGCTGTCTCGCTCTGTGACTCAGAAAAATACTCCTGCAAAATAGTAAGTAGGTGTGGGCTTACTCCTTTGCCCACAGCAGTGTCCATGCACACAAACTTCCACTGCAACGTGGCAGCAAACCTGTTCTTTTCCACGGGGCTTATTACTGTTTCTCCCCACAATGCCAGGGCTACCCCAGTAGAAGGATGCTGAATGGCCTCCCAAAATGCTGCCCCCTTTTTGTAACCAGCAGAAGTAAGAGCGCTGGGGAAAGGGCTGAATTTATGGTGCTAATCTCAAACCACTCGTTCAGTGGGGGTGCTGCAACTGAACTCAGTGGGAGCAGGATCGAATGCAATGTTTGAGCAGATCCAAGACAGGCCCTCGGTACCCGCGGCCCCTTTGCAATAACCCTTCCTTGCCTTTCCGTGCGTTCAGAACTGCCCTCAGAGTTCCAGGAGTGCTGCTGATTTTACCAAAGAGCCCAAGGAGCAGATCATCTCGGTGGGGCCCATCCGGAGAAAGCGTAAGTCTGCGTGGGGTTAGAGACGCGGAGGAGATCCTTACCCCCTCTCGGCTTCTGCCGAAAGCAACTGATTGGTTTCACTCTAGTCTGCCTCAGTTTTACTTTCTGGTTCTTAACACTAGCTTTCTCTGCCCCTGTTACTCTGTGTATTGCTTTGTAGGAGCAAATCCTTCAGGGAGCCGCTTCCTCTCCTTTTCATAGTTCTCAAGAGATGCTTTTCCCATCTTTTGTGTCCACCCATTCTCCCTGTTATCCTACCTATATCTAAAGCATCTGCTGCCCTGGTTTAAATGTTTAATGGCACCTCAGTAGCATTTTCTGGGCAGTTCAGGACTTGGGAGTCCAGCTGGAGGCATTCACATCCTCATTGCTGGAAGCACTGAGCACTTGCTGCCCACATGGTGGTAATTCCTAGCAGGCGCTAAAAGCTCAGAGCTCATTTTCATTAGACCTCTTCTTAGTTCCCCGTTCTCTTGCCTCTACTCATCTCCACTGCCCCATCACCTGCTGGCAGGAAGCTGATCTTCATGCAATGATTTGGAGGTCTTTACCTGGCCCATGGCTAGCGGGGATTGCACTGGTCTTTGCTCAGTTGTTTGTGAGACAGGGAGCAGAGCGTTATCAGTGCTTTTAGTAGCAGATCCTGAAAAACGCACAGCCAGGAGTTGTCTAAATCCATGCAGCGAGCAGGGCTTCCAGGAGGTAAAATGGTCCTTTCAAGAGAGTAAGCTCTCTGCTGTCCTTTTCCCTATGGTTCTGATGCAGTTTGGAAGGGTTTTCTCCCACAGGGGCCTACTCGCTCTTGACTGCTTCCTTCTGTTTCAGGGTTAGACTGGTGTGAAGATAACGGAGGCTGTGAGCAGATCTGCACGAGCAGGGTGGATGGGCCCCTATGTAGCTGTGTAACAGGAACGTTGCAAGAAGATGGCAAGAGCTGCAGAGGTGATTACGCAGAGGGGCACTGGGGGAGTGGCCGTGCTCAAGGGTGCAACCACATCCATGGCTAAAAGCTCAGTCCCCATGAAAAGGTGGAGAATGAGCTTCCTATGTTTTAGCCAATATCCTCGTGGTTAGGCTATCCTGAGCCTGAATTTATGCCTCTATGAGTTGTTAGCATACTGCTCTAACCACTGGGCTACAGGGTAGATGGGAGGAAGGTGTTCTCTCCATCCCACCTCTTAAAGCTGAGCCACTGCATCCTGCAGTTAATAAGTACTAGTGGATGGGAAAGGAAGGGGGCTAAACTAGAACTCATAACTCGCTGCTTCCTATTACAGTAGTGAGCTCGCTAAGCCACAAGTGCTAGTTGGTGTGGCTTCTCCTAGCCTGACATTAACTGGCTGCCCAGGGGTCCACTTCAGAAGGAGGACTGGAGAGGTTACTGAGGAGCGTTTAACTTGTGGCCTAGTGGCTGGAGCATTGTATAAGACAGTCAGAGAGGCTCAGGTTTAAAACCAACCTCTTCTGACACCTGTTCATCGTCTTGTTTTGCTACCTACCGCTGTGCATCTGCACTGCATGTGGAACAGGACGCTAGCAGCAAACAACCAACCCACGGCTGGGGAAGGGGCACGTGGGTGTGTGCAGTGACACAGGGCCCTGCCCCTTGGTGCTTCAGTTAGGTGCAAAGTCAGCAGCGCTGAGCACCCCAGTTCTTGCTCTGAAGTTGATGGGCACTCAGGGGCCCAGCACCTGTAAGAAATCAGGTCCTTGGAGGCTATAGCTGGGACCCAACAGTTTGAAAGCATTTAAATGCATCAGTCATCTCTGTTAACACCTGGGTGAGGGAGGGTGGCAGGCAACTTGCTGGATGAGGGATTCTAGTAGATGGGAAGTGTGGTTATCCTCCAGCCAGGCCTATTAGCCACAGGCGCTGGCTCTTCCCAAATTTGCAGCTCTGTTAAATAATGCAGCCTTTGCTTATTCTGAACTGTGGGCTTATGATTTTTCAACATTGTCCTCTGTCTGTCTGTCGTTCTAGCCTCCAGCTCTTCCATTGAACCTCAAGCCTGGCTAATTCTTCTCGTCATAACTCAGCTATCATTATGGCGTTTTGTCTATAAATCAGACCTGACCTCATAATTAATTCAAGCCTTCTATTTAAAGTACTGTAATTTACTTACTCTAAATCCCTGTAGGATAAAAGCATGTCCCCCTAACTCTCAGCCTGTACATGAACAACAACAACAAAAGCTTTTAACTATTGCAGTGCTGAAGCTGGTTGCCTGTTAAAGCCATTTCACTGACATTACAAGCTATGTTTTATGCTGGAGGCAATAGCAGCCACGATGGGGAATTACAGGACCCAGACGCTCGCCTGAAACGAAGCCACAACATGCGTTTGTGCACATGCCACATTTGACCAAGATTTCCCCATGGCCTCCGGCCTGCACTGGCTTCTCCTCTTCCCATACTCGGTCCAAACAACTTCACCACTGCCACCACGCGCGATAGTCCCTCTGCTTCTCCTTTTCCCTGTTATAGAGAAGCATGCTGACACCCCCTGGCCCCCGTGACATGCCCCAACACACCTCTGACATGCTCCCCCCACCGCAAAAAATGAGATTGCCCAGAAACATGATGGCATGCCCCACCCAGCACCCCCTCCCCCCGACACAGCTCTGAAATGCCCCCTGGAAAAATGGGATCGCCCACAAACACAGTGAAACCCCCCCACCACACACACATAGCACACCCCCAATACACCGCTGATATTCCACCCCCCAAACAAAAACGAAATCATCCAGAAACATGCAGGCA
>NW_017728980.1:11573031-11579184 GCF_001723915.1 Gavialis gangeticus | reverse complement strand
CCCCCGGCATGCCCCTGACACGCCCCCGCCACGCCTCTGACACACCCCCGGCGAAAAGCCATCGTGCCGAGAAAAGCCTTGGCACACCCCCGACACGCCCCCGACACGCCCCCGGCGAAAAACCAGCGCGCCGAGAAATGCCCCGACACGCCCCCGGCATGCCCCTGACACGCCCCCGCCACGCCTCTGACACACCCCCGGCGGAAAAACCAGCGCGCCGAGAAGCGCCCCGACACGCCCCCAACACGCCTCTGACACACCCGCAGCGAAAAAAACCAGTGCGCCGAGAAACGCCCCAACACACCCCCAACATGCCCCTGGCATGCCCCTGACACGCCCGCGCCACGCCTCTGACACCCCCCCGGCGAAAAGCCAGCGCGCCGAGAACCGCCCCGACCCCCCCCCGACCCGCCCCCGGCATGCCCCTGACACGCCCGCGCCACGCCTCTGACACCCCCCCGGCGAAAAGCCAGCGCGCCGAGAACCGCCCCGACCCCCCCCCGACCCGCCCCCGGCATGCCCCTGACACGCCCGCGCCACGCCTCTGACACCCCCCCGGCGAAAAGCCAGCGCGCCGAGAACCGCCCCGACCCCCCCCCGACCCGCCCCCGGCATGCCCCTGACACGCCCGCGCCACGCCTCTGACACCCCCCCGGCGAAAAGCCAGCGCGCCGAGAACCGCCCCGACCCCCCCCCGACCCGCCCCCGGCATGCCCCTGACACGCCCGCGCCACGCCTCTGACACCCCCCCGGCGAAAAGCCAGCGCGCCGAGAACCGCCCCGACCCCCCCCTGACCCCCCCCCCCGACATGCCTCTGACACACCCCCCGCGAAAAACTAGCGCGCCAAGAAAAGCCTTGGCACGCCCCCGACACACCCCCGGCATGCCCCTGACACACCCCCGCCACACCTCTGACACACCCCCGGCGAAAAACTAGCGCGGGAGAAAAGCCCCGACACGCCCCTGACACGCCCCCGACATGCCTCTGATGCACCCCCGGCGAAAAACCAGAGCGCCAAGAAATGCCCCAACACACCCCCAGCATGCCCAGGGCACGCCCTTCACACGTCTGACATACCCCCTGCAAAAACTAGATCACCCAGAAACAGCCCCAGCCCCTCTCTCCCCTGCACGAACAGCTGGACGCACACGCTCCCCCCAGCACACTTCTGCCCTCTGAAGTCATTGGCAATCTGTTTCATAGTTTCTAGGGTCAGAAGGGACCTGAGAAGGTCATCTAGTCCGACCCCCTGCCATGGCAGGAAAGAGTCTCAACTTCAGTAAGCTTCAAAGTAGGCCCTGCACTCTAGCCGTGCTGCATCCTGTCCCAAATGCTATTTGAATTTATTCTTCTCTGAACTGCTAACAAGGTGCTTTAACCACTGGGCTATAGAGTAGACTGAAAGACACTGCTCTCTCCATCCTACTAAAACTGAGCCACTGCACTCAATTGGTAAGAACCAACTGGAAAGGAAGAGGCTAAACTAGAACTCAGAGCTTGTTGGTTTTTATTACAGCAGCCATCTCACTAAGCCACAAGCATGCTAACTAATGTGGCTTCTCCTTGCCTGGCATATTTCTCTTCAACTGGCAGCCCAAGGGACCCACTTCAGAAGAAGGACTGGAGACATCACTGAAAAGCATTCAACTTGTGGCCTAGTGGCTAAAGCCCTGTATTAAACACTTAGAGTGGCACAGGTTCAAAACCTTCCTCCCCTAACACCTATGCATCATATTGTTTTGCCTACCTACACAGATGTGCGTCTGCACTGCACGTGGAATAAGACCACAGGCCGTGCTAGCAGCAAACACAGCCGATTTAGGGCTGGGGAAGGGGCGGGTGTCAATCTGTCTCAACATCAGCGGGCTTCAAACCAGGGCCTGCATTGTAGCCACGTGTTTCTCCTGTCCCTTGCCTTTAGCCTCATCTACAGGACAGCAAAATACTGTTAGAACAAGCTGTTTAACCCCTAGGTTGCCTGTACAATGCTTTGCACCCTCGCACGTAAGCAGGAACAGCTGGGCCTTTTACCAGGCTAAAGCAGGTCAGTCTGGACTGGTTTGGTGCTAACATGGAAGTGGACAAGCTAAAATGGTTCAAGCAGTCCACAGTGCATTTGGAGATCTCCCAGTATGGTGGGATCTGGGGCAGTGGCTTAAAATATGCAGGGCAAACCAGCTAGGCTTTTGCCACCAGCTCAGTAGGACACATCAAACTGCTAGCGCTTGTCAGTCAGGCCTCTAGTGTAGCAAGAGCTTTTGATTGCTTCGCTCACTCCCAACTTCACTCCTAAGCATCCTCTAGACTTGAAACAGCCTTTTAATTAACATTCAGTCCTTTTCCTGCCTGTCTTTTGGCTCCATCCATCCTGCACTTCAGCCCCTAAGTTTGTTAATGGCCCCATATAATTCCACTGCCTCCTGCTCAGTTTAATCACTGTCTTCCCAACCTTGTCTTTAGATCATATGCTGATCACAGCAGGGATTTTTTTTTTTCTCTTCCTAACCATGTGTATTTTTTTCCCTACTGGAAAATGGCCTGTATAGCTATGGCACCCCATCAATAATAAATGTAATTGATCAGAACCAAGCGCATGTAACAACGTCTCTCAGCTTGTGCCCATGTCGCTCGCTGGCTTGCAAAACAGCCATTAAATTCCATTGTAGCAACATGTCTACCGAGAGGAGTGAATTGTCTCCAATGCAATTTACTGCTGAGATGATTGAAAGGTTTGACACACACTGAAATCTCCGAGTTTTTTGTTTTTTTTTTTTACAACCCAAGCTGCTGTTTCCTCTAATGATATTCATGTGACGTCTGCAAATGACAATAGTTTTATATTCACAAGGCAGCTTTTTGACCATCGGGTTTGTGTTGTCTGTTTTGTTTTGTTTCTCCTCATTCAAATCTTGGTGAACTCTTCCCCCCCCCCCCCTTTTTATTATACGAATCAGCCAAATAATTTAAACATGTGTTATTCTTTAATAAACTTTGTGTTCACATTTCCCGGGTATGCTGAACGCTCATTCCTCATTAAAGGTGGGGAGACCAGCATGCATGAATCGAAGTGAGAATGGAGGCTAATGTTCTTTAATTCCAAGTCAAAGAACATTAAGCTGGAAATAAGATGCACATTTTCAACACCGAAACTAATTAAACAGTGGAACAGATTGCCAGGGGATGTGGGAGATTTTCCATCAGGCGGAATCTTTAACTGAAGGTTTTCAGTGCTTTTCCGCAAGATGGGCACTAATTCAGCCTCGAGCTGTAGGGCTCAATGTAAAATCACTTGGCGAGATGCTCTGTGCAGGAAGTGAGACCAGAATGATACCTTCTGGCCTTCAGAACGTATTCATGCAGCATAATGTGCTCCACGCAGATCAGATGCACTTGCAACCCTTGTGCATCTCCTGACATGCAGTAACTAGAATAGCCTCCCTTGCTGTTAGTAATGCTTTCAAAGAGGAACTCACCAAAGTTGAAGCAGGCAGAAATCATCTCTATTTCCAGCATATTTCATAGGGTTCTGGCATCATAGGAGACAATGCTGTCCAGAGGTGGGAGCAAACGACTGATTATGAGGAGACTGGTTTTCTCCACCCTCCTGGCTCTGCCACTGATGTGCAGCAGGGACTTACTCAAGTAACCTAATCTCACTGGCTCAGTTTCCCCCAACTCACTGCTTTGAGCCCCTCCGTGGAACAATATCACAGACTAAGTCATGAAAAGCAGCTGTGTTGTTCAATAGGCTTGGCATCCCTCTCAAGACTGCCCTTAATTGGAGAATGTGAAAATCCTGGTGCAACTTAGCAAAACCTCAGGGCTGCCGGGCTTAAAACAACCCACTCTGCTAGGTGAGGCTGTCTGGAGGGCACAGTGCCGTCTAGCCCCTCCTAAGCCAGGCAGCTCTCTATCTTGCCAGCCTGGATTTCATCTGCTTTGGGCTTCCCATGCAGCGCAAAGCAGAATCTGTCTCCTTGTATTTTTAGTGCTGCCTTGTGGAGGGAATGATGACAAATGCCTCAGAGGAAGAAAGTTTCCAGTGAGGCGCTCCCAAACCAAATTACTGTTAGCAAAGACAACACACACCAAAGTCATTTAGGGCAGATCACTGAAATAGCTCTTCTATATTTTCCTTTTTGCATCGCAGTGCCATCCAGGGAAACAGCAGCTATTTGTGTTACATGCCAGAAACCATTTCCCTAACATGTTGACAAATCTGGGAGGATGAAATACCTCACTGAAGTGTTGAAAAGCCCAAAATGGGATGACGGAATCGCCATGCAATATTCAGCGTGCCTTTCTTTGCTGCACACGTGCTCCTTTGATGTGCTCTCATTGGGGAGCAGTAGCTAGTCTGGTCTGACTAATACAGCTTTTTTCTGGCAGCGATGGTTTAATTTTGCATGCTGAAGTCTGGCTGATGTATAAAACAGCAGAATAATAAAGGGACAGGCCTGCTTTGAATGGCTGGAAGCAAGAGAGGAAAATGAATCCCCTTCTTGCAACAGAGGGATTTTTGTTCAATGGCCCTAATACAGTGCGCATGAACAAGTGGCTTTTCCTACAAACCCCCCTGGTAGGATCTGTGTGTGTAGGGGTTGGGTGGGGTAGCAGCAGTACAGCGTAATGTATTTTGTACAGCACACAGTACTGATGTGATGTAAAAGCAAACCTATCTCTGCATCATTTCTTCTAGTGCTCCCGACCACAGGAGACTTTCTGCATATGCTTTATCATTGAGAACCTCTAGAAGAGCCGTACCCCTGACTCCTGGCTCTCATTCCAAGTAGTTCATGGGTTTTGCTTAAAAATTGTGCATGGTGTATGTGTGTGTGTGTGTGTCTGCACGCATGTGCTTTTTTTTGTTGTTGTTGCTGCTCCTGTTTCTAAGGAACAAAACAGTTTAACTCCCTCCTGCCCAAGCAGACGCCACTGTGGCAGCCCTTTTGTTTAATTGCAAACACCATTTCTAGCAGATGGCCCCCAAAACCTCAAGCAGGTACCTTGAATCATAGCTACTGCACCTTATTAATGCAAATGCAAACTGTTTATGAGCTGAGCAGCAGTCGTCTCACTTGTGCAGTGCAGTTCCTGAGGGAAAAAAGAAATGGAGCAGCCAGACTGCAAAAACTGCACCCTCTTGCTTTGTGATGGTGCACAGAGCTTAGCCAAAGACAGGAGAGAGGCTGAATGGCCAATACTGCCTCCTAGAAGTAGGGGAAGCACGCTGCCCCAGCCGCCCCCTGCACCTCTGCCTGCCAACCACCCCCCCAAGCAAAGTAAGGGAACATCGCTCCCTGAAGAGGGAATCAGTCCAGCCCACCTGATGGTTTCTTGGCCAGAAAAGATATTAAAACAAGCAGGCACGTGGATGGATGGGCAAGAAGACAATGGGACTGCAGCCTGAAAGGACAGAGTAGGCTCTAAGAAAAGGGTGCAGGAAGGCTAAAGGAAGCTGAAAGCACCAAAGAGAGATGCTCAAAGACTGGAAACCAGGGAACAAGGTTGGGCCAACAGACCACTGAAGGAAGCCCAGCACATGGCTCAGGATAGGATATGCCAAAGTAGAGTTGAGGGTCCAGGTCCTAAGAGAAGCCAAGGTGGGAATGGTCAGGTAAAGTGGAGCAGGGGATTATTCAGGCATAGAGAAGTGGAGTGGGGAAGTGCTGGGGATCTGAACTGGGTTTAGTTTTCTAGCAAGAAAGTGGCACTTGGAGAGGGATGAAGCAATGCAGAAAAGGCCTCAGCAATGGCAGCACCAGACTGCCCTGCCCCCACCCCGTCCCCCCAGGAGGAGGCACTGTTATCTGGGGGTAGGGACCGAATAAATCAGACTGCTGGTGTTCAAATCCTTCTGGCTGGCTCTACTGTGTCTAATTGCTGTGCTTAATTCATGGCAAGCAGCAAGGCTACCCCCAGTGGTGAGTAAATGAAAAATGTAATACTGATTTTGGTCATTATTCCTGGTAAAACCTTGCCTGTCCCTATCACCTGGGCCCAGCGGCCAGGTGAATAAACTTTTCCATTGGCGAACAGGGAGATGGGAGCTCCTGCCAACGTAGCTGGTCCACCTGGACAGCGATTGGCACACTACACTTAGCCTGGTGCTGGAGGCCGCTCTCTTGCTCAAAGACCAGGGGCGGGGGGG
>NW_017728980.1:11571554-11572703 GCF_001723915.1 Gavialis gangeticus | reverse complement strand
GGGGGGGGGGGGGGGGGGTCACTTGTGACAGCAGCTGTGGCACGAAGTCTGCGATAGCACACGAAACGCCAATGAGACATCCCACTTTGACAATATTTTTCACTAGAGAGATGCCACGAGATGTAACAACGGAGCCTAAGTGAAGTGCAGCCTTCGACTCTTGCAGGAAAGACCGTACCAGGCTTATTTCAGGGCTGGAAGCAAAGGGTACTGGAAAAGACTTAGCGGAGGGCTCTGGAAAGGGAGGATGATGGTGGTGAGATCCTTGGATATGGGCGGGGTGGGGATGTGGATGTGTTGGAAAGGATGCCCGAGAAGAAGGTGAGGAAAGCAGCAATCCAAAACGGGATTTATAGGTAAGGTAACACAGCAGAGGGTGTCTCAAGGAAGGGCAGAAGCCCAGACGAGAACCACTGAAGGGCTCAGGGAGTCTCTCCTGGGCACGAAGAGACCTGAAGGGTCTCACTCCAGACGTTACCGTGTAATGGGCAATATGTCCCACTGCTGGTTAACTTCGCATCTATTTCTGATTTAAGGCACTCCCTTGTTAGACTCAAGGCCCTCCGCTCACCTCCCCGAAAAGATGCCAGCTCTTAGTTTTCACTCATTTTTTGACTGGAAACATAAAAGAGAAATTCATCCGGTGCAAAGAACTCAAGAGTCTGTAGTATCAAAAACATTTTGACCTGCTGTGGGCTTTCTATTTGAAATATCTGGCCTGATCTGGGAGTTGTCTACATGCCCGCTCACCGAACCGTGCTAACAAGGAGCAGCACCCCTAAAAGGATCTTGCTGGCTGAGACTCCTGATCTATACTAATACTTAGCAATTATTAGTGCAGGACCCGGCTCAGTCATGCACATACTCTGCTAATGCATCTTGATCGCAAATAGCTCACAACCCGCTTACAGTCTTGCATTAGCTTTTTAGCATTGAAAGACATTCACACCTCTGCCTTGACTCCTCTTTCATAGCGGAGTAGATCTTCCATGTCTTCCTCTGCCAGTTTGTTCAGTTCGGTCAAGATAACATCTAAAGCCTGAAACACAGAAAGGGAATCCCAGGTGTCCTATGCAAGAAATACTGAGGCAAAGCTGATCTGGAAGAAGGTAAGGGACTTTATGGTGGGTTGTTGTTGTTTTTTTTAAA
>NW_017728980.1:11563399-11571544 GCF_001723915.1 Gavialis gangeticus | reverse complement strand
AGGACCCGGCTCAGTCATGCACATACTCTGCTAATGCATCTTGATCGCAAATAGCTCACAACCCGCTTACAGTCTTGCATTAGCTTTTTAGCATTGAAAGACATTCACACCTCTGCCTTGACTCCTCTTTCATAGCGGAGTAGATCTTCCATGTCTTCCTCTGCCAGTTTGTTCAGTTCGGTCAAGATAACATCTAAAGCCTGAAACACAGAAAGGGAATCCCAGGTGTCCTATGCAAGAAATACTGAGGCAAAGCTGATTTGGAAGAAGGTAAGGGACTTTATGGTGGGCTGTTGTTGTTTTTTTTAAAGTAATACATTTTATCAAGCAACGCTAAACAAGGGAGATGGGATATGCTGTACAGAGAAGATCTGTAATGAGCAGAGATAAGAGACAAACTACAGATGTAATTTCAGATTTTAACAGAAGCAGCCTTTACCTCTTAAGTAATTTAAGACAAAGCAATATCCCCTCAGATTAGAGACAGCGACAGTCCAGCAAAGCTGAAACCTTTGGGCACAGAAAATCTGCCATTTGTTAGGATTTTTTCGCTGGAGCCGTTAAATTAAAAATTGCTAATCTATTGCCATCTAGTGGTTGCTTCCAATAAAACCATTTGTCTTTTGTTTTTGGGGGGTTTTTGTTTTGTTTTGTTTTGTTTTTACAGGCTCCTGCCTTTCATCCTGAAGGAACTCAAATTGCACGTGGCCGCTCGGCCATAAAATACCATCTGATCTACAGAGTGCGGTCTGTAGATCGAGTCCATCTGATCCATCTGATCTACCAAAAGTCCAAAGACTTGCAGGAGAAAAGAATTGAAGAACCAAACTCCATCTGATCTCCAGCAAGCTCCTGCAAAGAAATGCATCGCCTGCCTGTAGGACGGATGGAGGATTAAGGGCTAAGCACCAATCGAGCCGCAGTCCATGCCGCTATAATCCCACCGAGGTGGCAACTGGCCAAACACCTACTAGGAGGGAAAGTGCAGTGAAGCCTTTGCCTATGCAGAGAAGCTGCAATGTGAAGTGCTTAGTATCCTGGACAAAAGACCGCTCCACGGCAAAGTATGCACCATATCTGCCTCAGGAGGAGAAAGGGCTGAGCTGCAGCCTTTTGCAGAGCTAGTAGAGAAGGGATCTGTGGGGAGGCGCTGAGGGCACTTCAGGCTTGTCTTCACCATCTCCGTGCCTACTCTGGTGTGTCCAGGCTGGGAAATGAGGCAAGGTACCGGTGCCAGAGCAGCTGAGTGGGTGCCAACCAGCACAGCTGAGGCAGACAGCAGTGTTGGACATGTGCTGTGGGGCAGGTACCTTGCCTCATTTCCCAGCTTAGACACACGGGAGTAGGCATGGAGATGGCGTAGGCAAGCCTGAAGTGCCCTCAGGGCCTCGGGCCTCCCCGCAGGTGCTGCCAGCCGTGGTCCAAAGGTGGGAGAGAGATGCCCGCAGCCATGCCCCTAGCACCTGAAGGGTTAAAAAGAACTCGGAGTATTTAATACTGACCTATTTTAATATGGAAGGGAGTGCGGGCCATGATTAGCAGAAAACATGTAATCATCACAAGTGCCGCTCTAAATAATCCCTTGCTGTTACATCCGACCCTTCTGCCTTAATTAGCCATGCAGCTACCCGGCTTCTGCCAGAGCACGTGGGGGGATCTTTTTTTTTTTTTTCTTTTCTTGGATTCCTTTCCCTGCTGTACAGGGACAAGAGAGCAAAAATTATCAACGGCTAAAAATACGAGCCTACTTACCACCTCTGTAAAAGCTTTCCGATGGAAATCTCCCAGGGGAACTTTTTCCAAGGTAGTTTGCTGCACCTCCTGAATGCTTAAAAACTGCCTGATGAGAATATCAAACATCCAGCCTTGGAGGGAAAACGAAGTCAGGTAAGATGTTTGAGAAGCCAGGCAGAGAAATCCCTCCAACCCACCCCTTTTTCTTCCCCCTAGAAAATTGGTGTTATTTTTAGTTTGGTAGACACTTAGCTGTGTAAGGGCAGCACCTGGCATGAGGGATGGCAGCGAGCCTGGCACAGAACAGCCCTCTGGGGGCAAGGATTGGTTCAGGTGCATGAGATGTGAGAGATGTTCCTGCATAGCATACAACCAAAGCTTATGGCTCCCCTGCTGTAGGGCACAGCGTGTCTTCCCACTTAAGTTTCTCAAGACCTCTGCACAGTTTGGTCGTGGGCATCCCCATGATGAGACGAACCACAGTCAACAGAGGCTACATCAGCTTCTGAAAAAGCTGCCCTGCCTTATGGTGCATTGCACCTGTATGTCCCCATTTGGGTCTTTAGGGTCTGTTAGGTTTCTACTGACTCTAATCCAGCAGCTAGACTGAGCCCTTCAACTGGGACTTCGCCAGCGCATGTTTTATGTACTGTACTGTGCTGCTACGGGGATAATGCAAAATGATGTTACCGAGGGGGGGAAACTGGAGGCATATTACAAAGTATTTGATGCTTGTGTTTTGCCTGAGTTATCAGCATGGGGACAAGAACGCAAAAGGCACGGCTCCCATATGCTTCCTCTGCACTCTCTGATTCTCATGGTAGTGATCTTCCACATACAGCCTCTTTCTCCCCAGCGGCTCTATGAGAAGTATAGTCGCATGGACACTAAACACGAGCAAAAACCAAGAGCGTCGGACCTAATAAAGATTGCAGATTCCCCCAGGTATAGTACAACAGCTGAAGTACGAGGAGGCATCATCTCCAGTGGCCAGAACTGAGGGTTTTACGTCCTGTTCCTCGCTCTCCGCATGACCTGCTGGGGGGCTGTGGGCAAATCACTACTGTAAATAATCTATTCACTGACCCCTTCCTCCATTAAAGCATATTTAAAGAAGTGGAGAAAGCACCGGTCCAGCTCTGTTTCCTAAGATTGCTGATACTACTATGAGCTTTTCATGTCAGAGTGCTTTAAAGAAGAAGTCCAGTGCCATTACTTATGCTTGAGGAAACTGAGGCACGGTGCTTTGCCCATGGCCTGGCAGCAGAGCTCAGATCTTGTGGCTGGGGCAGAGAACTGCCCACAAGGGTATCTTGCCTCCCTTTTGAGGCAGACAGTTCTTGCCTATCCCCAGGTCCATTGCTGGGGGTTTGTGGGGAGCGGTCTGCATTTGGAAACCACACAAGTGCAATGGCTACTGTTGAATACTTGTGTGTGTACACACTCTCACTGGCGAACACTAACCCCGGGCCCTCTAGCATTTGCAAAATGTCCCGTGGATGGAAAGCGTTAAGCAAGCACGGAGCAAGGGGTTTGTTCAGGAGTTAGTTGCAGCAAGGTTGGGTTGTTTTTTTTCCCCATCCCCACTGCAGTTCAGTACTCACTTGCCAAAACCACGCTTGAGTGCTCCTTCCCCGAAAACCCTGGGTCGTGCATACTAATCGTTCCTATCAAGTGCTCCAGAAGAAATATGTCAATAAGCTGTTTACTCGCAAAAGCTGTAACCTGCGCAAGAAAGAAGAGCCGCTCTAATTACATTTCAGAAGGAACAGAAATTCTTCTCTGGCAGCTGCTTGTACCCTTTTGTGTTGCTCAAACAGAGAAAGCTGCCCCTTCTTCCTGTTGAGCTCCCTTGCTAGTCAACAAAAAAAAAGGGTCATACAGTGCCACTTTGGCCCAAAAAGGCTTCCAAGAGCTTGCAAGAGTGTTAGGTTGGCTGGATTTTTCTCTCATCCTCTCTCACTCTCCCTTTCTCACATGCACACATGCACTTAGTAGTGCAGGTAGTGCAACATTTGAGACCCATTTTCCTTATGGATATCAAAGAGATACTAATTGATATGCTGGCAGGGGGATTGCTATCAGCTGGTAGGGGGATTGCTTGGCAATGGGATTGCTATCCCTGTCATGTGCCACCTGGGGGTTGCCCCAGAGAGGAGGACATTTCCAGAGGCATGTTAAAAGATACCCCAGTCACAAGCTGGGCTCTGTCGTGTGTTCTCCGGCTTGTTAGAGGCTGCAGCAGAACTTTGCGCCCCTACCTCAGAGACCTGAAGTGCAGAGATAAGACAGAGGTTGCTGCAACCAGAGCTAGAGCAACCCCTTTAAAGACAAGTTGGACACCACTTGGATGGCAATGGCCCCAAGTCATTCTGCTTACCGATCCTTTGGGTCTTGAGCATGTATGTGGGGCAGCAGGGAGTGCAGACTGGAATTAGAGGCTTCCTGCAGAGGTCCCTGAGGGAAGAGAGGCTGGGACACTGGCCTCCATAATGCAGAGGGGGATCAGGCACTTTTGTAGCTGAAGAAAACTATCTCTGCGAATTGATGGGTGCTGAAGGGATGGTGTTTGGACGAGCCCCCGCTGTGAAGCCGCCGTGCCCTGTGCAGCTCCAGTTTTATCCAATGACATTTGCTAAAGGGAACCAGAGCACAGAGCTTTGCTCACCAGAAACCTCCTTCCACTCTCCCAAAAGGCAGCCCGAGCTGAGCGCACTTTACTAGCCAAAAATACACACTGGTTATACTCAGCAAGACAGGAGGGATGGTAGTATTTCGCTAGCATCAACTGTTTAGCTCACAAGCTAGAGCCCCTTCCAGGTGGTAAAGACTCAGGTTTAGAAGCTGTGCCGCAAATAGGAAGCCAGTCTGAGCACTGAGATTTCTGGCCTCTAGGAGATGGAGCAGTGTAGAAAATCTGGCCGGCAGAAATCCTGTCCTGCCTATCCTCCTTCACACACAACCTGCTCTCAGCTGCTAGCTCTGGGGCAGGCAGACCAGGATCCACGGGAGGTTGAAGGAGAGCCGCATCTTGGGATGAAAGGACTGACGTGGGATTAGAAAAATGCAGGCTTAGTTCTCGATGCTGCCACAGACTCGCTGTGGTGCCAAAGCCAAGCCTCTTATAGCGCCCAAGCCTCAGTTCCTCATCTGTGAAATGGGGTTAGCAAGCCTTCCTTTCCCCACATACCCACTAAATCTATAAGAGCATCAAGGCTTGTGCAGCTGCTAGCACAATAGGCTTGTCATCTCATCTGGGGGCCTGCGAGCATGGAACGAATGTCTCCAACTGCTTCAGGGGTGAGGAGAGGAAAAGTAGGAGCAGCAGGAGGGCCAGTGGACTGAAAGGCAGATCACTGGGAGGACTCCTGGGTCCTGCTGGGCTAAGGACAAGGAGGCCTGTTCTTACTGCTCACTGGGCTAATTCAGAAAAGGATTTTTTTTTTTGCCTCTTTCCAGAAAAAACTTCTCCGCCCCCCCCCATGCTGAGCCCTTTCTGCAGAAGCTGCCATTCAAATTAATATTAATTGTCATTAATAAATCTAATACAGCTGCCTTTAATCTCCCTGCATGCAATAAGGGGGTGTTTGTTCCACTCTACTTGCTGCACGGAGCAAGCCCCATCTCGCTGCCACTGCGGTTTGTTCGAAGCTCTTTGAAATTCGCCTCACTCCCGAGGCACATCATTCCTCCCAGACCCCGTCCTTCAAGTTCTAATTACCTGGAAAGAGCGATTCCTATTATTGTCGAGTACAATGCAGACACCTATCTACGTGCATTTGCATATCAGACGGGGTTGCATGAACCTCCTTTCTCTGACGGTGTAATCTCCGCAAACAAGCATCCTGTGTGTGTGTCAGCAAGAGCTACATGAAAGCAGAGTGTGGGTTTTTATTCTGATAAATCTAATCCATTACAATACACGCCGAGATGCATGTTGTATGACAGGATGTAATCGCTCCATTGCTTGCAACTTCTACTGATTCTGCACGCCGAGCCCTAATTCCTGCTTTTTGCATCTGGCCAAAATGCCTTTCCTACCTCCTCCAAGTTAATTCTGTTTCTAATGTGGATTTTAAGTAACTGCAAGGAAGCTCCAATTCTGTCTCTACCTGAGGCCCCATCAGGAAAGCAAAGAGGTACCAGTAAAAAATTCACTTGTTTGGCAAGGGAAGCATGTGCGTGTTACTAATAACGGTTCAGGCAGCAGAAACTCAGGCTCAGCTGGGAATCTGTCAGCAATGTGCATGGTGCTGCACACACACACAATAGACACAGGCTTAGCTCCAAACAACTTGCACATCTACATAGACACAGAGGGGAAGAGCACAAGCAGTGAGCAACGTGCTGGTGGCAAAAGCTGTGTTTTGGTGGGCCAGGAGGATTAGCTGGAGAAGGAAAAAAAACATGGGAGCAGAAGGGACATTAATAGCAAAGAAAAGGGATGAAAGAAGAGTGAAGTGAAGAGTCTGAGAGGGAGAAAAAGGGTAGGAACATAATCTGACCTCGTGGTAGCCTTTAGCCATTTTAGTTTTTGATAGGCCACAACTTGGCCATTACAGATCTGTGCAGACTGGGCCACCTCCACCCTTCTGATAGGAGAGTTGCATCCAAGGCGAGTTTGAGTCAGTGCCCTTCCCAGTTAGTTGGTGTCCAGAGTCCCCACAGATTCAGAAAAGGAGGAAGCTTTTCCAGCACCCAGCCAGGCGAATAGGAAATGAATCCGACTCACGCAAACCTGGGAGAAAACCCTTTGACCGTCAACTTGCTAACATCTCCTGCCCTCACCGAGAACCCGTGTTTAGTTAGCCATGAAGCAAGCACAGCAAGGCTCGAACGCCCTGCCTCCAGTGCAGTTTCCACGGGCAGACCCTGACCATGGCTCATGTGACAAACTCCATCCCAGGACTTGGAAAAAAAAAAAGAGCAGAAGGGAACAGGGCTGGGAGATCTCGGGTCTATTCTTGGCTCTGCTGCTGCTTCGCTGCGTGACCTAGGGCGAGTCCCAAGCTGTGCCACCATATCCCAAGCTGTGCCTCTCACCCAAGGCGCTCTCCCACTCCCTGCCTGTCCTGATGTCACTTGGATGCATGGGAGCTGAAGTTGCCAGGCACCCTAGAAAATCATACCTTAGCTTCAGGCACTTGCACGTGAAACAGCTGGGGCAGGAATATTTATAGATAAATACTACAGCCAAAGAAATGGTACAAAAATTAGGGTGATTCCAACTGCCTTAAGGGAGAGTCCTCAAGCCAAGTTAGGCAGATACCTTTTAGTGATCAAGCCACTGTCCTTTTAATTTCAGATCTACATATGGTCTTGATAACAACCTCTTTTTTTCTGTCTGGCTGCCCAGTTAAAAGCTGTACCCTCCTCCTCCCCACCCTCTGCCCCCCACCCTCTGCTATCTAACTTATGCATTTAAGACATCAAGCTTGGCCTTGGCTTTTCAATTGACTCAGGTGGTGATTGTCAAGACTGATGACCCATGGGGATTTTTCCACCAGGACGCTGGAATCAGGTGGTGACTATCTGTTATGACTGATGGACCAGGTGGGTTTCTCACCAGGCTATTGGAATTAATTTCTTACATGAAATTAATAACCCATGCTGCCACACACACTTTGAGAGTACCTGGTGTTGCTGCAGTTTAATCAGCTTGGCATCATATTCACCAAGGACCAAGTGAGCTAATGCTGTGGTGTCCTCCACAATGACATGTGAAATGATCCCTTCGAGAATATCCTCACAGTGCATCTCTTGCACAGTCTCTCGAGGCTGAGCCAACACAGAAGGGAACGTCAGCTTTACCTTAGTAAGAAAAAGGGCTGTCTACTCGCATCTAAGTTATTGCAGCTAATGGAATAAAACAAACTATAGCCCAGATTGACAGTAACTGAAATCCATTATCATCCAAATGGCTATCTGACACCCTTAGTGACATGAGCTATTGGGTCTAAGTCCAATTATGAATGTCCCGATGTCTGCATGACAAAAGCCACCATCACAAACAGCACTAATTGGCAGACCTGGCAAAAGAGGTGAAGGTCTGAATGGACCCCATTCCAGCTCGAGAGGCAGTCCCTGTATAGTTTCATAGTTTCATAGTTTGTAGGGTCATAAAGTCCGAACCCCTGCCATGGGCAGGAAAGGATGCTGGGGTCAAAAGACCCCAGCAAGGTGTTCATCCAGCCTCCTTTTGAAGACCCCCAGGGTAGGAGCCAGCACCACTTCGCTTGGAAGTTGGTTCCAGACCCTAGCCGCCCTGACCGTGAAGTCGCACCTCCAGATATGTAGCCTAAATCTACCCTCTGCCAGCTTGTGACCGTTATTCCTGGTCACTCCTGGCAGTGCTCGGGGGAACAGGGACTCCCCCAATGCCTGCTGGTCCCTTCTGACTAGTTTGTAACA
>NW_017728980.1:11546412-11558399 GCF_001723915.1 Gavialis gangeticus | reverse complement strand
TGAACAGTGCGGGCCCGAGGACCGAGCCCTGGGGGACCCCACTGCCCACATCCCTCCACCACCACGAAAATGACCCGTCCACCACCGCTCTCTGGGTGCGGCCCTCCAGCCAGTTGGCGACACATCTGACTGTGTGGGTGTCAACACCACAGCCCCCAGTTTCTTAATGAGAACGGGGTGAGAGACAGTGTCGAAGGCCTTCCGAAAGTCCAGGAAGACTACGTCCACCGCAACACCTGCATCCAAGGATTTTGTGACCTGGTTGTTGAAGGCCACCAGGTTGGTCTGACAGGACCTGCCTCGAATGAATCCACGTTGGTTGCCCCTAAGCATGATCTCCCCCGCTGGCCCCTTGAAGTTGTGCTCCTGGATAATTTTCTCAGATTGCTTCCCCAAGACCGAGGTAACACTAACGGGTCCTCTTTCCGCCCTTTTTTGAAAATGGGAACCACGCTGGCCCTTTTCCAGATCTGAGGCACACTGGTAAGGGATTCTCTGTCACTGCTGCATTTTCATTCACGGTTCTGCGGATGCTCAAAAAGAACTTCACTCTCCAGGGTTGGAAGAAACAGAACTGATACCAGCTCCAAATTCAGGATCCCATGATTTGTACACGTACACACACACACACACAAACAGGTACATGCATGTATGTGTGTGTGTGTGTGTATGTGTAATATATATTACCCCAGCCACAGACTGAAGCACTTCAGTCATCAAGTTAAATAACTCAAGTACAAAAAATTATATATATATATACACACACACACATATCTTGTTGTGTGTGTATATGAAAGAGAGAGGTGTGTGTGTGCATTTTACTCATTAATGCATGCACCATGATCTGTATCTACACACCATGATACATGCACATCAACACATCCTGGTGCATACATATAAATATCCATATGGGTGTGAATGAGAGACATCATTTTACTCACTAATGGCGGCAAGATCGTCTGAATCACCTCCGTCACGATTTCATCCATGCTGTCAAAAATGGCAGCCCTGCCTAAACAGTCATCAACAAAATCCTTCACAGCACTTCTGAAGACATCAGAGGACAAATCTCGGAGAACCTCCATCAGCAACTCATCCAGTAACACGTTGGGAAGACAGCTTGTGGCTAAGCTGGATTCTCGGAAGTGAGCCCTGGGAGACAAGTGAAAAGCAAAAGGTTTGTCTTTCCGTACAGGCTGGATTGAGTGGTTGCTGTTCAAAGGTGCTTGTTTGCTAATTCAAACAAGATGATTAAACAGCAGTGTTTAATGCTGAAGACAAGGTCAGGAAGCTATGGCTCTTGGTTTGTGCTCCTGGCTCTGCCATTTACTTGTATGACCCCAGTGACCCCCTTTCCTGACCCTATTTGGTTTCCATGTCCTTGGTCTTGATCCTCTCTGCTCAAACTTGCCAACAAGAAGCAATTACTCCAAGGGGTTTTAAGGACCTTTGTGAAATGGTCCCTTGCCCACTAAGACCCAACAGACTCATCTCCCACCAAAGCCACGAAATAGCCGCCAAACATTATTTCAGCGGAGTCAGAGTTGAGCCCTTGACCCAAGTGATGCGCTGTCCCAGGGGCTGCACAGCGCTGTCTATCTTACGGCTATGCCCTGATCCTAGGAAGAAACAAAACTGCTCCCGGCCTCTGCAAATCAAGGCTGCAGTGTAAATGCAATTCATGGTGGGACTGGCCAGTCGCAGTCCCTCTCAGCACCATCCTTCTGAAACCTTAGTGAGTAATTCTACATTACAGGAGTCCTGCTTTAGTCTCAGATGTACTCTCTGGCAGCAGGAAGGGGAATGGAAAAGGCAGCATGTGACATTTGGAATAATGCAACAATAAGAATATCTAGTTCCTGGTAACACTTTCTTCATCTGTACTGCTCCAAGCACTTTGTAAAATGGGGATAAAAGCTTCTATATCAATGGGGAAACTCAGGAACTGAGGGGCATCATAGGCCCAAGGTCACTCATGAGGCTGCTTGCAGGGACAGAAACAGAATTCCCCAGTCCCAGTCCACTGCCTCAGTGACAATGCCTACAGCTTTCACCCACCCCAACCATCCCCAGGAGCATGCATGCAAAAAGTCTATCCACTGAAGAAAATGCCATCTATTGCCACTAATCCTAACAGTCCAGCTGGTCAATGCCCCCTGCAAACTGGAGCATCAATTCTCTTTCATTGTAAATATTTACTCTAATTCTCAAAGCAAGCTAAGAACGATGTTAATAACTTACTTGGATTGTTCTTCCTTTGATGGTTTCCCATTGCTGGACTCCAGTGGTTGTTGCCTCCAAGCCTATAAAGTGGAATAGTACTTGGAAATAATTCTGGCATGCGCAGCAAACCCACCAGGAACAAAGCACAGGAACAGTCTAACCACCCCTCCTTTGATGAAAAACTGTGATCTAATGAACGTACAATCAGCCATTAGCAAGCCCCACGTTTGCTGTAATCCTGCCGTTGCTGAACTAGCTGTGGAATCCACGGTGGACCAGAAACTCAAAACCGCCTCCCGCAGCCACCCACAAAACAACTGGTTTTGCACGAAGCAAGCCCATCGTGGGATCTCTTTGATATTTTATTAATGATTTTTTATGCTGAATGCAAAAGCTCCGTCAACAGAAAAACCAAAGGAGCCTCTGGGAATTCAGCGTGGTTGGATCCAACAGGGAGCAAGTGAGAGAGGCACCGCCGTCTTGCACCTTTATGAATGTTGTGACAGTCTCTATAAGTGCATCCAGCTTCTCCAGCAGAAACTTGGAGATAAATGGGTTGGTACAGTTCCAAGTGTACGGGCAAAGAAATACTGGCTTGTTCCTAAAAGGGAGAAGGGGAGGTTGCAGGTGAGGATTCAGGCACCTTTTTACTCCGGTACTATTTCCCCGAGTGAGATAGGCCTGGATCACCACACCACCCCCCTGCTCAGTTACTGGGGAAGGCAATAGCCACAGATGTTGCATCTGGATGGCTCTGTGCTGCATTGAGAAACCATGGGAATGAAGGGCAAGAAGCCCAGAGAAGGGACCCTGTGGTCTCCCAGACCTGAACTCACTCCCTCTAACTTCCCCCACGTGCTCTGGTTACTTCTAGCTATGCCGAATGGTTGTGAATGAAATGCCTGGGCTCAGTGTGTGCAGAGCTCCTGCACTGGAAGTCAAGGGCCTGGCTTTGCATTCAGGACAACCTACACCCCTGTAATGACCTGGCTGAGCATTCAGCCAAAATGCAAATAGACGTGTGCACTAGAGAGAGCTATTTTTCAACCTGCCTTGAGCATCTTGCTTCAGAAAACAAAGTTAAGCCTGAGCCACTGTTTCCGTCATGAAGCCATTTTCAAGGTAACCAAGCCATTTTAATTTACTCCAGGCCACAGCTAAAATTGCTGCCTCGTCGGCTCACTGAACACAGATCACTTATCATGCCAAAGGACGCGCCGACATTCCCAGCGTGTCTGCCAGTGAATCTTAACGTGTAAATTAGGGCCGCTCCTCAAACACCGAACTTAAAGCCTCGTTACTTTGAAATGACCTGTCTGTCTGAGCCTTTGCTGCTGAATAAAACATCTCTTGGGCTCCCCTCATGCTGACAGCTGTCATAACAGGAGACACCAGCACTTCCAAGGAGACAGAGAAGCTCTTACAATATTGCAACAAGTCCACAGTCCCCGTCATGCTGTCCATATGGGTCATATTAGGGTGAGAACCTGGATCAGTGTCCTTAGGAAGCATACTCCCCTGCTGGCTGTGCTGAAGGAGACTCTCCAGGAACTACAGTATAGGGCTGTGGACATACACTTGTGCAGCGCTTGTCGCACGCTGTAGAAGGTATTGATGTATACATCCTGATGGCAATATAGCGTTATGGGCTTGACGGTGAGGGTAACGGCTGATGTTCTTTGGTCTGCCTAATATATGAGGTCAGCCTAGATGATTGTAATGATAACTTATGGCCTTCTAATCCCTAAAAATAGCATGTCTCCATGCTAATCAACACTAACCCAACACAGGAGAAATGTTACCACTGCCTGCTTTTACCTTATACAGCCTAGATCTGTCGTTCAGTTTGGGGGACTGGGATTGGGGATGGGGACAGATTAATGGCATGGCTCTGTTTAGGATAAAAACTATAGGAACTCAAGGAACACTTTTCATTAACAATATGTACAAGAGTGTTTTTCCCCCCACTTTTGGAAAAAAAACAATAAACTTTTTTCCTTCATCCTTGTGCCACTTCTGCTGTCTGGTTCAGCTGGACTAGTGTGTCTAATTTTAATGGAGCAAGACAAGGGATGTGCAAAAGAGCCAACCTCATTAATCGAGAAGATGAGGCAGTAATAAAATAAGTCTGGGGTGTTCCTGATTGGGTAATCATATGCGGACAGCGATTCTGGAGTTGCACACATGTCTTCACTTCACACAAAGGAAGGAAATAAGCTGGGCAGATTCATTTGACCTCAAAGGCGTGTGGTCCCGATGACCGTTCCCTGCTATGGAATAGCACAGGTAAGAACATGGTTTCTGCTAATATAATAACTACCTCCCAGTTTCAGAAGCCAAGGAGGAATTTGGCTGGCATAGGGGATGGTTGGCATCATAATTTACTGGAGACAAACTTAGGTCCCAGGGGGTGCATCTACGCGGTGCCCTACAGCGACATTGTTACGGCGTCGCGCTTTAGTACTTCCAAAAGTAACTGCCCATACTGCACCATATGCGTGGTTATTTTTAGCAGCTACTTCACCATAGGGGTGTGCTATAATGGGGCAGTGCACCGCTATGGCGAAGTAGCTGCTGGACACGTGTAGGCACCTGTGGATGCTAGGTCGCTGTAGCACGTCACTACAGCGATGTAGCGTCACGTGTCGACGTGCCCAGATTGAAGGAGGCTGAACTAGTCGGAAGAAAATACCCTGTATGATAAGGATAAAGATTCTCCGCTCCCTGGCAGCCCAGGAGAAGTTCCTGGCTATGGAGAAAGCCAAGGCAAGGATCCTCTGGGTTGGAGCAATGAATAAAATGAACATCTTGTCCTTCTAAGCTCGGCAAAAACAACCCAGTTAGATCAGCCAGCTCCAAAACTCAGCCCTGAATTGATAAGGGACTATTTTCTTTGTTGGGTTTTAACTTGCTCACCTTGAGCGCAACCTCTGGCCCTTTCAAGTTGTGAAAATCCAGAATTTTTACACTCCTTTATTAGCAAATTATCCAGATCCTCCATACTGGCCTCTTTGCTGCCATCACCAGGAAGCTTCCTAGCAGCATTTCTATTCGGGTTCACGGTGAAGTCCTAACCACGGCTGATCCCAGTGAGCTGCTAAACTCATTGCCGTTTCAGTCCACTGAACAGCAGCCCCTTATCCACTGGGCCACCTATATGCACCCCTGCAAGTACAGCTCCTTGTGTCTCTATACCTGCTGCTTTATAGCTCATCTATTGCCACAGGAGTTCGGAAGAACAGTGACGGCTCCAGGAGAAATTAATTAAAAAGCACCTGTTTTCTAGTGAGGAAGACTTTTGCTGAGCTCCTCTCAGCTCCCTGCCTCATTCATTGCCCTAAGACAGCCGGAGACGAGGCTAGATGCAGAAAAAACCCAACCTCAAGAGGAAACGTGGTCTTCTTTGACCAGGGAAGATGGCCACTTCAGTTCAGATTCTCATGCTCTCTCCTGCCGCTGCTTGGCTTGTGTGATGGAGCATGGGAAGCAGAAAGGTGCAACATGAAACTACATGAATTCCTAGCCAAATCTCCGTACCTGTCCAAGACAGCTTGGGTGAAGTGCGTCTTCAAACTGTACCACACCTCCTTCATGGCACACGGGTTCTCTTCCCTGAATCTCTTCTTTTCTGTTGAGTATTTCAAAAGTGGGGGTTGTAACATTTTGTTCTTTTGCACAGGAAATTGGGGCGAAGAACAGGGCTGAGGGGGGACAAACATCCAGAAAACGCCACTCCGCATTAATAGCTGAAGTCAACTCTTCCCTCCAAAGATTACAAACCCCAGCCACAGATGGAAGCACTTCGGTGATCAAGTTAAATAACTCAAGTACAAAAAAATGCTGCTCACCCAAGCCTTGTGCACGTAGATGTTGCTCAGCTGTATTCTTATGAGAATAATATATTCTTTATTAAATTTTATTCCCCACCCCACCTAGAGGAAATAATAATACAAGCTCTTACTTCAAATGAGGGTGGGGAAATTTCAGTCCCAAAGTGGAGTTAGGTGTTCAACACTTATTTGACAGTCATGGGAGAACAGCATCTAAATACCCTTTCTGCCTTGAAAATAGTCTTTTTCTACCTATATGTGGCTATGTCCAACTGCTCTGGCTGTCCCAACGTGTTTATGTAGAAACCAAATATTTCTCTGGGTTTGTAACCTGTAAAGAGCAAAGCCAACCGCCAGTCAGAGGCATGGATGCAGTGAGACGGGACAGTAACACATTTCAGACTTCAGGAAATCAGGGCTCTTATTAAAGACATGATGACTATGCTCAAAGCGTGACTCTCCTTAAAACAACCGAGGCTGTAAATACAAGCTAGCTGTAGACAGATGTGACTGTGAATATTGCAGGGAGCCTATCAAGGGGGTGTACTTTGCAATTCTTTATGCAAAAACTGTGAGGGACAATGAGGTGATGATTAAAAAGATATCCGTGCCTGCAGACAATAGGCTGCTGTTGCGTTTCTGCTAACTGAAGGGGCAAATGCAATAAATGCTAGAGAACTAGAGGGTGTTTATGATGGCTATGAAGTGCGGGATATTGGCTTTGCAGCCTTCTTTTTGCCTGAAGCAGAAGACAGTCTTTACCAATGATTTTTGTCTGGTGTTTCAGGTTTGCTATGCAGAACTTCTTGCCCCCCCCCACCCCGTGGGACTCTCTAGACAGTCAAATCACTAGGGCAATTATGACATCATAAAAACCTGCAAGGACTAGCGTGCGAGACAATTTGTAACTGCTGCTTCCAACTTGCTTTCTTAATCTGTAATATCTATTTAAGCCAAATGGCAGGTGAACCTGGAAGGAAAGGTCTTTATAAATATTCACCATCCTCTTTCCTTTCAGTTCTTTGTTCCTCCAAGGAGATCTGCATGAGAACCTGACTTTATTTTTAAGTGAAAACATTGCAAAATGATATTTCTGAAGGGAGAAAGGAATTTGTAAGCCCTTTACCTCTGTTTTAAAGAAGCAAAATGACATCTACCCTGGAAGGTCACTTTCTGAGTAGGAGCTACTTGGGGAAATAAGGTGGTAGAATTGTTGCAGCTGTGTGATTTTGTTTCAAGAAGCATCCCAGGGTTAATTTACTACCTCCCCTGCACAGATCAAAGCATGAGATGTAAGAAACAGATGCTAGCATGGGGTAGGTATAAGAAGAAAAAGATGAAACACTGAGAATATAACTGGCCCAGATGGGGCAATGACATCCACGCGGTCCTTCTTTCTTATTGTTATTCCCGGTTTTGCAGAAAGGAAACAAATTTCTTCTTATGTTGATGATGATGTAGGAAATAAATCTACCGTCATGTATTATGGCAGCCAAAAAGAAGTGAGTCTCTGCATTTCCCAATTCCTCTTCCTGCTTAGTTTCAGAAAGCAAATTCTAGCACTTGCTGATTTAAATACCTCTGTGCTCAAGGAAGTTCATAAATAGAGAGGAACGGGATTTGACACCCTTTTTTAACTGGAAGAATAACATGCACAGGAACTCCAGTCCTAAACCAGGGTCCTGTACAAGCAGGGAACAAAAAGACAATCCCTAAAGCCAAAAAAAGCTTAAAATGGAAGTGTCAGGGAAGAGAGAACAGGTGGATACAACCAGACAGCCAGGGGAGCACAAGAAACTAAGTGTATGGGTCAACATGGATCAGGAAAACATTATGGGTCAACATGATGAGCAGCCATCTAGACACACCAGCTACCTAATGGTTGTCACCTTTTTGTAACGAGCACAATCAAGAGGTGCTTCTTTCCCCACCTCCAGCTCAACAGGACCATGTGGAGAAGACGTTGTGTGTCCTACCTCAGCAAGCAGCGTGAGGAACAGGCCTTCTTCTTGCTCCTTTGCTGCTCAGCATAAGTTTTCAGACCGGCGCCCCTCGCTTCCATGCTGCCAGGCAGCGGTTGCGGATGATTAACACTGCCCAAGATAAAAATGATCATAATGTTGGGGAGCGGACTTTGGTACACAATAGGTTAATACAGCAACACAGCATTCAGCTCCTTAGGTCATTCACTCCTAGGTTTACTCACCCACCTCTTGAAAGACAGAGAGAGAGATTCCTTCTTGCAAGAGATGTTGGTATTTGTAGGGCACTTAGTCCTTTTTTGGAGGACCCTCATCTCTTCCTGGTGCTCCCAATGGCCCCCGCACAATTCAGCAGGGGGAAGAACCCCTTGTGAAACTAAGGCTGGCTACGATCAAAATAAGCCACCGCTGCCCTGCAGATTGCTGCTCCTCTTATAAATAAGAAAACTAATACAACTGTTTTTCAGCACAGCCCCAAGGCTTCTCAGTGAAGTCTCCTTGGGATCGGACAGTAGCAGGGATAAGCCGGCTTGCACCAACACGCCATCAACAGAAACTTCTTGAAAAGAGAGTCAGAACAGAGCTCAACACTTTTCAGATCTGTGCTCCGCTCGATTCTGGCCGCACACAGTGTTTGACAGATGACTTTTGCTTTTTGTCTTTGTGGGAAGGAGAGGAGGGAAACTGGAGGGTCTTGCTGGCCCAAGGAGATGGATAGGAATCAACTGAAAACAGAAGGTCTGGATGACCCTCTGAGCAGTATTGTCACCGCCTCAATTTGCAGAACAGGGCGGGATATGTCAAGAAAAGAAATCCTTCTTCTGATACTGCTAGTCACACCACCAGAAGAATCTCTCAGGAGCAGTATTTTAGCACTTTTGCATCAGGCTGACGGTCAGAGGCTGCCGTAGAAACTGAAGGCGAACGAATAGCTAGAGTGAATCTTCTGCAAACCGCTGATTCTAAGGTTCAAGTCTCAGTTTAGAAACTCAGGTTCGGAGGGTTTATTATTGTGTCCCATTTACTCTGCGGTAGATGATTCACAGAAGGACATTTATGAAGGCCATTTCATCACAAGGTCTTTTTTTTTTTTTAAGCTATTAAAATAAAATAGGAGCAAAGTTGTACTGTGTCCCAATGCAACCATCTCAGTCTGCTACCACACATGGCTCTTTAGGCTAGGGGTTTACCTGTTTGTGCTACTGATTAGCCTATCTTAGAACAACTGAAGACTTTCTTTGCATCTGAGATGCTTTCAGTTTAGCTTGGCTCTTTCCACCGGGTCTCAAAATAAGTTTTGGCCTGGAATATTGTGCTTTCACCATTCAGCAGTATTGGCATCTACAGCTAGGCCCTAGCTCGTGCTTCTGTCATATCATTCAGATATATTCTGTGAATGTAGAGCGCTGGATGAGTGGATCCTACACTCAGAGGAGAGGGACAACATAAACCAGACCGTGTCCTGGTCTTAGAATTTAAGCAGACACAGGCAACCTACTGCACTCTTTTTACTAACAGTCTGAACTGTCAGGAAAGAAAGAGTTACAGATTCATCATCGGCATTTTGCACTGTTAGGACAAGGTTCAAGCAAGTATTCTGGTGGATTGAGCGAAAACCGATAATAAATGTCTAGCTACATTGTTCCTTTATATACAATCAGGCTCTGTGATTTCCACTACCTACAGCACATAATATAAAATACCCAATATGTGCATAACCTTGGTTTGAAAGTTCAGGATCTTTACACTACCTAGCAGTAGGGATTTAAGAATAAAATAATCTGGAATGTTAAACTATGAGATAACTGCTTGGGTTCAAATAAGACAAAAATGGATGAGAGTGGCTCAAGATCACATAATACAGTAGGGGTAGATCTGAGAACAGAACCCAGGAGTCCTGATGGTTGATGCTCTTTAACCACTAGACCAGGGGTGGGCCAGATCCAGCCCACCAAGGGATTTTATCTGGCCGCGGCAGGTCCCTTGGCCTTGCTCAGCCCAGGTGTCGGGGGGCAGCCTGGGCCACGGCACCAGCAGCTGGTCATGGGTTTGCAGGGGGGCTGGGGCAGCATGGCAGCCAGACTCACTTCCCAGCAGCCCCTGCAGCCGCGGCTCCTTCCAGCTGCCACTGCCAGTCTCTGCCACTGCTGCCAGACATGGCCCTGGCCATGATACCCAGCCCATCCACCCCACACACACTGCTGGGGGCACTGGATGGAGTGGGTTGGTGGGGAACAGCCTAGACCCGCACGGACAGGGTGAACTTGGCCAGGCAGATGGGATAGGGCTGCAGGCAGACAGGGAGCAGTGTCCAGGTGTGGGGCGGGTGGGTGGAGCCAGGGTTGGGGCTGGGATCAGGATCACAAGGGCCAAGGGCAAAGCCGTAATCCACTGCCCGCATGTCCCCATAACGGGCTCTGGTTGCACGGGCACGGGCGTGCGAGGAGCAGATTGCAGCTCTGTCCTGGGCCCCAGCCCTGCACTGTTATGGCCCCATCATCCTGTCCCCAGCCCCGCCAGCCCATCCCGCTTCCACTCCCGCAGCCCCATCCCATCTGCCTGGCGGAGAGCGGGGCACGAGCACTTGGCAGGGTCAGCACCGCCCCTGCCCTGGGCCTGCAACAGCGCAGCAAAACTCCCTGTCTCCCCATAACACCTTCAGCTTTTACAGCATCTTTCATTCAAGGAATTTGAATTGCTTCACAGAGATGGGTAAATATTATTCTTACAATGTGGAGAGAAAAGCAGAGGTAAAGAAAGGTTAGTGACTGCCAAATGAAGAACATAATCCAGGTATCTTGCTTCACCCATCAGACCACCAGGTCTCCAAATTGCCGGAGTCTGCACTGCAGCAAAACAGCCAGGGCTATAAATTGTCTTGTGTGAAATTATAGTGTCAAAGACCTTGATTAAGGAAAAAGCAGAAGAATGATACAGTATGTTAGAGCGATACGCACCATTTGTTGAAAACCGTCTGAGCCTCGCTGCAATCACTTGTCTTTATCTGAACAGCTTTGAAAATGGTGCTTCTCATTCCCAGCGTCTCTTGAAACCACTTTCCGGGAGGCGTGCAAACTGGAAGCCAGTTGCTGTTTGTGCCTGCGTGGGTTGCTACGCAGGATGTTTGCCAGCACTAAGGAGTGATAGCACAGCTTGTTGTCGAGAACCGTTTGGTGTTGGCAAGGCTTGGAGACGGCCAGTATATTTTCAGGCGTTTTCTAGGTACTGTGTGATGTCCCTCGTGCCTTTTCAGGGGAAACCGGTCAAGATTAAAATCTCTATGCTTTTCAGGGCTCAGTCATTACCGTGCTCCTTCAGTTCAGTCTAAGTTCACTGAAATCACTGTAGTCGTCTAAAGGATGCCCTATGCTTTGGCACTCAATGATTAGTGGCCTGGGTTTTTTTTGTGAGGGTTTTTGGTTGGTCGGTTTGTTTCAGAAGTGCTGAGCATCCACAACCTCAAGTGTCTCCGAACTCAGTACCTCTGAAAAATCAGCCAGTTATTTAGCTGCCAAACTATGATATAAGAAAGCATGGTCCAGTAGACAAAACCTTGAAGTGCGAGTCAAGAGATTAAGGACATGTCTTGGCTGTACACCCACTTTTCCCGTGGAAGGATGGTCTCAGGCATGCTCTGCTCACATCCACCGTACCTGGAAATGCTGCTCCTGCTACCTGCAGCCCGTCTCGGGATTTACAGCTCTTGATCACAGTGAGCTTCTCGGTATTGCAGGGACCCTTCTAGGTTTGAAACCTCTGGCTGTTTTTAAACACCACTCACACCATCTTTGATGTTACACGGACGGATTAGTTTCACTTTCCATTTATAGGTGTTTTCACCCTTTTTAAAGGAGGAAATGAAAACGGGTAAGAGAGCAGAGAAAACAACTTCATCGGATAAAAACGTGAGGACACCATCAACAGGAAACAGCAACACAATCCCAAATCTGGT
>NW_017728980.1:11539102-11541412 GCF_001723915.1 Gavialis gangeticus | reverse complement strand
AAATGCAATGAAGCAACCTACTCTTTTTCTAAACAAAAACAGCATGTATTAGTCAACCATAACATAGCAGGCAGAGTCCTTAAGCTAGTAACTCTCCAGGCAGTCTGACAGGAAACAGCAACACAATCCCAAATCTGGTTAAAAAAACCCTCCAAAAACGAGCAAAGTAAGCTCTAAACCCTTATAGACCTTGAGGCTCCCTGTTCTATTTTCCCTATTTTTACTGTACTAGCAACATGGTTGCTGGAGCTGTTAAAACAATGCAATGGATGTCATCCCATAATGTGACACCGCAAGCAATCTTTACCCCTTCTGTACTACACCGTATTTCATGTCCCCGCTTAATAAAACAAGGAAGTCATGTACAGCGAAACTACTCAAGTCCGGCGACAGCAGAATATATAATATTGTTTTATGACAGCTACAAAGCACTTTTCTTTGTATTTAATAAAGGCTAGATTTTTCAAGAATTAACAGAACATAACAGCACAGGAAGAGTAATGCTCAGTATCTGTTGTCAGTGAATTATATGCCGCTTTGCTAGGCATGGACTTCAAAGCTCACAGTCTGCATTTGCTTGCAAACGGCTCCGAAGACGTCAGCAAGGTAGCTGGGCATCTGATGAAGCGAGCTCTTGCTCATGAAAGCTTTGATTCAGTTAGTCCATAAGGTGCACTTCTACCTGCCTTCTGTCTGATGTTAGTGTTTCAGTCCTTTCTAAGTGATCCTTAGCATCCCCAGTTTCACATATGACCGAGCATTTCAAAGCTATTGACCAAAAAGGAGTCCACAAGTGTTTCCAAGCCTGTGAAGCTTTCCCCTAAAGAGATGCTTTGGAATGGCCTTTTCTGTTATTCATATTCATGGCTTATGTTTGCTCTGACACAGCAAATTTAGGTTTTTGGGGGGTTGGGTCCAGTTTCCTTTGAAGCTGATGGTAAAACTCCCGTTTGCTTGTACTGGGGTAGATTTAGAGGTTTGTTACTGTAATGTTATATGCTGTTGTGGATTATCCAGAATATATTTGTGTGCTGGGGAAGGAGAGGAAGATTCAGGGAGTTAGAAAGAAACTTCTGCTGCAAGCAGGTTACCTGATAAGCGTCCACTTGGTAGATTGGCACAGCTTGAGGATTGGATACTGGCCACCATCAGAGATGGACCGGATCTCCGGTTTGATTTGCCATGGCCATTTTTGTGTTTCTAACAAGCCATCTTGTATGATACTTAATATGTTGCACACTTGTAAGCTTAGGGACCCACAAAACATCATGCACAATGAGCGCTGATTGGAGACAGGCTGTAACGGGAGCTTTCTGCCTGAACACTTTGTGGCTTATTTTGGGAAAGGGGAAGGGGCTGCTCACCATTCAAATGCGTGCTGAGTGGGTGGTACAGAGAGCACAGGTTATCTACCCTGGGTTTTTAGACAGTGCCCATCTCCATCCAGATCGGGTTGTGTTTTTGCTTCTTTTGGACAGACCTGTTCACCCTCCCCCCCTGCAAAGGTGCGATTAAAACACAAAACACCTGGCATTCGGAGAGGTGTGTGTGTTCAAACACTTGCAGCCAGGGTGAATTGCCCTGCTCCTGATCCCACCCGGTGCAGTATCTTATTTGGCGGGTGTGTAATAAACACCAACTGAACAAGGAAGATGTGACGGATATCCATCAACCGATGCAGGCCCAAATAAAAAATAAAACCCCACAAATCCCTGTGTAAAAAGGGAGGTTTGCTGTCTGTTCCCTGCCCAAAAAGAGAGGCCTGTTTGCACAAAGCAAGGGGGTACCTGCAGCACTGCAGATGCACCCTCTGCTTCTAAACATTAGGGAGGGCAGGAGTCAAAGCAACTCTTTTCTATGGGATATATTTGGTGGTAGCCGTGTTGGTCCGAGACACAAATAAATGCAAAAATCTAGAACGCTTGGTCCAGACAGGACACCTTTTATTAGACCGACGGAAATTGCAATATATGTATATACAGACAGACAGAGAGCGAGCGCTGGATGAGCGGATCCTACACTCAGAGGAGAGGGACAGCACAAACCAGACTGTGTCCTGGTCTTATAATTTAAGCAGACACAGGCAACCTACTGCACACTTCTCACTAACAGTCTGAGCTGTAAGGAAAGAGTTACAGATTCATCAGCAGCACTTCGCACTGTTGGGATGGGGTTCAAGCAAGTATTCTGGTGGACTCAGTGAAAACTGATGATAAATTTCTAGCTACATTTTATATCTCTCCACACACACACACACACACACACACACACACACACACACACACACACACACACACACACACACACACA
>NW_017728980.1:11526805-11538484 GCF_001723915.1 Gavialis gangeticus | reverse complement strand
CTGCCCCCCCCACCCCCGCTGCCCTCACTCCCGCCCCCGTGTTGTGTTTTAGTTGTCCCACAAGCGTACTCGGTGCTCGCCTAGTGGCGGGCTCACCCTCGCTTTGTGGGCCCCAGGCCCATGTTCCCAGCGTTGGAAGTGCCACAGGACTTGTGCACCCGGGAACTCACGGGACCCATGCACCCCAAAACCATGGGACTCTGGCACCTGGGAACCCGCGGGAAAGCTTATGCAGTTGTCTGCTGCCTCTGCTCTGTCGCAGCCCGTGCCCAGGCACCTTCAGGCCGCGTGAGGGGGTTAAGTTTTGGGATGCTGATCCCCCCCAAGCTTACCCATTACGCCCTCTTCTATTTCATGCTTATCTGGTTTTATCGTGCATCCTGATCTCAGGTTACCCGGCGCAGGGCAGCCTGCCAATCTAGTGCAATAACGGCGCAGCAGTTCTGGTGGGCGAGAGCAGCATTCACGGCCCGGGGCAGACGTTGCGCTTGGGTCATCTGTGGGGCGCGCGCATCTGGCTGTCTTGGAAAGAGGCCCTTTGAATTTTCCCTGTTGATTAATATTTAAATGATTAGGTGGACAGTATTAAACCGATTTTAGTCACTGTCAAGGAAAGAGGAGGTGACCGAATTTACTGAGCAAATGTGGTCTTGAATGGTAACAGTTTGCTGAAGGAAAATAGATGGCAACTGCTACGAATGGGGAAATCATGAATTGTAGCAAACTGATGAGAGAGGCTAGATAGGTCAGGAGGGTAAAAAAAAAAAAGAAGTGGAAGGATGGTAAGTTGATTTTAACACAGTAGGAACAAAGCAAGCAATGGTGCAGTGTCCAGAAACCTCTGACTGTCACGCACCTACAAAGTTGTGACTTGCCATTACAGACCTGTTGTGTTTGCCTGGACTGGCCCTGCCCCCTTGTTAAGGCTCTTGTCAGACACAGGCAGCAATCGCCCCAGCTCGCAGCTCTCCCGGCTGCTCAGAGCCCAAATACAGAAAAGTTTTAAGATCTGCAAGTCCAGATAACTTGCGCTCATAAGACCTATAAGAATTTAGTAAGACATTTCTGGCCCATTAAAATTAATTGCTAGTATCTGTTAAGATCATGGGGAAATTAGAGAAGACTGCGGCACAGCTCATTTTTTTATCGGTATTGAGAAATGACACACAGGATGCCCTGGATAACTCTGGGTTTGTTAGCTTGAAGAAAAAAAAAAAGGGAAAACTAATTCGGGATTCAGCTGGATAAAGGTAGGATGTTACTTGCCAGTTCAAGAGAATTAGGGCTTGTCAAAGCAACCCAAGTTCGTTCTTTTTATGACACGATCACTTTGGTTGATAACTGCTTGGTTGTAATAGACTTAGTACCGCTCTGTTTAAAAATGATCACTATAAGATATCAATAGAGCAATCATATAATGGATTAAAACCTGGATAATTGACAGATTTCAAGAAGCTGTCATCACTGATTGGAGCATTTCTCATGGGCTCTTATAGGGTCTGGTGCTATTCTACATGTTCCTAGTAATCTGAAGGTTATGAGCAAGATTGCTGGTGAGACACTTAGGGAATGCCAATATTCCCAATTTTCCTTACAACGGTGCTGATCTGATATGGGACCGATGTATCGGGTCAGCTCTCGAAATCGTATCCGCAATGAACAAAATGCTGTTTAGAAACAAGGCGTCTGGGCAGAGCGGATAAGGATCGGTGAACTATCCTCCGCCGTGACTATAAAGATACCATGGCTGTAGTAGCCCTGATCTCTTCTGCAAGTAAACAACATGCCACACGTCGTTTAACATACTGCAACACGCTTGTGTACACAGAATTGAAGTCAAGTGGAAGAGTTTGGATTCTGCGTGCTCATTCACACATGACACGCATGCTTCGCTTTGGAGCGCTGATTTTTTTTTCTTCTTAATCCAGAACACAGCTGTCTAATGCTCTCTCTCTGTTACATAGGTGCAACAATGGATCTTGTCCTGAATGCTGCAGACCACTACTTTCTTACACCATATGTGTATCCTGCCACGTGGCCAGAGGATGAGCCCTTTCGACAGATTATAAGTCTCCTGCTTGTGACAAATCTTGGTGCACTTGTCCTTTATTTTCTGTTCGCAACGCTGAGCTACTACTTCATTTTTGATCACAGTCTGAAGAAGCACCCCCATTTCCTGGAGGTAAGCAGAATTGCTGCTTCTTTCCCCTCTCATATAACCACTCGTGAAAAAAAATCACGCTTCCACTTCAAAGTAGTCATAGTTGATAGCGACTAAAAACTGATTCAGGGGAATTACTGTAAAACAGGTGCAGCTTTTCCAAGGCCACATCCATGTTAGAAGGTTGGATCTGTTTAACTAAAAGCAATTTTGAAAAGATCTAGTTAAACTGGTGCTGTTTCCTAATACAGAAAAGGCCTGAGTATAAAACCACAGGGGCTTTCCATTTAAAATTTCAGAGAAGGTGGTTATGCAGGACAAAATAAAATTTGCATGTTAATTGGAAACAAGGCATCATGATTTATTAATGTGTTTAATTTTGTTGAGAAGAACAAATGAACTTTGCTTTGAATTAGGAGCAAGTTAAATGAGATATTCATGGAGGCATTCAAAATTATCCTGACAGGGCCAGGAGAATAAAGCAAAATCCATTTTCCTAAGAATGAGGCAATTTTCTTCCTAAATTAACAGCCCCTTATGATGTCCACAGTCCACACTGTACTGTAAATTAATCCCTGTGATAAATCATCAATTTTGAACCACAGGTCTGGTGTCTAGTAATCAAAGGAGAGAACTTGGAGGTGTTGTGTGTGTTAAGGCTGTACTGCACGTACATTTTGCTGACATGGTTTATGTTGGTTAGGCATGTGAGGGGGGAAATTGGACCCCTGGCCCCCATAACTCTGAACGAGTTAGTCTCTGAGGTGCCCCACGCTGGCCTGCCTTCTGTTTAACTTCAGGCTAACATAGCGAACTACCTCTCTCCACATAACTATGTCAGCAAAAGCTCCAGTGAGGACACATGAATACCATGACAGTCCTCTTGTTGGCATTGCTTACTTCGTTTAAGGGAGCAGAATAAGCTGTCCTAGCAGAGGGCAAAGTTTTCGAAAACGGCCACTTCAGACCCTCGCATACAACTGCAGGGCACAATACCAGTGATGCCCTACAACGTGCCGTAGTTGAAGGGAGGGGAGACGAAGGTATTGCCAGAGCCCTGTCCCGGCAAAGACATTGAAGCAATTTGGATTGAGCCACCTTGAGTCACAGCTTTGCTTCTGTAAGTTTAAGCACTTCTGTCTATTAAACCAAATCAACACATTTAAAAATCCCAAATTTAGTCGACAATACTCCTTTATCCAATGTACCGGTAACTAAAAAAATTCAGCTCTTTTGTGCATATGCACGAGGGCTGCATAGACAGGCCTAATTCTGGCTTACTTTTGAGTGCTTGACTTTGCAGTATTACTAATGGTGGTTTAATGAGACATTGGGTACAATCATCTGCAGGGAAGTTTTGTGTATTTAAAAACAGTAAGAGAGAGAGAAATGACCAAGAACAGAAGATACTGCACACTTGACGGGGACCTTTTTGACTTGGCAAAGACTATTAGTGGTGCCCTGATGTGAGTAAAGTGGGGCTTGCTTTATTTCAGGTACCACCCTGGTTCTCATTAAAGTTTAAGGAAACTCCCCTACTGGTTTTCTGATATATTGAATCAACCCACTGCTTAGGTGGTGCTGATTGCAGTCAAGAATTGCTCTGCATTTGAAATCTACCAGTAATTAATGACAGTCGTGGGCAAAGATGCCAAAGATTAAGTTGACTGTGGAGAAAAAACTGTCTGTTTACATGGCAGAACATGATGAGGGAAATTGGAGCGAGTCAGGTATCTGTAGGGTGGAAAGTAGTCTGTGTGGTTTGACTGATGCATTGAACTGGCTGTGGGGTGTGGGTGCAGCTGGCAGTACCTCTGCTTTCCCCGTTCTGTGATAAGTCAAGGTATTTGCTCGGGCATTTCACATGATCGTGAACATGCATGCACATGCACATACATATACATGTGCATACACACACTCTCTTTTTAAAAATTAGAACCTACTTGCTTTTCCCATTCAGAATCAGGTGCAGCGCGAGATAAAGGCCACTGTGCAGTCCCTGCCATGGATCAGCCTACCCACCGTTGCACTTTTCTTTGCAGAAGTCAGAGGTTACAGCAAGCTTTATGGCAATATTGAAGACTCCCCATACGGTAAGGACACGGCTCAGCATCCTAGTTCCATCATGGCATTCATTCTTCCCTTCCAGCTCACCTGTGCTTCTAGCCTCATACTCTCACCTGTGCTAGCCCCTCCATTGTCATCCAGGACTGCCCTATCCCCCCTCTTCCCTACCTTAAAACCTAACTCACTCTCAACAGTAACAAGTCCTTTCCTGAGCTGTCGCCCCGTCTTATTTGCCAACTTTCAGGGAGAGAGAGTGTGCCTTACTTAGGGCTATATCAATTGATGGAGCTGCCCAAATGGTTTATCAATGTGGATCCATTAAGCTACATGGGCTTTCATTTTTTTACACCTCAGCATGTTGCAGTTGAGAACTGAACCTTCTTCTGCTTGCAGGCAAGAACTACCCTGCATGCCATCTCCTTCCTTGTTATGGAGCAGCTTGCTTCAAAGAAAGATCTCCCAAAATAGTCTGTCTTGCAGCACGGAGCTAAAATGAAACCTGGTCCCCAGGGGGCTTTGTACTTGGAATGCAAAAGAGGCTGGTTAGCTAAACTCACCCACCTCTTTCTGCTGTGCCCACTTGAAAAGAGCGAGTATTAACCAACAGCAACCCAACCAATTGCTGTAAAGGTTAATCTCTAACTCCTTTGGCATGTAAAAAATTACACAGTGATGCTGAGTGTCACAAGAATAGTATATTAAATTATGGAGGGCTGTTTCTCTTGATAGTGACACAACAGGGGGATGTTCCGATTTTCCCCTGCCTTCACAGCAAGTAAAATCTGAGATTCCAGCAGCCAGTAGAGGGCAGAATTGATTCTGCTTTTATTTTTTTAATTTATTTTAAAAATTATTTTAACAACTATGTGGGAGAATTCAGGGAAGGCAGAAGGTGCTGGCTAAACAGCCCTGGAGTCTGAAGTCTTCCAGATACAAAATAAAGCAACAACACTGCAGATTCCCCTTCGTATGCCAGCCCCATCCCTCAGTAGGCTGTGGCCCCTCAGCATTCTCCTAGGAAGAGTTCTGCCTTCATGACCATTCACTCTTGGCCATCTCTGCACTGAAACAACTAGTGATGGGACTCAGAACAGAGGGTGCCTATACACATGCTCTGACGCGTTCTAATTAGAAAGCGTTCCAACAGACTCTATTAAAATAATATGTACGTATTAGTAGATTAATTGAGTCTGCTCCACATTCTAATTAGACTGCTGTAGCATCACCGCAGTGTCACATCTATAAGTTCTCGCGGGTTTAAAAATGGCCTCTGGGGCTCTTTAACTGAAGCTCATCAAATGAGCTTTAGTTAAAGTGTCCCATGGCCATTTTTTTAAACATGTGGGGGCTTAATACATGTGACACTGCAGCATTTTAATTACAGCGGCTCTCCAGGAACTGCTCTAATTAAACCCCCCCACCCCAAGCATGTGTATAGGCAGCCTGAGTCAAATCCATCCCGGTTCTCTGAGCAGCCGTGGAGTAGTTCAAGTGTCAGGTAAGTGTCATGTCTAGAGGATGGGCTCTGCCGATCAGTCAGACTCAGAGAAACAAAGGACTGGAAGGACCCATAAGAAATCATTTACTCCATCCTGCAGGAATACCTGACAGATGTTTGTCCAACTGGTTCTTTAAAAACTTCCAATAAACGAGATTCCATAGCATCTCTGTGATTTTCTCTTCCGAGGGTTTCACCACCTTGACAACAGATATCTAACTGAAATCTGGTGCCCAGAAGTGGGCACAGTGTTCCAGCTGAGGCCTCACCAGCACTGAGTCACTACTTCAGGCCCTGATCCTGAAAGGAGCTCAGTTGGGGCACACGAGCCTCCTTGACTTAGGGCTAGCATGAGGAGCAAGGATCCAGGCCCGCTGCGTAAACTGAAAGACTGGAATCTAAGTCTCAAGCACACATGAATGAGGAGGAGAGTGTGATTTGGGGGCTGGTGACTCTCAAGCCTCTTAAACTTCCTTATCCATCCTGACTGTAAATTACTGGGTTTCAAGGCTTGCTTATACCACATAGCTTTGGCCACTATCTGTATGCTGGCATAGCTATATTGGCAGAGACTCCTGGCAGTGATGTGGCATGTGCTGATGCAAGGGGCTTTGTGGCTGGAGTAGCTACACCACCTCTCCACATGACATAGGCTAAGCTGACAGAAGGCCACTTCTTTGGAGGTACTAGGGTCATACTAGGGGTTGTACTATATCAGCTGGGGGTGTGACCACGTGTAGTATAGACCTCACCACTGGGCCTGGGCAGCTCTGCGCAAAATATACCCTTTGCCTTCAACTTGGTCTCTGCCTCCTTCAAGTTAGAAGGATGGACAAGTCATGTTGAACTCCCAGTGCCATTCCTGATTTATGCCATTGTAAGTGAGAAAATGAGGCCCCTGGCATCTGCCTCTTGTCTAGAGCTCATCATCTACCCTAAAAATAGCAGCCCTCATTTATTTTTCCACTCGTGGATGATGCAGATACCAGATGTTCTGACATAAATGCTTCCTCTGTTTGCGCGTTGTGTATTTCATATTCCACACACAACAGCTGCATCCCAAACAACTGGAACGCTTAAGCACCCATCACTCTTTTTATAGTGAAGCTGGTGGCTTTAACAGTGAAGTCCATTATAAGTAGACACTACGCAACTGTGCTGTCATGGCTCCTGGTATCTTCAGTTCTTTAGGTACATTTGTTAATAAAAAGCTGCTGACAATTCAGCCCATAACATTTACGTTTCCTCTTTAATGACTGGTGCTGTACAGCTCTGAAGGGCTGTGTTATCTCCCTGACATACAGCAGACTGTATGGCTCTGATTTAGTGAATTAGAGAAAATCTGACTCCAGATAGAGACATCAGGAACAGTGCTTTTAGATGTGCAATTTGAAGCTGCCAGAGCAGCCCACCTTGGCCCACAAGGTACATTTTTGCAAGTCAAGTTCCATGCCTTTTTTTTCTCGTTTTAAGAAATGCAATAGGGATATTTTCAGGCCAACAACCACCACAATGAACCTCCCCGTGATTTTGCCACCCCCAAACTGGACTAAGAATCTGACAGTTATTACAGTAGTGTGAAGTGGTCCCAATTCTGGACTCAGCTTCACTGTGCGACGGTACAAAGAGATGGTCCTTGCCATCGAAGCAAAAGATAAGGCAATGGCAGATGCAACAAGTAGTCATAGAAGCACATGGTGCTTAATTCTCTACGTTTCATTACTCAGGCTATACAAAAGGCAAAACCAACACAAACCAAAACAGAAGTATGGGTAGTTTTCCTATACTAAAACATTAGTGTTTATAAGAGATACTTGTGGTAGTTTAAAGTCAGACGGCAGGGTACATATGCCCCTTTACAGACTGGCTAAATAAGATGGAGAGTAAAATCTTTCATGAACCCAAGTTAACTTCATCAGATGCCTTGTATAAGGGCAGTACTGTCATCTGACACCTCCAGGGAAGGATCTTACCTGATCAACACATCAAAGAACTACTCAACACAGCTCACAAAGACATGCTCATGGACCCAGAGGGACAGCCTTCCATCTTCAGCTCCCTCTATGCAAAAATGAAGTTTATTTCCTACCTATGGGGACTTTTTACCATCTTGTACCATCTACACTTTTCCCAGAGCCTGACAAAGGGACTTTGATTCTGAAAGCTTGCAGAAAAGGACAGTTTTCTTGCCATTTTCCAGTCGGTCTAAGGTATCATTTTGGGACCAAGAGTTCTTGTTTTTTGTATGTCTTTTTGTATAAGGGCATTTGCTTATTGTTTGGAGTTGTCAGACTGCTGTAAACTAAGTGCTGCTCTGTTCAAGTTGTGTATACCTTTTTATCTTGGTGGTTCTCAATGTTTTTAGGTTCAAGGTACCTCCCCATAATGTTTGTGAATTGAGTGACACCCCATTTCAAAAATTAATCTTATGAGGGGGTAGTAGGGTGGAGGACTAGCTAGTCAGGAAAGCCTGAGCCTGTGCTTATCTCCTGACACCTACTTCATCTCCTCTGCTTATCTCCTTGCACCTCCCCATCACCCTTTGGCCACCATCTCGAGTTGTCCTTGCTCCATGTTGAGAATCACTGCTTTATCTAATTTCCATTTTTTTCCAAAGTGGGATGGAAAAAACATTTTGCAAAGATAGCCTTTGCTACTTGTCTTTTCCAGGTGTGTTATAAAGAAGCATGTTGTGCTTCTCTGTATGTTCCTGTATGCTGTCCAAAAGTGTAAATGAAATTTCCAGCAATGGCCTTTTAAAGATTAATGGGTTTTGAGAGAAGGATGGATGACACTTATTTTGCTTTCCTGATGGGACAGTTCTGAAATCTTCTCCAATAGCGTTATCATTTTAGGAGCCTAAACGCTGTCATGGATCTTTTCATCCACACGCATCACTACCCCACTACAATGCAAAATGCAGTTCAGTTGAGCTTGCTTTTGTAACCTAAATGTTTTAGTTCCAGGATAACCAAAGAATCCTGGCATAGGTTTGTAAATAGCACCTTTTATTTTAAGAATATATCAGATAATCTTGACACCCAATCTCATTGTCATAATCTCTTCAAATCCTGAATTAAAATCAGCTTGTTTTTTTTTCCCCTAGGGTGGTCTGGCGTTATCCTCAGTATGTTTTCTTTCATTTTCTTCACTGACATGTGCATTTACTGGATACATAGATTCCTTCATCATAAGCTTATATACAAGGTACCCACAGCAATTATTATTTTTCTTAAGTGTACTGAGACTTCACAACAGCCTTGCAAAAAATTACTTACCCAGCTGGTCTGACCTTGGAACAGGGAGCAGGAACTTCAGGTTGGGCCCATTTTGGAGATGCTTCCCCATGACATTGAGTAATTCACTTGTCTCTGCCTCAGTTTCCCTGCTGAAGAAATAAAAATGTAAATGAACTCACAGAAACTGTAAGGTTCGCTTCTAAAACACTTTGTAAATGAAAAGTACTGTATAAGATAGGTGGCCTGTTAAGCTTGGTGACTTTTCACTTGTTTCAGGGGCCTCTGAATTGGCACTAAGTGTAATACAGGATTCAGCAGGGGTGGGGGGGGGGAGGGTTTGCTGATCTAGTATAAAATAAATGCTTGTCTTGTCATGGCTTTAATAGGAATATAATTAGATTCAGCCTGACCCACCATTTGAAATCCCATTGGTCTCAAAACTCTACATATAAAGCATCAGTTTAAAAATGACGCGCTCAGCTTTGCCATAGTTATTTGAATACAGTGGATGGCAGCGGGGAAGGTTGGGGCCTGCTTCCCCACACTGCCTTGCCTCAGTCTGCGTGTTGAGGAGAGGAGTAAGAAAGAAACACAATCAGGATAAAATATCTGTATGCTGACGCCTGCGGCAGGCAGCTCAGGGCGGGGGGTTGCTTGGTGGTTGTGTGTTTCCAATCTGTGCACTAACACGGCTCACTTCTCTTCCAGCGCATACATAAGCCCCACCACCTCTGGAAGATTGCTACGCCATTCGCAAGCCATGCTTTCCACCCCGTAGATGGCTTCATGCAGAGCATTCCCTATCACATCTACCCTTTCCTGTTTCCTCTGCACAAGGTGACTTACTTGGTTCTCTATGTCTTCGTCAACATCTGGTCAATCTCTATTCACGATGGCGCTTATCTTGTCCCAGATTTCTTGAAACATGTCATCAATGGCTCTGCTCATCACACCGACCATCACGTATACTTTGATTACAACTATGGCCAGTATTTCACTTTCTGGGATAAAATCGGGGGGTCCTACAAGAGCCCATCATCCTTTGAAGGAAAGGGGCCCCATGATTATATAAAAAAGCAAAGAGAAGAATGGAGCAGTAGGCAAAATGGCCACACGGATGAAAAATTGTTAAATGGAGATAGTTCAAAGAATGAATAGATCTCTATGCTCACTATAAAAAAGGCCCTGAATCTATTATTATTATTTACATAAATACAGATAAAGAAAACCCCTCTCTTATAACGCCATTCTTGGAGGTCAGTCATTTTCAATGCTTATAAGGGTCGTTACCTTGGGGTTATGTAGTTAAGAACCAAAACAGTCTCATCTAGGGGAGGGGATCATTTTATAGTGTGGATAAAGCGTAAGATGAGTGCAATATCTAATGTTGATGCAATAACAAAAACATTTTTCTATAGTGCTTCATGCAAAAGACGGTGCGTTACAATTGGGAGCGCCTTTTCTAACATAATAGCTTGGAGCCATTGTTCTGCTGTAACAAAGTGGGATCCTTTACTATCCTCAAAAGCATTCCCCTATGAGTGTGACTGTTTCAGACAGGCGCTTCATGCTACAGTAGTTCATGGAGAATTTTGCTGTTTGATCCAGGATACTACAAGTAGCATGATCCAGATAACACCCCTTTGGTATTGCATTGGTGGAATATTTGGATCTGAACATACTCAAAAGGAAAAATGATACTCGACTGAAGTAGCACACTACTTTATATTGAGAAAGGTGTATTTCTCACGTGAAACCTGTGCCAACACATTTTTCTGCCTCTGTATACAGATACCCCTGAAGTTTAACAAAAAGGAAGCACACATATTCCAGAAACATACTTACCAGGCAACTTCTAAAAATTAGCTTTGCCATCTGAAACTAAAGTGAGCTAATGCTATTTGGGCAGGAAGTTGTGATTTAAAATAAGCTAAGAATGCCAAGAATTCCTATTTTTTAAATATAATCTTTTATGCTCTTCATACAAAAGTAAGTAATTGTGGAATTGTCTAAATTCATCTATGTATGCCATTATATTATTTATTTTTAACTAGAGCATGCATTTCTGAGCTGCTGCATTTACTACTGCCTTATATTTAGGCCTGCTAAGTTTAAAAAGATGAGGTCCCATTTTTAAGTCGCAAAGAAGTGTCTAATTTTTATAAGGATTAAATAGGAAATCTTTGAAAAAAATGAGATAACAGCATAACTTTTTTGCACAGTGTATATTTTTAGCATTGTGTTAGACAATGCCATTTTATCCGGGCGAAGCAGAGAAAGTAATTTTGGTTTATATTCCAAAAACAAGACAGATTTGATCCAGCTTGTTTTGATTTACCCAAGCAAATTGTGCAGAGTGATATTTGGAAAAGAAAAATAAGTCGTGGAGCCTCCACATAGTGCTCTGCTTCCAAGATGCCTTCAGTATTTTATAAACAGGGTAATTTCTTTAGCTTTAGATGTATCCTGAATTCTCACCTGATGAGGAATTCTTCTTGAGTCTAATTGTTGTGGAGTGTTTTGACTGTTATTATTCCTGTGGAAATCAGATGGTGGATAGAAATTCTGCAGTGATGACTATATTTTGGATGAATAAAGTGTAATTGTGCTCATTGTTTCGCAGAGTGAAATGCTTGAGCTTTCCTGTGAATATTACTTGGATGTTAACAAATTGTCTTAGTGGCTTTTGTTTAAGTTGACTGTTCCTCCCCCTC
>NW_017728980.1:11522044-11526699 GCF_001723915.1 Gavialis gangeticus | reverse complement strand
TTTCCCCCCCCCCCCCCCCTTAGTACCCAACAGATTGTCTTTTGAAGACTAAAAATAAGCAATGTGTGCGATCACGCAAACATTTCATAAACTGCAGTTCACGGCTTTGTGTAAAAACAAGCGTGGTTAAAATAATGAAGACGCTGTCAAAGAGCTGTTGCATTTCTACAGTTCTTTCCTGCACCAGTTTAATTGTTAGCTGATTTCCCCTTCTCCCTGACTGTGGAAACTGTTTGTATTTTTTAAGTGCTTTACATTAAATGGTTGTCTGCTAACAGGCAGGTTACTTAGCACAACAGTTACTTTGAAGCGATGGGCGGGGAGGGTGGAAAGAGTTTTTCCTCCTCCATGAAGGAAAGATCCTTTAGTTCTAGCTGTGCAACATTTAGGTTTTGTCTTGCATTTAGCAAAATGAATCCTGTGACACTTCAAGGTTACTTCTAGGCTGCTCGTCATTCAAACCGATTTGCTAAAGGCCAAAAAGCTGTCTAAATGCTTTATGGCCAGAATTTGGAAACAGCAGAAGGAAGGAGAGAGGCAGAGTCCATGTAATGCTGGGGACCATACTGTCTTCCTTGCTTGGCAAAAACCCCTCAAATCCAGGACTTTGGTTCCAGGGTGCTGCCTCCTCCCCTTGTGAACATGGAATTAGAAGTAGACAAAAGCCACCACTGTCCAGAGACTCAATGCCATCTGCAGCAGGGTGACCTGCCTTGCCATGAGACTGACCCTGTCACCATCTGTGGGACATGCATATTCACGCTGCTTCTGTGAGCCATGCTCTGGAGTCCTTGTTCATGGAGTATCAAAAACCTTGGCGCTCACAGGGGTTGAAGCTGTTGCATCCATGGCTGTGTGTTGGTTCTTGACAGAATTGGGAAACTTGTGGGATTTAGGGTACGAGGTGCATCAGAGATGACCACTGCACATGCAGACAGTCATGTAAAGGCCTTGCTCTTGTCTCGCTTACCTTACTGTAAGCCCACCCAGCCTCTCTCAGCATAAGGCAGAAGAGAAACAAGCACAGATCAGTAGGTGAGGAAGGGCTTGGAAAGTGCTGCTGTGAAAGGCGAATCCAGGTGCAATCATGCAAGTCACTTGTCCTCTCCTGTTTCCTTCCCCCGGTGCCCCTCTAAAGGGTAAGCAGGCTGTTCCTTTGGTGATATGTTCTGTTGTAGGTACTCAAAAGGCCTCTCTGCAGTGCAGATTGCAAGTGAAAAGTAATACGCGGGCAGGATAACAGAGATGCACAAAACAGTGTTTTCACCCACCTGATCGAAGCCTGGACGGCCAGCTTTTTCAGGGATACTGAAAAACACCTTAGCAGTTCAGCTTGGGACATCGGCCCTCGGCCATGTTCATCACTTAGCTACGCAGATACTAACACATTGCAGTTCAGCTCCTTGGCAGCGAGCTCAGATGGTCCATAAAGCAAGTGAATAACAAAAGTATATAGAGGTGTCATGACTGTACTGGGGTGATCTGATTTGCTTTGCTTTGCGCTACCAGTGTTGCCTGTAAGGCTGTTACCAGTATGTTTGATGTCAAGCATTCAGTTCCTTGACATCTAATTTAGGCACGTGGTGGGAAGGGGAGAAGGCACGGAAATTGAGAAAGTAGGGTCAGAGCTTGGAGTGAGCTAGGGTATTCTTCCCCAGGAGGCCGCTCTTTGATGGCAGGTAGCAGAGAGACTGTCAGTCTCCTTGGGCCACTGACTTGTTAGACAAACTCTTTGGTACAGGAAGATGACCTTCCTAGGCTTGCCATGTGCAGATGTCTGGACTCACTGGAGGCACATCCTGAATGCAGGGAGGGGAGTCCTGGAGTCCCCACTGCTGTGCAGGGTACAACCTGGTCCTTCCTTTGGTAGCAGGCAGCACTGCTGACCAGGGTGCGCACATACCTGCTATGCCTCCAACAGTAGCTGCGTAAGATAAGATGCCCAAGCAGGTTTCCCATAATCTAAACAAGTAAAAGCGCTTGAGCCCACAAAGCAAGGCGGAGGAGGGGGTTCAGAGCATGCTTTCTAAGTGAGAGATAAAGGTGTTTGTTGAAGATGTGGGGAGTACAGCTGTGATCAGTCTGTAACACCGATGTTCTCCGAAGGAGTAATAAAGATGACATTTTAATAAAACATGCTCTGATGCTCGTTGCTCCTTTCAAAGGGATTTCTTCAGTGGAATCAAGATGTAAGAGAAACGTTTTCTACACCTAGCCCACAGAGCAGACAGGCCTATTTCTGCTGAGCGCCTTGTTCTTGCTTGTCCCCAACACTGCACAAAAGTGCAGCTGTTTTGTGGGGGTCGCAGTAATAAAACACACTTGTGTTCCTGAAGGGCCCGGCCTTCAAGGCACAGCCTGGAGCTTGGCGCACTGTGGCAGGAGGCCACAGTGCGCCAAGTTCTTAGGGGAGAGATGTTTTGGGCCAAAACCCACTTATATGTAGGTAATCGTGTGGCCTGTCTCCATCTGTACAGCTGCTCATGCCCCTCTCAGCATACCCAGAAGCCTCCAACAGGCTCCACGGCAGAACAAGAGGGCCCAGGTAAGCACATAACTAACTACATGCAAGTCGGAGGCAGTGCAGGTAGCCAAAACCCACAAGCAGTGATTCATACCAGTCTTTCAGCCCCAAACTTAGATGACTTGATCAGAGTCCGAGACCTTGATGGTATGACCCGCCTTTTAGGCAGAGGAAGGTTTAAACCCGCATCCCCTACTTCCCACACACGTCAAATCCGTCACCTCCCTCCAATTAATTTCCATAACCACTCCGACAGCCTCCTTCAGCTCCTGCTTCAGACCAGCTTCTCCAGGGATGCTCACAGAAACTGCCATGGACTAGAAGAGACCTCATTTTACACGTCCATGCTTCCTATTTTTTTCATTTCCTTGCAGGATTGTCGTGTGCCACTGAACCTGGACCCTTCGAACGTTGCGGTCCCTCCTTCCCCACTCATTCATCTAGTTTCTTCCCCACTAAAAATATGGGTAGGGTGGGCTGGCAATAAGCCTCCTGACGGGCTTGTGGCCCCTCTTACTACCTTCCTAAGCGAAGGCATCTGCTTTAATGCTTTGTGAAATGGGATCTCCTGAATGGGTCCGTTCACCAGGCACCAAAACATGGACGGTCCAAAGGGAACGAACCGGCCTCGTGTTTAGAGACCTAAGGCGTGGCGGTGGCGTGCACAGGGTAGGCCTCTACTGTCACTACCAAGCAAGCAGAGCAGATTCAGCCTCAACTGACCTGCTTCAGCCAACCCCGCAGGGTTTCCTCTCCCCTCATTGCCCCCTTCTCGTCTGCAGTGTTCACGTACCTTGGTGCCGTGTAAAGAAAGCTTAGCCCAGGCTTTTTCTCAGTCCATTCTCAATATGGGGCCAAAGCTGCCTCTGCGGGAGCAGAGCCAGTGCAACCCTGGTTCACTCATTTCGGAGCTCAGCTAAAAGCTCTTCCCAATGGTCTCTGCACTTTTAATCCTCTCTCCCCGACAGCTACCATTTAACTCTCTAATATTGCTACTTAATTCCAGAGCGTGATGATAGCTGTTTGAGCATTTGCTGTCCAAGGCCCTGCCGTATATTTTCTTGCATCAACTTGGTTTCTGCAGTTTCTCTGAGTTTATTTAAATTGAGCAGCTACCAGGCAAGGACTGTAGATGGTGCAAGCTAGTTTTCTTATGGCCTATTAATAAGCAAGGGAGAGTGATGAGCATTGAATATAGATTCGGGAGCCAGACACGTCCATGTGGGGAGCTTCCCAAGTACAGGAAAGCAGGCGGGTACCTGCAACAAAGAGGGATGAGACAGCTCCCAAAATGAATCCTGATTGATGTGCTGGAGGAAACTGCTCCCTCCCTTACTGCTTCTCTTATGCTTTTGTCAAATTGAGACCAAAGGGAACAGAGGTAAGGAAATGACTGAAAAAAAAAAGAAAAAAAGGGAGACGAGGCCCAGGAGAAGAGGTGGCAGGGGCAAGTGACTGATGAAAGGCTGATGCAAGGCGCGCACATGCATAAAGGCTTGTGTGGTTTGCTTTATATTCTTTGATGATCAGGGAAATGAGGGCACTCGTCATTTTAAGATGGGAAATGCACTTGAGTGTTCATACAAGGCCGATGCACACTCAAGTGTCACAGTGCTCGCGGATGTGCGTGTTCCAGCAGCAGCTCGAAAGCCCAGCCGAAATCAGCGTTCTGCGGCCACGATGCCAACCTGCCTTCCCTGCCCCCCAAAATGGACAGGTTAAACAATTCATACAGGGGGGAATGGAGCACAAGCCCAGAGAAAGCAAATGCCTTGCCCAAAGTCACACAACTTAGAGGTGGCAGAGGTGGACAGCGCACCCATGTGAAGAGGAACACAACCTATCACCATGGTTGTGCATTTTCATGCGGGCTTGAACCACTTTGTATTCCAGGAGTAATCGGATAAGATTCTCCAGCTTGTTATACAGAAGATCAAACTAGATCCCGGTGGCCAGTCCAGGGCACAGGCAGCCTCCGTGTGTGACACACAGCAGGTCAGGGAAGGGACAGGCAGCGCAGCGGCAGACAGGGCAGGGAGTAGAAAGCAAAACATCAAATTGGGCAGGGAGCACAGGGAAGGAAAAAGAGCTGGCAATGGGACCGGGGAAGGGAGATCAGAGTAGCATGTGC
>NW_017728980.1:11508685-11521932 GCF_001723915.1 Gavialis gangeticus | reverse complement strand
CCTGCAGGGGCTGTAGGCAAGCCCTAAGGCAAGAGGAGATGGCAGAGACCAAGGTAAGGGAGATCAGAGTAGCATGTGCGGAGAGTGCAGAGCCAATTTGCAGCCTGCCTGCCAAAAAGGTTAGTCCCCGCTGCACTAGATGATGGGTTGGTGTCCCTTCATAGCAACTAAATGGGTTGGCGTCCCTTTTTGGCAAGGATGAGTCCCAGCCTAAACCCAGCTGAAGACTAGAGCAAAACGAACACGTCTGGGCTACACTTCTGCCCTGTTGCTCACCATCAGAATTTGCTGATTTGACAAAATCAGAAAGGTTTTGCAGAAATGGATCCATTTTAAGACACTCCAAGTGCAACCCAGCCTGCTAGGTAGACTTTATTTACTGCCAGCTCCTGGGCAGCTTGCAAATCCATGAGCCTGAGAGGTTGGGAGCTAGCACTTACTGTAATTCAAGGCTTCTGGCTCCCCAACAGGATGCCTGTCAAGCTACTGAGGACCCAGAGCTTCCTGCTGCTTGAGTGGTGGCCAGCAATAAAACTCACATGAATTGCATCAGTTCAGGTCAGCAACTGCCTGGTTCCCAGCAGGATTGTAACAGAAAATCAGGGATATGGAGCAACACATCTTTTTTGGAAACACTGGTCTTGTAACATTTCGGCAATGAAAAATTTCAAGGTTTCAATTTTTTTTTGGCTCTGTCTTAATTCGGAAGGGAAAACATTTTTCCCCCCCCAAACCAGAACAGTTTCATACAACTCATATTCCAATTCCCAGCCACCTCCAAATAGAAACGGTCAGACTTCAGGGAATTTGGGATCCTAACTTTGCATCTCAGCTGCAACCTGACTCCAAAGGCAGATGTGATGTGAGGCTGCCATGTAATTCCATAAGCTGCATCACCAACAGAGAGGAAATGTGCTACAAAACCATTGCACAAAGGATTATTCTGACGTTTGCACAGTGCATGGAAGAGTCACAGCTCTAAGTGCTAAGTGTTGTGTTTCCCCTTATTCCACAGAGGCAGAATTATTTTTCTCCCCATCCCCCCCCCTTGCCTGCCCACAAATACAAGCCTTCAGATGAAGAAGCAGGAAGCACATATAGAAAGTAGGCCATATGCCTTTCACAAGCACAACTTGGAGAAGGTCAGTGCATCAATCACATTAATTTTTAAGCTCATGCTGTATATCTAGAGTCCCACAGGCTACAATTCCCTTCCTGTTTTATAATTAAACATACTTCTTTAAAGCACAGGATTTTTACTGAACCTGGGGCTTATATATCATGGCTTTAGAGAACTATAAGTCATGCTTTTTCCATCATTTCCCCCCAATCATTGATTTTAACTCTCTCCTCCAGAGCACAGTCTTATGTTCCCACTAATTCCTACAGGCTACCACATCATATTCTCTTTCAGTGAGAAATACCATACACAGCTTCACATATTCACAACATCCAGGAGGTAGGGAAAATAGTAATAAAATAATTATCGTTGTTTGGGGCAGGGCATTAAGAAAAAAGAGGCCTGAACTTCTAACTTGCATGTAGGTCTAACCCTGCAGAGTTATTGTATTAAAAATGCAGCTGTACTGTACAACACACCATGATAATATGGGGCACCTTCATTAAAATTCAAAGCACAGGAGGGTTCCAATGCAGAGAGAAAGAAGAGAAAGAGGGCAGAAAATAGCTGTGTAGGTCAAAGAGCATTTTATGGTTCTCTTTGAATGCGTGGGGGTGCTCGATGGTAAAGGCAACCTGCATTCGGGGTCATGGATGTGTATAATCGAGGTGCACATTTTTAAGTGCCGGCACGTAAGCACAGTGTTGTTGCACTAGTTGCAATGTTTCACGTGGATTTGGCACACAGATCTGTCTCTTCGGAGGAAATCAAACATGCTGGATCTATTTACAATACATTTCCTGCCAGCTACAATTCGTTGGCACTTAGTAATGAGTTCACACTTTTTTTGTGTGTGTGGGCATAAATATGCATATTAGTTGCTTTGTCTCTAGAAAGAAATCGTTTTATGATCGCTTAGCTGAAGGCAATGGGATGAAGTCAGAGCACGAAAAATTCTTGGGTTCACAAATTCTGTGTGTCCAAGGTGCAATCGTGTATCTACCTAGGCAATGAGATGCACGTGGGCAGATCCAGTCACCCGTTCTCCCTCTTTGACTTCTGTGGGATGCTACACTGCCCAGGGAGCTACCTGCGGGGGTCCCATTTGGGGATTTGGCCCCCAGAGGCTGGCTTCTTAGAAGACAGGTGTGACATGAGCTGCAAGAACAACTGCCAACACCAGGCATACGGGGAGCTGTGCAAACCAGAGCTGACACTTCCAAAGAAGGCTGGAAGGAGGAAAGTGTGTGCGTGTGTCGGTGCCCCCGTGGAAGATCATTGCACTACATTCACATTAAAGACATTATTCCTGGTTTAATTGTAATTCCCTACTTCATGGGCAGCCTCTGTGTGTGGTACATGGCAAATCAGGGTGGTGCCAGGCAGCAGGGCAGCAGAAAGGGCAGGGAGCAGGACAACAGATTGGGCAGGGGAAGGGGACTGGAGTGGCACTCAGGGAGGGCACGGGGCTAAAGTGTGGCATGCCTGCCAAAACGCTTAGCCCCCACTGCCCTACTTTATAGGTAGGCAGCATGGTTAGGGTCTGATCCAAAGTCCATGGAAGCCAATAGAAATCTTCGCATGGATCTACAGGGAAGGGTGATCTTAACTGCAAGTCCAGCGCACCGGAGCCATGCCACTGCTTGGGCCCGTGCTGCTGCCCTGGGGACACCCGGCTGGGGCCCTGGCTCAGAGGAGAAGGCCAGCGCCAAAGCCAATGGGCAGGATAGTGCATGATGCTCTTATGAAGTCATCAAAGACTGAATAAGGGCACGAGCCAGTGCAGCAGATGCAGCATCTTCACTTGGCCAGCACATGGGGTCTTTCGGGAAACAGCATCGTCAGAGTGGGTTTCTCACCTGCCTCTTCCCAAAGGCATTACCTCCGCGAGCAAAACCTCCTCATATCAATGACCCCAGCCCTTCAGAAAGCCTGAGGACACGTCTCCACTGCAACTGCAGCTCTGACTGACCCCGGCTGGCGGTCCAGCCACAGTACCGCAGAGCTCAGAACGGGTGCAAAACCCACCTGAGAAGCAGGGCAGATGTGGAAATAGCTGGCGTGCCGCCGAGCTAGACCGGTCTCAGTACTGGGGCTGTCTACACTGCGACGGCAGCCTAGACCTACCCTTAGAAAGCCGTGGAGGTGGCACTGATACCGGCTGCCATCGTCATTCGCACAGGTACCAGAGGGGCTTGACAGTGTGGTGCCAAGCATGCCATTGCCACGCACAGGAGAGGGTTTGGTCCTGGGAGGCTTCATCAAAGCCTCAGTAACATGACAACTGGACACCATCACAGCCTGATTTCCCACCTTCTGATTAAGACTGATGCTGCTGGAAGGCCTGTCCAGACATACCAGTAATGCCCCGAGGTCGCTGCAGCCCCCGGAGCAAGCAAAGCACCAGCACAGCCCAGTTGAGACAGGCTCATTGCAAAGTCCCTGGTCCCACCTGGCCTGCTTTTACTCACTGCCAGCTGATAGCTGCTTGGTTGCCATGGTGAAATAACCTGTCTGGTCTGCAGAATTAGCAGCATCTCTCTCTTTCTTATTAGCATAATAACTGAGCACCTCCTCATTTATCTTCACAGCACCCTCGAGGAGGCCGGCGTCTCCATAACAGGGACAGGAGCCGGAGACACTTGGTCACCGAGGAAGCCTGGAGGGATGGCAGAGATTGAAACTGAGGTCTCCTGAACCCTGGGCTGTCATTATAATCTCTCCCTGGAGATAGGACCCCCAGGCCATGGTCCAGGCGTGCACAGGGCCGGGGGTGGAAGGCTTCTCCTCACCCAGGATGCATCTATTTGCTCTGGGGTTAAACAGAGGACTCGGGTCTGTGATGCCATCAATCCAGCACCCTCCCCCTGTCTTTACATTTTTCATTGTACATGGCTGCAATTACTGTAAGTATATTAACATACATATTTAAATATGTAAATGGTCAACCTAATTGCCACACAACTGAGTTAGAAAGGATGGGAGCAATCACATAGTTAAATTTATTGAATTTGACTGGAATCGCAAGTTAGCAGCAGGGTAATTAGCTCTCATCTATTTACCAGCCTGACCTTAAGTGGTGGGTTTTTCAGCTGATATTTCACTAGCTGGCGAGAGATGGTAGGTAAAATGCATGTTAAATATTTAATATGCTCTTTTCCTATCCAAATGATCCCACTTCACACAGTCACAGGAGACTGAGATTCATCATGCCCCTGCGTTTGCAAATCCTTTTCTATCAGTCCTGCTATGAACTGCTGTCGCGATGCAGGCTCCTGTAATACAAAGTAGCTAAGAAATAGTGGTGCTTAGGGTACTGGATTTTCACCCAGTGGTTTCCAAGAGCTTTGCAAGGCCAAAATTAGCATCTCCATGGTACAGATGGGGAAACTGAGGCACAGAGAAACCTGGGGCCTGTATAGCCAAGATGCTTCTTAATAATAATATATGCCATAGACATCAGCTGGAGTTGGGTTTCGGAAGTATTTCTGCAAATTGAGTCTTAGGGTGAAGTCCAGGTTCCCCAAAGCTAGCGGAAAAACTCCAATTGACTTCAACTGAGTCAGAATCTCATTTTAAATGAACAGCCAGAGATGGTGATGTCCTACATTAGCAACCACCTTGAAAAAACTGTGCCTAACTACCTTGCCTAGAGGCCTATCTCAAGTCCATGTCAGAGCTGGGGATAAGCCAGATGTTTCTCACAGCTGGGGAAATCTCAGAGTGGCAGCAATGCCCTGGTACCCAACTGCTTTAACCTGAAGCCGTGAAGATCCCTGGGTGCCTCTGCGGTTTATTTTGAACAATGTTGTATGAGGCTAAAGATCGTTTTTCAGCTGAACAGGGTTAGTTTATCGGGTTAGTTTATTTTTGCAGCAGCTGGAGAAGTGATTACAACATAGCGATCGATAGGTCTGCGTTTACCATTTTCTTCATTTCAGAAAAAAAGAAAAAGAAAAAGCCAATGTACAGATGGACTGCATAGCAGTCACGTCGTGATTTGCTGCCTTAGAGACTATCTAATAATCAGCAACCCCTTTTTTAGCATGCCTCCGTATTGACCTTGCATCTTCACAGACAGCCTCTTGTTGCTATTTTCCCCCCTCCTCTGGTTTATAGTTTGGGGCAGCACACATATGAACCTGGACCCGCGTTTGAAGATTAACTTGAAATCAGTAGCTGTGTCAAAGCCCGTGGGGGTGGCGGGGGAAATCAATTAGGATTATAGGAATTAAAGCTCCTGGAAAAAACTCCAGACAAGTGGGCTACATCAGCCACTCAGTACAAAATAACATGCCTTCGGGTTGAATCATCTCTTTGGCTTAATTTCGACCAAGGAGTCTGGTGGCAGAAGATGAACCCACTTGCATGAAAGAGGACAAGGACTTGCAATGGCAGGTCTTCCCACCGATTGAAGGCTGGGATGTAGAGCTGAAAGTAACAACTGGGAAATAACTCACGGCAAATGGGGCAGTTCAGACACAGCCTTGAACCCAGGGAAGATCTAGGCTAGATCTCTGCTTCCCACCTGGACTTCTGGATGGCCATAGGCATGTCCCTTAACCTCTTAGTTTCCCCAGCTGTACCCAGGGCAAAGAAGTACTTCCAGGAGTCACAGGACTGTTGGACTGGGGATTGCTCACCAGAAACCATGAGCACCTCTGGTTCCCACCCGTGAAAATACAACACAACCAGTGCAGGCCCTTTGATTTCGAAATTCTTCAGATATCTCCTCCCCCATGCCGACACACTGCCTCATAGTCACAGTGGTCTCTGGGCTCCTGGGGCGAGGACAGACCTCACAGGGTGTTTTGTCCAAGTCAACGTTACATGCTCAGAGGATCGTGCAAACTTTTGCACGAGATAACTGAATGGCCCAAGTCTATACAGTGCTCCTGGGATGCTGCGCACAGAGAAATGCAATTGTACCAAAGACAAACCAGAGTCCTGAGGCACAGAGGCTGCCAGTGCACATCCAGTACCCAGGCTCTCTCTCAGAGGGAGTTCCATCCAACTTGGTAATTTCCAGGAGTTTAAGCCTGAAAACACACCAAAAAACCCCAAGAAATCCCAGTGCAGGCTGCAGCTGACTCCCAGTCTGTCTCTGTTTTGGCTGAATGCTGCTAGCCTCACTTCTTCCACTCTGGCTACCAGGGTACTATTATCTGCAGTGCTAAGAGCTGCAAAACAACAAAGCTACACATCCTTCAGCACCACCTAATGGCATCCTGTCTGTGAACCGTCGTTACACATCCTTTTCCGCATACAGACACCTCTCCTCTACAGAGCACTTGTAACGCTCAGTTCAGGGAATCCTGCATATCGGTGGGAACTCTCTTTCCTTTGTGGATTTATGAAGCCACCGAAGACACAAATAGGAGTTTAACCCCCATCTGCCTGATCCAGAAGACAGACTTGACTCTTTTTCTATGTACATCCTCGTGATAAAATCTTTAGTAATTACACATTTCTCATTGCCGTCTTACCAGAATGGTGAAGTTGGGGAACCGAGACATAAGATGGGAAAAGGCTCACTCGATAACTGCAGTGGTCCTTTTGGCCTTAAAATCTAAGCCGATCCTTAGTACAAGCACCTTTTCTTTCCTTTGCTCCATAAAAAGCAAAACTTCCAATTTCCCATCCTGCGTGCTTGTAAAGCATTGCGTCAAACTGAAAGCAAAGGCAAATCTTCATTGCTCGTGGCTGCTCTGTACCCCTCCCATGCACAAATGTAAATACACTTTAAGTATATTGATTTTTTTTTTAATTCTTATTCTATTAACATCTAACCAAGATGCTTCCCATTTTACAGCCTGTCAGATAATTTAATATACACCCTGCTGTAAATCTTAGTTTAGAAGCAACTTGAATTAAAAGTAATTATGTCTCCCCGTGGCTTTCAGATTGAGGAAAGTTTCCATTAAATTTACCTGTGACAACATTTCCCTTTGGCTAGCCTGATAAGAGACAGTTGCTAAAGTCTTACAGCTTTGGATACATATTTCTATATAAGCCCAGAGAAAATACAAGAATCCCAGCGGGGGGGATAAAAAATCCTATATAATTTTAATAGAGAGGGAAGAGACAGGGTGCTATGGACATTACTCTGAAAAGCCAGAGGATATGAGAAAGAGTGAGGTTCTCTCGAAAAAATATTTGTACTACCTTGGAGAATGTGTGTACAAATCTCTACTAAATTATATATGCAGTTTCCTGTTCCTGCAGGAAAGGGTTTATATATTGAGAAATAGATTTGATAGATGGAGTTTTTTTCTATAGGGATTTTTAATAAGGGAAATCAGGATTAAAGACAAAGAGATGTGCCTAAAACACAGAGGGCCTGATTTTGTAATAAGGTTCCTGAAAAGGGCAAGAGACACTGCAAGCAGATCTGAATGATGGACTGCCTGTAGGTCGATCAAACTCCTGACCTTACGCTCATGCAGTTGGGTGGCCCACAGAGCGATTTATACATGGAAAATTTCAGCACAGACAAGTGTGCAGGCTTGGCACGAAAGTCTGGACCCTGCAGCTCTAGGGAATACGCTGAGCTGAGGTGTTCACTTTGAGCCTGCTTCTCTATGGGGACATTGCATGCAATTGCCAACCAGCAGCACCTTCTAAATGAAGCTGTCAAGCACTTCACATATCAAACATAATTCTGAAAAATGAGAGAGATTTTCTTGCGAGACCGTTTTGAAATGAAAATCACTCCTAACCTAGCTCCCAAATCCAACCTAGATGCTATTTACATGTAAGGCTGAAAAAACAAACTTATTTGCACCAGATGATTAAGTCAGCAATATTTATAGCTGGGCTTATATTTTTTTATTGCGGCACTTCAAAATCCCTCTCTTACACAATCACTCTTCATTTTCAGTAGGAGCCTCAAGATGGAGACTGGGTATCCAGTCAAATGAAAATGTACACACACTTTGCTTCCCCACTCACTCAAAATCAAAGCCCGTTCAGCGTGCACGTAAGAGAGCGCTGGGGAAATGTTTTGTAAAATAATTTCAGTAATTGCTGAATCACTGAAAATTGCAGCCTCAAGCTATAGGCTGATGTTATCTCACAGGAAAGCAGCTGAGGATGCATAAGCCAGGATAAGATCTGCTGCGCAGATTGGACTAGCAACTTCCTGGTGTTGCAAAGTTAAAGTGATGCATATCTAACACTGTGCTGGGTGAGCCAAGTGCTGGAAAGGCATTATTGCTTTGGGCCCTGAGGCTAGACCAAGAGCAATGTAGACTAAACCTCCGAGACCTGTGGCATCTGAAAGGGTGAGCGGGGTTTCCAGATGCAGGGCCCAGCAGGATGGGGGCCTTAAACATTTGGAAGGGAGCCAAGGCCCTTTCTGTATGCACCGCCAGAGCGATGCTGTAGCCTGTTCTGTCGCGACCTCGCTGTGCATTTAGTATCCTGTTATTCTCTTAGTCATGACCGGCTCTGGGTCCTAGGTAACACTCCCTTCTGATTTCAGTAATCCAGCCCTTAAGACTGGGTATTTTGAAAGCTCTCAGCATTGGCCTAGTTCGGCACTTGTGAAAGTCAATGAGAGTTTTACCGCGGAGCACAAAACAGTCCACAAGAACATCGCCTCTGTCTCCCCGCTCCACACGTAACAGCCATAGCGCATCCCAAGACAAACCCATAGGCTTTAATCAACCAGAACATGAATGGTGTGCCACCAGAAGGCAGCAGGAGAGACCGGGGCATAGCCATGCAAGGCCATCACAATATTTCATTTAGGAAGTGCTATAGCATCAGCGCCTAAGACTGGAGGGGGCCTCATGGGCCACCTACCCCGTCATTCGGACTGCCATTAACAGAGGAACCCCCAAAAATCACTTCAATGCCTCCCCCTGCCAACACACACACAACCACGAGGCACAAAACCAGAAGACATCCAAGACACCCTATAGCATGTCATGGATAAAAGCAGGGGTGACGAGGGCACCGCCAGCGCTAGAACAAAGGATTAGCTGGTTACTATGTGCTCAAAGGATCCTGTGTCCCTTGTTATAGAAGAAGGCAAAAAAGAAAAAAAAAAGGAAAAACCTACAGACCTTTCCAGTATGAGCCAATTCCAATTCCAATTCTTTTTGGAACCCAAATTTGGCTGTTGGTCTGACCCTCTGTGGTAGAGCAAGACCCTCTAAAGAACAACCTGTGAGTTTTCTAAATATTAGCAAGAGTACCACTGGACTCCAATCCAACCGCCAACAGCCTTAACTGTAGATGTAAGCCATGGCCAACATCTCAAAGCTAGAGAGGAAAAGGAAAAACCCAGAGACCAGTATCATCCGTGAGGAGGAAACAAGTTTCTTCTTTGACCACAGAGATGACCAGCCAAAGCCTTGAAATGTGGGACTGCAAAAACACCAACCACCCAGAACGCTCCCAGAGTTTTTATGCATCCTTTCCAGCTGAAACCATTCAAAGAATTTGACATCAGTCAACCTCAATCTGCATTTTTCAGGGTGTGGGGGGGAAAAAACCTTCTTGACTCAAAAGTTTCCCCCAGCTGTACACTGAACACAGGAAGACAAAAGACTGTCAAGACTAATAATAGCCATTATTAGCTGCTGGCAACAATTTGGGATGGGAGACAATATCTACTGGCTTGGGTTTAACCCAGGTTCTAACAATTATGGGCAATGAGGTGCTCTTCATTGTAGACAGCAGATCTTATGCCTGCCTCCGGTAGCACCTTCCTCCAAGACCTCTGCTATAAGCAATGTCAAGGACAAGATTTGGGATTAAATGGACCGAGGGGTGGATCCAGTCTGGTAATTCTTATATGCCGACTCTGTTTCCCATTCTGAACAGCAGACAATGCCACTTTCATTATAAAACACATTCAGAATGAGGTTATCAAGTTATTTAAAATGAATGAGTTTGCTCCGGTAAGGGATGAGACTCCCAAGACCAATATTTTCTGGTCCCAGAGCCTTTGAAATCCTCCTGCCATTTGAAGTGCTTGGCCTCAGCTCCAAGCGCACTGGTGTGCAAAGAGGTGTCTCAGCACAGATCCCATCTCGGTGGCCCTCTGGCATATGGGTATAGGTAGATGTACAGAGATGATTAATTTGTCCTCCATGCAAGGCTTTTTAGTATGCTGCTTTAACACCAGAAGGTAGCGATGCAGTAAGCTGTCTCCGTATTTAATAAGATGATTTGGGTCCTTTAGCACCACACATCACTCTTGTCAAATGAACGGTGACAGCACCGTGTCATCTTCATTGTTAAGGCCGGGACGAGGTGTCACACACAAGTTGGCGCGTCAATGCGTTTGTCAGAGCATCGGTTTCCGCGATTAAAATGTTGGTCCATCCTACCTGTTCATTATCTTTTCATCTGACCCTTTCAGCAGGCGAAGACAACTCACTCACTCACTCAACTGGAAATGAGCTGTTCAGGGTAAAAGGGCATTTCTCCAGGGAGTTACCTGAGAAAAGCTTGGGAGAAAAATGTGGGTGTGCAGACACACACATGCTTACTGGGCAGAAAACTGACACCTATGTGGTGAAGGAGAAGCAGGCACAAGCACGCATACCTCTCATGTAGTAAACCACTCGAATCCAGGGTAACATCAGCGCTTGGAAAATGTGTAATAACTTTACTACATGGAAGTTGCGTGTCCACTTGCCTACTTAGCTGTTTGCTCAAACTAGCTCGGGTCACACAACGGCAAAACGCTGTACTAGCACCTACTGCTGGTGGTTTGGCTTGGGGAAGCTTACTTGTATCCACTCCTTACCATGGAGTAAAATGTATATAGAACAACATCCAGGGGAAATTACTCCATAGGACTTGTGTCATGTGTCCGCACTTGGGAAAAGTCCATCAGTGTCTTGGGCATCTTGTACTCTGCTCAACTCTCTTTATTTTAGGACCCAACCAAGAATAGCAACTCAAACTGTGCTGCATGGGAGCACCTGAAGGGCCACTTCAGCCCAACCTGCACTTAGGAGGGACAGACTCTGTCATAGGAAAGCTGGCGGTCGGAAGTACCAAATGCATTGGATCCTGGTGACCCTGGAGGATCTGCCTTGGTTTTATTTGTCAATTGAAAGGTTTGCACCAGTGCAAGGTCATAATGCTGACTCAACAGAGCATGGCCACCCATAAAGCACACCCAAGCCACTCCCCACCCGTTTCACTCCATCGGTGCGAGCAGCAGCATTGCCTATCGACACAAAGGAACTGCGCTAGCACAATGACACCGCGACCCATTTGCTACGAGGTAAAAACCTAGCTTAGAGAAAGCAAATACATTCAATGGACGGCAAAGGAGCCAGTTGGATGCAGGGAGTCATGGCCCAGGCCTTACTATGGAGAAGGACAAATTACAATCAAATATCTGAAGTTTGCATGGGATGGCCTACAGCAGGGGTCAGCAATCTTTTGCTGTCGTAAGCTGCTGCTAGCCACCCAGCCAGAGGCAAAAGGAGATTTCCACTGAGATTTTGAAAGGGGCAGGAGACAATATTTCTGGAGGATTTCTAGGGGCAAATCTTTCCCGACTTGCATCCTCCAAAAGCATTGCCTCGATGGGTCAGGTTCTGGTCAGATTTTAACCAATTGTGGTCTGGCAGCTAGAGACAGAGATGTGCAGGTCACCTTTCATCCCAACAGGGAGGGAAGTACAGCACTGTGCATTTTATTCTGCCTCCCAGGCAGCTGGGGGAAGGGGTGGTTCTTGTTCATCGCTCCAAAATTCACTGAACATGCTCAAACTGTTTAGGTCTCCGGTGACCTATTGGAGCAAAAATGCTTTCACAAGGCAGAACGTGCACCACCGTGAATCTGAAATGCAGGGAGATGCCGCTGCATTTCTTTTTTCCATTTGCAGATAACCCCAGTATAAATTCAACTGCAGAGCAGGACACACAATAGCTTCCAGCCAAACAAACAAACATCGGGGAGTCAACTGATAGCTCTTCTCGCTTATAAATCCTCAAAATCCAAAAGCTTCTTTACAACTGAGGTTTGATGCAGAAGACGGCTTTGCAGGCAGGTTTTGTACAGCTGTAAAAAAATTCTGTATGGCGAGGGTTGCCAAAATAGGGAATGGGCTTCCAAGGGATGTGGTTTCCCCTACCTTGGAGGTGTTTAACAGGAGATTAGACAAGCACCTGGCTGGGCTTACTTAACCCCAGTGCTCTTTCCTGCCTGGAGCAGGGGGTTGGACTCGATGGTCTAATAGGTCCCTTCCAAGCCTAGAAATCTATGAAAGGCTCCCTATCAATCAACGTCCATGCATGGCACATTACCCTTTCGTCTAGGTAAAAGGGTAAGGAAACAAAGCATAGTTCAAGTTAATGAAACCAGAACACCTGGAATAAGCCAGTTTTTCACCAGTCTCATGGGACACCCCTGCCCACTGTGGGTCAGGGAGGCCCGGGTGAGGGAGATCCCCTGCCCTCCGTCAATGCTGACCTAGTGATGGAACAACTCGACAGGCTGGACACCTTCAAGTCAGCCGGCCCTGATGGTTTACACCACAGGGTACTCAGGGAGCTGGTGAGCAACGTAGCTCAGCCCCTGGCATGGATCTTGGAGAGCTCCTGGCACTCTGGTGAAGTGCCCAAAGACTGGAAGAAGGCCAATGTGGTGTCTATCTTCAAGAAAGGGAGGAAATTAAACTACAGGCCCATCCGATTGACCTCTATCCTGGGGAAGGTCTTGGAAAAGATTATCAAAGAGGCCATCCTTAAGAGACTAGCTGATGGCAATATCCTCAGGGATAGCCAGCATGGGTTTGTTGCAGGTAGGCCTGGCTTGACCAATCTCATTTCCTTTTACAACCAGGTGACCTATCACCTGCACAAGGGGGAAGAGATTGATGTAGTATATCTTGATTTTAAAAGAGCCTTCGATCTGGTATCCCACTATCAGCTCTTGGCAAAACTGGCTAACTGCGGCCTTGACCTCACCATGATCCGCTGGCTGGGGAACTGGCTCTGCGGCAGGACCCAGAGGTGGTGGTCAATGGGAGTCAATCGTCTTGGTGCACGGTCACCAGTGGGGTCCCACAAGGCTCTGTCCTTGGGCCTATACTATTTAACATCTTCATCAATGATGTGGACATTGGTGTCAGAAGCGGACTGGCCACGTTCGC
>NW_017728980.1:11482668-11507959 GCF_001723915.1 Gavialis gangeticus | reverse complement strand
TGCCACCGGAGGTGGTTCAAGCACCCACTTTGAATGCCTTCAAGACACATTTGGATGCTTATCTTGCTGGGATCGTATGATCCCCACTGACTTCCTGCCCCTGGGGTGGTGGGGGGGCTGGACTCAATGATCCTCTGGCGTCGCTTCCAGCTTGAATGTCTATGAAATCTATGAAGTGCTGCTGAGTCTCTCTTCTGCAAACACTAGTGCAGATCAGCTCAATAAATCCTCTTTCTAACATCAAACAATTGTTTATTAAAATGTATTCAACTGACTATGGCACGTCATGAGTTGTAACAGCAAAATGAAATCCCAGGCATCAAATAACCTCATGACACCTATAGACTTGTGGCTTGAAAGTGAATACGATGCAGTTGCAGTGACCAGGAGATTGATTCTTGCCCCTCAGATTTCATTTACCCATGGCTGTTTACCGCAAGATTGAACCTATGCATCATGCCATTTACACCCAGGGCTCTATAGGATGGGCACTTGGATGTAGATGGAAGCCGCAGATCGGTTTAATTAGTCTCCAAAGAGAATGATATGCCTGGGAGCCAATATTCATCGTCAAGTGCTACCACAAGCCAGACGCAGCGAAAACGATCGGTGTCTGCACAATGTGGTGGATTGAAAGAACAGACGAATGGGACATATTTATGGATTCCTGTGAGCCAGGTGTGGGAGCAAAAGTTTAAACCAAGACAAGAGCTGCCGTAGCAAATCCAGCAGTAAATAAAACAATGGCTTGCTCTATTGTCTAGCAAATTTTGATGGACAAGAAAGCGTTCATAAATATGGTGTCTGACAGTACACTGGGGTAAAATACGGTCTAAAAGAAAAGGTTGGAAGGTCTGTCGTGAGCATACTGTCAGTGTATTGGCTAAGTCTAGTCGAGGGTCACTGGTTTCTTTCTATAGCTAATGGTGTCCGTGGGAATGATCCAGTTAGCATCATGTCTGACTGCTTTCGACTCCCCCACCTGAACAAACCAGTACCCATTGATAATTGCATTGACTGGGGAGGCCTTTAAGTGCAAATCTGGAGGGAAACTTCAATTTGCTTCTTATGGATGAGGCCACTGAGGCATGAAGAAGTGAAGGAACATACCTGAAACAAGTAGCAGACCCCAGAAGAGAGCCCAGGAGACGGGCATCCCAACTCCCCGCTCTGCTCTTGATATGATCTCAAGAGGCTTTTCCATACCTGAGCCAGCTCTGGATTTCTTACTGCCCTACCAGCTGTCACGAGTTTGTGGATTAATATGGGAATAAATGAACTTGAAGGGTCAAGAGACTCTGGGGATAGAGAGCTACAAATATAATGATCGTGGAACGTGCCAATGGGTTTCAGGGGGGCAGGTTGTAGTCGTGTTGGTCTAAGGACACAGGCAGACGAGGTTCTTTGGGTCAATCTGATGTCTTTTACTAGACCAACTTAAATAGTCAGACTTTTTTTTTAGCAGTAGTGATTCCAGTGTCCATTGCACATCGTGTAAGGGGAAACGTACGGTGCATCGGATGGCTGAGCTGGTTTCAGCACTAGATGGCGGCGTTGCTTACGACACGCTTCCACGGTCATCGCTGGCCGTTTGACGTCCCCTCGCATCTGCCAACCTTTGTTTCCTCCAAATCCTGCGCTTTGCCTACATTTGTTGCCTTAAGCCCATGTGACTGAAAACATGACTCTCCTTCAGGCAGCCTGAGATTGTGCAAAAATCCCCAAAGGAAACAAACAACAGATTTACGAGACGCGAAGAAGCCAGTGGAATTGAATGGCTCTCAGAGCTGTTGATCTTCCAATTACCAGTGCAGATTTCCACCAAGCCCAAAGTTTGCAAACACGGCTTGAAGGTCTGCTGCTATTACCCATCCGTTTCCCCTTGGGGCATCTGTAATGACCGTGTTGCCAAGCCCAAGCATTTAAAAGTCATGAAGCAGAACCCCCAGATGATGAGATTGCTTGAAAAATATCCCAGTGCCCGTGTGCTTTAGGTTCATTTCATTTGGCTTCTACTTTCTGAGCCTTTTGGGGGCAGTCGGTCATGCGGCACGTCCCCCCGCTCAACTGGATTTGTGTAACTCTTGTGATTTGAGGCAAGCGTAGCGCTGACTCCGATTTTTGTTCTGATTTTGCACAGCATGTAGCACAGGGTTGATGACTGGGACTCCTAACCCTGCTGTAATATAAATTGGACATGCACGAGCCATACATAATCATTCACCTTCCCTGGGTGAGCAAAAGTTTCCATTTCCCACTGTAAGGGGATAATTCCCGGAACTGCTCCCCCTTTCAGTTGCCAAAGTTATAAAGTTGTTTGTAGTTTTGGGTCACTTTGAGTGAATCCAGGTGTGCTCAGTGAAGTCAGACCCCGAGGTTTATGGAAAGGCTGAACTCTTGAAACTTAGGGCCTACTTCCACTTGGGCGCATGCTCAATAAGGGCCCCATCCTGGCGGGAAGGAAGGCGATGTGACGTGAGCGTCGTGAAAAGATTGACAGCTTGAGTGCCGCATGCAAGGGAAAGTATCGTGTGCAACGGTGTGAGGACACAAGCACACGCGTGTAATTGTTCTGTCAGTGATTGACAGGCATGATGTATTCTGAGTGCATAAAAGGGTCCTTATCCAAGGGTGGTTATTGGAGTGGGATGGCAAGTGCTGAGTGCACACATATGGGTGAGACACCATGGGCGAGTGTGAAACACTGAGGGTGCGAGACTCTGTGTGTGCTCTGAAGAGTACTGTGTGGTGGTCCGGATTGGATAGATATGAGTGAGGGCCTGGGAGGCCAAGATCTCCTGTGTGCAAGTGGTGCCTGCAGCACTACTGCAAGGAGGGGAGAGCATGTGAGTGCTCCCTATTACCTCTGGTACCTGGTTGCTATTAATTGTTGTTGCTTCATTGGAGGTGTATCTTGCTTGCTGTATATAGTTGATCGGTTGTTGTTTGTTAATACACCATTCGTTTGATTCTTAATTGGAATTTGTATTTGTTTATTGGCCTATTCACTAGTCCTCCCCGGGCTCTTTAGCTTGGGCTGGTTAGAGAGATTAATCACCCACCCGTTTCACCCAGAGGGGCTCGGGGGATTAACAACCCTTGATCATACCCATGTGTGGGGTCTCGGGTCCCTCGTTCAACACCATCACACTATGAGCTACTAAAACTCAGCTCCTGGGGACGATGACCACAAAACTATTTCTCTTCTCAACAGATATTTTTCACCACAATGTGCTGCTCCAGCACTGCACGGGCCTTGCACTCAACTTCACAATGAGAGAGAGTTTCTCTATGGGGGAAACATCTTCCTGGTTGGATGGAGCTACTGTAAGCGTGCCTGGCACTTAAACACCTACAAGCACAAGACAGGCTTTGCAGTCTCACTCAGCCAAACCCGATGAGAGCTCAAACTCAAAAATAGGCACTGACACCACAGGAGAAATAGAGCTGCCAAGTGATGTGCAGCTCCATCTGTGAGGTTTTATGCAAATTAATTTGAGTTAATCTGTATGTCTGTAAATAATTTGCATAGAGCTATAAACTTCCAGAAGGCCTTCGCCAAGCAGCGGTAGGAGGAGAGAAGACACGGGGCTACACAAAGCTTGGCCACTATGAGGCAAAGGGAAGGGGAAAAAGAAGATGAGTATTTAGGAGTGATGAAGGAGAAGAGCTAGGAGGCTGGGTATGTGGCGATGGACTAGAAGGAGTCTGGGTATGGGAGTATTTGGGTCAAAGTGTGGGGGAAGGTACCTGGAATAGACACCCCAGCACCTACCTACTTATCCAAGGCAAAGTGTTGGAAGCAGCGGGTGGGTGCTATGTGGGGTTTGGTAACCGGGTTTTCTTGGGAATGCAGGCTGGTGGCCCCGGTTCTCACTGCAGCAGGGCTGGAAGATAGGGAGTCTGGGCTGGGGCTCCTGTGACTTAGCATGGAGCCACTCCATTTTCCTTCTCCAACAACCAGCTCCCCATTGCCCCCACCTCCTCCTAGCCTCTACCTGCGCCAGGTCTTGGCTCCTCCTTCTGTGCCTAAATCCAGCAGAGAGAAAGAAGATATGTGCCATGGGTCCCTGAGAGCGGCTGCTGCAGGGTATCAAGCAGCTTCATGTGCAGTGCAACTTCTGCTTGCAAGTCAGGTGAATGCATGGACTTCACCCTCAGCCACAGGCAGGTGTGACAGAGGCTAAATGTGTGAGCATTGTAGGAGACACCTGACACGCAGCATTTCTGGAAACATGAAGGCTTTGTGGGGGAAGTTTGAAATGAAGATGGAGCAGTGGTTAGGGGACTAGCTTAGGATATGAGGAGCCCACCATGAGCTCTGGGAGACACGGAGCAACTCCTTCAGCATCTTTGGTCCTCAAAAAAGTGCCCGTGTGTCACTGCTCCTGCCTCAGCCAGTGCTGCAAGGGCAAAGACATTAAAGCCAGACCTCCTGCTGACGACGGGGGCCCTATCATTACCTGAGCCAGAGAGCAGGACAGGGCAAGCAGGATGCAATTCCTAACATGAAAGATTGTCAGTAAAAAAAAGAAGAAGAAACCAGACAAGTGGAGCAGTTGATGAGAGGAACAGGGAGGGTAGAGATGGCGTTTGCAGGGCCTTCAAGCTTCACTGTAAACCGTCTCCTGTCCTTATACCATATTATTTCACAGCCAGGTCTGGCAGAGGAAACTGTACAAACTATTGCAGGCAACTAGGCCTGGTGGGCAGAGACTATGGCAAGCTTTGTGGCTAAATCTGAATGTAGAGTAAGTGGGTGAAACTTCAGTGAAGTCAAGAGCCCAGTGTGAATTTGGCCCCTTTTACTCTTCCCGGGGACCGACTTGGATGACTGGATAAAGGATGGCAAGACAAAAGGGGAAACGCAACCTAATGCTCCCCCAGTACATTTGTTTAAACCAATCGTCGCCTCAGCATTAAGAGCCAAGTGCTAACCAACTTCTACACAGAAATTGGAGAAATTAATTGGAGAAATTACCATGTGTATTTAGCGCACAGTCACCTACTGTTTAATCAGATGGCACTGAGCAGTATTTCTGTGATCGCCTGTCAAGAAAGACATCAGAGCTAATTTACCTTCTAAAAAGAGACAAAATGATTCAAGCCACCATCCAGCACACACAACCGAAATAGCTCTTCCATGCCCTATTAAAATTCCCATTTTCCATCTGAATTGTCAATGCTGCCAGAAGTTGCTCACAGGACTCAGCACTCCTGTAAGATAGATGCTGCTATATCCATAGTGACTGTCTAGATATTTAAGATTCATTTTCAAGCTCTAATTAGTCCCTTTCTTGGCGTTCTCAACAGAGACCAAGGGCGCTCCGGTTCTAGACATCTCTTACACTGACTCACTTCATGACCATGGGCAAGTTACTTTCCCCAGCCGCAACTCCTTTCTTCTGTCCATAAAGCAGAATTAAAAGATACTTGCCTGGCAGGAGGTGGAAAGAGCAAACGTGTTAATAATTATAAATACTTATGGAAGGCCTTGGGCCGAATAGCTAACAAAAGGTATACCTGTACAATGCCCCTCCATGCAGTCACACACACACATGCATACATACTTTATTACAAGTCCCAATGAAAGATCAGGGCACTGCTGGGCTGAATGCTGTAAATAAATGGGACCAAAAAAGATGTTTTTTACCTCGAAGATCACACACTCGGTTTGCTTGCAAGTTATGTAAGTGTATATTTAATAGTTGGCATTTTTAATTAACATTCCCTGTAAAATATCTCCAAGTACATTCTCAAATATCCACTAGTGTAGCTGTGGGGGTGGGTGGGGTTTTTTTCCCCTCCTCTCAGATCCAGCAGGGACTACATTTCTTGGCAGATTACTTGGTTAAGATGAAGAGATGTTATTCTGGCCAGTTACAAGACAAAAGAGCGAATAATGAAATATGTCACTAGCTTATGCAGAATTCACTGTGAACAGTAAAGGTCTGGTTGACCTTTCCATTCAGCTGCAAAAATAGCACGCGATACGATGTGCAGACGGTGGCCGGGGAGAGGGATCTGATGTGGCAGCTCTTTTTTGTGATGCTTTCCCACCCCAGCAGATAGGGTGGGGCTGCCTTGGCATGGCTGTAAGGGGAGACAAAAATAATACCGTAATAAGAAATTAGGCCTGGCAAAACAGCAAATTTACAAATGTGAAGCATGTGTGCTTTACCAGCAATAATTGTTTTCTGCTAAAACTGGCAGTTTGGCAATGTTGCAGAACTTACTGTTGGACAACAGCAGACGGCAGACTGTGCGCTTCGAGCTGGATGAGTCAATCTGCACTTGGGTGTTTCGAGTTTCCTAGATTAGCTCGTATTTGTGGATGCACATAGTCAGCGAGTGGTCTCAAGCAACCGTGTACAAGTGTTACAGGTGAAACTAAAATTGTGAATGACAGTCTGTTATGAATCAGCTTTCCAGAGTTGAATATTGAAGAAAAGCTGAAAGACATGGTCAAGTGCTTCAGATTTCTGCAATCAACCAGCTCATTTCCAACCAAGGTATCAAAATCTAGTTGTGAATGTTCACCCAAACAAAATCAGTGTTCCTAGGTTTGCAAAAAAAACCTTTAGGGAAGGATGTTTTATTTCTGATAGTCCTGAAAGAAGAGAACAAGGAGGAAATGTCAACAGCGAGGCAGCCCCATCGGTGGATATACGTTTGAGCAATAAATGACTTGATACATTTACACGGTTATTGAAGGAACACAGAGGTGAAAGGTCTGAGCACTGATGCTTCTGCAAGCCCCTGCCAAATGGTTAGTAATCAGTGACAGACTTTGCCTTTTCTTTGCAAATGATGAGCCAGTGCAAACAAAGTGTATGGATTTTCCTTTGGATAATAATGGAAGAAAGTTTTCAGCTTTCCATTTTTCAAATGGAGAATGTGTACAGCAATATCCAGCTTCATCTGATTCTATTTATTGCTTCTGATGCAAGTTGTTTAACTCCAGAGATTTTGCTTTAGCCAAGAATAGTGTCTGAGACTGGAAAAACATATTGAGCATCCTGGAGAAACATGAGAAAAATCAGCAGATCCTAAGCACAGCTATCGTCTGCAGAGAGACTTAGAAAATTAAACTGACACAAGATTGTACAACTGATACAGAAAACCCCTGCCAAATTAATTCTCTGCTAAAAACACTAGCAAGCTGTTTAAAAGGGCTTTCTCATTGGATAATACTGCATGGAATAGAAAACAGCTTCCCGTGGGTTTCAACAGACTATTCATCCCACTATAGAAAAATTCCCATTTTGTGAAGTTTCTTGGGGGGGGGGAAATGACCTTCTGGAAGAACATCTCTAACAAAGAAAAGTCATGATCATCACCTGGGCAGAAAACAGGACCAGCAAAAGTATTTGGATTCTTTGGAAAACAATCCAGAAAGCTGTCAGGTGTTATTCTTTATAGCGAAGTGCACCAAAGATGTGAGTAAAGAAAAGCAGATGACAATGATTGTTCAATTATTTGGGGGAAATGAAGCAAGAGAGAGAGAAACCAGCACGGCTACCCAAGAATATCTGGGAGGATTTCTGCATGTGACAGACCCGTCCAGTGCTGGAATGGTAGAAACTGTCCTTGAATCATTAAAAATACAAGGGGTCCACGCTACAAAATGGGGCTCAAATGAAAGGTGAGGGCAGAAACGTTCAAAACAGAAGTGGGACCTCTTTGAAAGGGAATCCTTTTAGCACATGCACCGCATATTCTCTGAATCTCACATGCAACAGACCTGTGACTTCGTCTCCCGAAGTTTTGGTGCTTCTCAAACGTGGCTCAGAGTATTTATTCTTTTTTTGGAGCCTCGCCACAGGGTTGGGAATTAATGCGCCAACACAAGACCAACCTGATTCACGTATTTGGGTGCCAAGTTTCAAAAGGCCGTGAAGCTTTAGTTTCAAATGCTGACGACTGAAGCCTAAGGGGACCCACAGAAACCAAACCTGAAGGCAATACTGAAACGCTGGCTGTGCAGGCTTGTGCTTTGTAGGGATATGCTTTATGAAGGCCTGAGATTAATTGGTAACTAATCCAGAGACGAACTACAAAACATCCATCTTTTTAATTCGGGTTTGGACACTGCATATTGTCACGTGAAGAAAGGCATTTACAATTTGAGGGGCATCATCAGCTGTTTTCCGTACACTGAAAATGCCTCTCATAAAGAACGGCAATAGCCATGTCTGGCTTTAAGTGAAGTAGTAGAAGATAGACAGTCTGGTGAAGAGACAACCTCTGACATAAATGTCTGGATTTTTGCAATGAATTTTAAGCTCTTGGCAGGCAGCTGAAACCTGGAAGGTGCCCAAGAGCCGCAACAGAGCTCTGTGCAAAAAATAAGCTTTTGTCCTCATTTCCAAACCCATCGCTCTCAGGCTTCTAGTAACCTCGCTCGCGCCTGCCACAAACGGAGAACTCAGCTTTACAAAACTTAAGCTTATAAAGATGTATTCACGCTCTAGGACAGCTGAGACTGGGCGGGTGGGTCTGCCTCTAAATTCATCTCTTAGCCAAGTTGCAGTTAAGCAGAGATCTGAAGGACGCCGCCACGAGCGAGGAACATGCAACGCACTACTAATGCTAGTGACTAGTCCCTAATCTTTGTGGGGAAAGGCTATGAAGAACCAGCTTCGTTTGATTTTCACACTTCTACACCCTTATTTAGTGATAAAGTAGGTATACAACAATTCTCCTGGGACTTCACTGGAGGGGAGGGGGTGTAAGAAGGTCTGACTCCAGGGGTGCCTGGGATGCCCCTTGAACCCCCTCAACCCGTGTCAGCTTCCTTCTCTTTTGGGCAATCTCTCCTTCCACTGGCCTGGATAAACTGATGCTCTCAGCAAAGGGAGGCTGCCCCATGGCTTCCCAAGTCAGATCTTCTTATGAGTGCTGGTGTCACTGCTCGTCGCCTTAAAGGCTAATTATGTGGGCTCCATCCTCCCCAGCACCCAAGCCCATGCCTTACAGGTGTCATACATCCTAATCAATCATAACCGCCCCTATGGGCCCATTACATCAGCTCCTCTCTGGTCTATTGTCACTCTTGTCCCCTCCATCTCGGTCTTCAATCCTTCCCCTTAGACTCTGCCCCACTCCTGGGCCAGCCCAGACCCATGGGCTCTCCAGCCCTGCCAGTCTCCAGCTGTGGCCCTTCTTGAGCCCTGGCCCTGCTCCTAGGACAGTGAGACGTATGGGCACCTTGGACCTACCCTCTGGCCCCTCTCTCCCTGGACCAGCGGCGACCTCCCTACTTACCCTTAGTCCCTTCCGCAGATCACCAGGTGCTTGCCCCGGCTCAGGTGTTACCCAGGAGCTCCTCTCCCTGCAGCTCTCAGGGCTCGACTCCCTGCTCAACTCCAGCTCGGGGTTTATATCCTGATAGCCCAGCCCTTGCAGCCCATGCGACTTCTGATTGCCCCCTGGCACACCTGCAGCCTGCTTCACAGGCAGCCTGCCTTCCCTTCAAGTAGCAGGAGCACCAAGCGTCCTGATACATGGGGTTAGGAAATTAATTGGCAAAAATTACTTCTTCTTATCCTAAAACAAAGACTACAGCTCCCATGCTGAGATCTAGACCACAGGAATTTCATGGCAATAGCACTATAAAGGCATGTGTGGGACAAGGGCAATAACACACTCCAAGAGAACAAAACAACTGTCAACACTTGTTTCACGCTCTGCCACGACACTAGGGCCCCTGGCTATTCATTCAGGTGCCTTATATGCCCCATTGCACTGCAGCACATGAGCTCCTCACAGCTGACACCCAGGGAGAGTAAATACTTTGCCCATAGCCATATACTCTGCAGCAGAGCTGGCAATTGAACTCAAATCCCCTGAGTCCTAGTCCAGTGTCCCCCCCACCCCCAAAAAAAAACAAACCCCTGCCTTTCCATCCTCCCATGGACATACATTTTCCATAGTCTCCTTTTCCATAATGCAACGTGTGCAAAAGAAACGCACCACTTAAAACTCAAAGATGGGTTCATAGGTGGGTTCACAGGTTTTCAGGCTGAGGAGGATGCACCACAATCATCTAGAATGACCTCCACCCATCCTTTCACTTTCCAAGCGTGCAAAGATTGTGTGGGACCGGGCTTTCAAACTGCCGGCTGGTTGGAGAACTAGAGCAAGAGACAGCGGGGAGACAGGAAAAACATCAAGCTCGGCGCTCTTCTTCCAGATCAAGGCCCTGCCTTAGCAGCCTGGGAAACAGGCGGTTCCACCCCCAGGGAAAACCAGGATCTGCAAGCTGTTTATACCATGCGAGCAAGGGGACAAGTTGAGTGCAGTGGGCATTTCCCATTTTTGCCTCCCTGCAGCCTAACCACTCCTTTCTCTTTTTCTAGGCAGCTGACTTGGTGTTGGAGACCGTATCTTTAAAGGCAGAGCTTCCTAGATGGGGACCCTGGTCTGGGCACTGTGAAGCTCTTTGCAGTTGGAACTGCAAAATGAATAAAGGACTGTTCTTGGAAGGACCTTATGCAGAGGATAGCAGCAGTGCTGGCAGCTGCACTGAGAGACATTGCCATGGAGCTGCTTCTTGCGCTCTCAGGCCCTGTTTATATGTAATTCTGTGCCTAGCAGCAGAGCTGAGCACACAGCTGATGAGATTAGGTCAGGCTACCCTGCTGGAGACGGAGCTAGCTGAGAGTGATGCTGCAGAGATTGATTTCAGTTCATTATATTATGCTGCACCCTCCGCTCCGGGCCTGAATGCAAATGAGATAGCAAACAAGGGGACAAAGCAAAAACAATGAAACATGAATGAAGAGTCCAAACTTTGACTGCTATTATTCTGACCTTAATTTTTTCCAGTCTATGAATGGACATTTGAGGACTATTTTTTTTTTTTGTACAAAGCTGCTAAGGGAAACCACAGGCAGCCAATCATTTATGGTGCCCAACAGGCCTTGGGGTACATTGATTACATAAGTGATTGCCTTGTTTCTGAGCATCATTCTTCAGAGACCAACCTCTTGGGAGCCATATACCTAGACAGGTGTCACTGCTCCCCTGTTGCCTGTAGACTGCTGATTTATTTTGATTGGGCCCATCTAGAGGAATCATTTGCAAAATTGCAAGGAAGGAGATAAAAGCATCCAGGATAGCAATGTCAGCAAGCAGGCCCTGAAAGGATCTGGCAGCAACAAGGGCACTTGCAAGGTGTCCAAGAGTTGTTGGCAGCAGTCAGGTTGGAAAGACTGTAGCAGGAAAAGTGCCTTTGCTGGGATTTCTGCGTGTGCTCCTAGCAAAACTGCAACCAGAGAAGGTTAGGTCTGTTGGGAATCAAACATCCAATTCCCTTCAGCTTACTCCCAAACTAAGTCAACATAAATATCTGCCCAACGATAGGACCTTGAAAGGGAACTCATTATCAGTGGCCATTTGGGTCATGGCTACACAGCCTAACTTTTAACCCAGGCATCAGCCCTGACAAAATAAGGCCCACCCATTGGCTCCCACTAGTACATCAAGAATCAGCAATTAGGCAGAGCAGAGAGCTTGAGTAGGTGGCCTATAGCCCAGGCTCCTTATTTTTGCAGAGTCTCAGAGCAGCGCTGGAAGGGGCACTCCAGCCACTTGCAAGCATAAAAGTGCTGGAAGCCACAGAGCAAGCGAGCAGGGCTTTTTGTCATCAGTGGTCCTGGGGTAGGTAGGGACGCCAGAGACAAGGCTCAACCAGCTCACTGCTAGACACAGGGGAATGCCAGGGAGGATCACTACACCCCACAGTGCAGCACCACTTCCCGGGCTCTTTCTCCATTTTGTGACTGAAGAGGCACCAAATAAAAACCTGCCTCTACACCACATTTGACCATTTTTGGTACACAGGCTTGTGCTCGCTTGTTGTGTTTTGCAAGGTCTTCCATCGACCACATGACATCAAGCAGTGCGCACTGCAGCAGGTGTGGCATAGTCTGAGGCTGTGCGCCACACTCACCGGTGGTTGGACCAACGGTATAGCCCCACTTCATCAGGTCCTTGGGGCATCCAACTCTGGACAGTTGCAACAGTGCCACCTTTGCCATGGCTCATCGGCACATGGTGGTAAGGACTCGGCTGCTTGAATGCCCATTTTTCCATTGTCAGTTGTTTTCTTCAGCCTCTCGTTCCACTTCTGTAGTCATGTCTCCTTGGGCCTGCCATCCAGAGGTTGGGTGCTGGAGAGGAAACTCCTGCATGACTTCAGACGTTTGTGCGCTGCAGGATGGTCGTACAATGGGCGTCTCACATCTTCAGTTTGTCTTGATCATACTGTCCTGCTGGCCACTGCTTTTTTGATGCCAGGCAGAGTGATGCCAGCCAGCAGGTACTCACTGTTCAGGCTGGCAGGCTTCAGACATCCTACGATGCATTCAGAATGAGGTCAAGGCGCTTAGCATGGATGGATCTCCTCCATACAGGGCATGCACGCTCAGCAGAGAAGAAGCTGAGGGTCAAAGCAGTGGTTCAGTTGGTTGAGGGGCTAGAGCTCCCTGTGTCAAGTTGGTCAGCTTATATAAAATGTTGTTCCAAGCCCTCACCTTTGCTTTTGTCTTCATGACGTGTTCTTTGTATGAGAGGGTTTAGGAGGTGAGAGTTGAGGAAGAGAACCTGCCAGCTTGGCTGGTGTGGGAATAATCCTGCCCAATAGAAGCAATCACATTGAAGTCATCAAGGCTACCGCTACTCTATTCCCCACCACAATGACTCACCAGGGGTGAAGGACTGTCACATCAGTTAGTCTAAGCAGCAAAGACCTAACCCTGGATAATTTTTTCTCCCTTTTCCCTGTTGGGAAGCTTAAGGCTAGTTCAGTCACAGTGTGGCAATCAGAGCTAGTATTTCCTGGAGAAGAATATTTTAAACTCCCTTCTTCCAGCTGTGCTAGCTGGCAGCTTTTCACACTTCCAGCGGTGTGTCAGCTGATGCCATCACGAGGAGATCAGAGCGAAGCCCCTGCAGCGTGGGATCCCCACAATGCTAGAGGAAATACATTAGAATAAAGGCTTCTCCATCCGGCCCCCCAAAGAGTTAAACACACAGCATGCCTTAACAATGCTTGATGCAGGAAGAAAAAGTTCCTGGGATATTATTCACTAGAAAGTGAGGGCAGCCTTTGGGATGCTTAGTTGATGACAATTTGGCTCAAACAATTTAGAACAGCGAGAGCAGTCCTCTTGCACACACTATTGCCCGGTTGTTAGCATGCCAGCTTCATGTGACAGCAATGAAAAGTTACCATGTAATGTAATAAGGAAAGAAGAGAGGAGCAGGCTGTCATTCGATTCAGCATGGGAGTTGCTAAAAAACCATCTCGATATTCCCACAGAGGTTTGCCTGACAAACAACGAAGCCCTCAGTAAGGGAAACATGCCAGGATATGCCCCCGTCGCAGCCGTCCTGGGTGGTAGATATGGAAAAGCCAGTGCATTGCAAGGAGATTGGCCAACAAATCTCTGCTGAATCTGGGCTTTCACGGTTTTTGCTTTCCTGCCGTGCAACTTGAAGGAAATGGGGATGCCTCCTCCTTATGCTCTGTGAACAACAGGCCTGATCAAAATTATTTTTAATTTGAAATGTCTTCAAGGAAATAAAACGTCACTCATTTTTTCCTCTGTCAGTCTATCCCAAGGGTTTTCAACCTTTCTGGGTCAGTGTATCCCCAGCGGCCGGGCACGGAGAAGTATACCCCCACTTTCAACTGTAGCAACTCATGTTTTCATCCCAAAAGTCACCAAGTTCAATCCCTGTTGTGTTGGGCAAGAGGCTGGCTGGCACACAACCTCAGGAGGTCTACTTTCATTTACCACGGTAATTCAAGATGTAGCACCATTCCCACAGCCGCTGCCTCTTAAGCCCGCGTGCACTGCCTCGTAACAGGCTCTCCGTGGCTATTCAGCATTGTACGGTAGGCTTTGGCAGGACCAACAAGTATCAACCAGGTCCTCACAATTCATACCCTTCCCACATGGATATATATCACTAGATCAATGATCAAATAATGCTAAAACACCACCCGCAGGCAAGTCCTCTTTGGATTCACAGAACTAGCCACTAGCAGGATCAGGCCAACCCTGCCTTACAGGGAACTCTCTCTCTGAGTTCAGTTTTCATGTCTGAGGCCCAGTTCTGGCAAGCAAATGCTGGAAGAGGCAATTTCCAGTGTCTGGCAGGCATGAAAATGTCCACCATAAGGTTAGTGAGCAGGAACCATAGAATAGCGGGGTTGTGATCTGGTTGCGTGTCAGGGAGAAGCTGGGCTGAGATCATCAAGTCAGATCATAGCATCACTCTGACGGTAGCAACCCCTGAGTGATCATCACTACTGATCTGAGCTGGATTTCCCTTGTGGGTCCAGATTAAATGTCCATTGTTCATGCTCTGAGCTATCTATTTCTCTGCCTCTGATTTAATTATATCTCTGCTATAATTGAGTGTATTCGTATAAAGACCTACTGACAATCCTGATGCACTTTATACTGATGAGGATTTATAGCATTATGGCTTCAATGCACCTTTTAGCATAAATGGATTGTGTCACACTGATTGTGCGCACGCGTGTGTGTGTGTGTGTGTTCCAGTTGGTCAGGTCACAATGCTTCCCTGTGAAACAGAAATTCACATGCTAATTCTTCTGCACTTCCATTCCTGCGCTGTATTTTTTATTCTTTGACAAGTGCTAAAGCTCTCCTTTTTTGTAAATATAGTTTGCATTTGATACAAGATACTCAGAGGATAGTTACCGAGACTGCAGAGAGCAACCGTGTAAAGCAAATGAATGCTCAGAAACACTAGGCCCCCTCATTGAAGGCTCCCTTGGGAATGAATATATAAGGAGAAATTCCAGACTGAAAGCATACTCAGTTATGTGGCGAGAACATTAACTCGGCTACAGAACTGCCCTTGTGCGACAGTATGCTGCATGCAGGAGCTGAATGATATTCAAGAGGTATTTGGTGGTTCCCAGTAACAGAACTGAAGAAGTGATTGACTTTAAAAATCAAGCAGGTGACAAATATTTAAGCACCTTCTTCTTCCCCTTTAAGCTCTGGAGTTTGATTCAAAGGTATTTCTGAAGGTTAGGATCATACCTGATTGAGCATATAGGGTATCAGAGCAGGAATTAGGAAGGGATTTTTCTCCACACCTGTTGCAGAGCTGGCCCGATATGTTCTGGGTCATATAGTGTAGCAACTGCCAGAGGCAGAACCCCTGGCTTGATGGATCAGAGGCTCAACATAAAATAGCAGTTCTTCGCTGGTAGTTTTTTTTTGCAATTAGCTGCTGGCTATTCTATTATACTGACAATACATAGTGCCGGTTACATATTTTTCCATCAAAACTTTTTTTCCAGGGGAAAATTGAGACTTTGATCATGCAAACATTTGCACAAAAAGCACGGCAGCATCTTGAAATTCCTCAGGTTTTTTCCATCAAAAAACCAAAAACTGAAAAATAAAAGGTTTTTTTTGGTTTTGGAGGAACTGACCAACAAGTTAGACATTTTAGCAGAAGCAGCCGCCATTTGCTCACCCATCCTAATGCAAGAGCACTTGTGCTTTTTAATAATGATGATAAGCCTTTGCCTTTCTACAGAGCCCTTGACCTGAGCACCTCCGAGCTTGTTGTCTCATTCATTTAGCCCTGGAACAGGTTCAAGACTTGAAAAAGTCAGCATTGTTCCAAAACGCAGCTACCCCGACGTACAGAGGTAGCTGGAGGTGACCTCCTCCAAGATGCAGTTCCCCACCAGCTGTAAAGGATTATGGGATTAGAGTCAGAGCCAGAAATTCCTGCTGCTGGGACTGGCAGTGGCAACAGAAGTACAACCACATTAAAAAAATGGGAAGAAGACCTCAATGTCCTCCCATCCACTGGACACAGATGCATGTCCCTTTAACTGATGCTTCTAATGCACGAGTGGAAGTATGTTGGGGTGGAAGGAGTTCAAAGATAGGCTCCCGCGTCTCCTCTTTATACGTAGTTCAGTGCTGCTGTATTGCCTTGAGAAGTCAAAGGCCAAGGGAAAAGGTCAATCTGGAAGCTAGCGGTAACAAACTGGTCAATATATTTTCAACGGGATGTTTTCGGATGGAGAATTTTCAGAATATAGTCAACCGTCTCATTCTGATGACGGCACGCTGTTTAATTTCAAGTTTACCGCTTCGTTTGGACTTTGATATTACATTCAGCTCTTACGCAGAACATATTTACATACGACACTGTGACATTAATGAAACAATCTGAAATTCACAAATTAAAATAGCTGGGCGTTTCCAACCCAGGTTTTTATTTTAAGTTTTTGCAATGCCCATTCTGGGATATTTCATATTTCCAACTGTTGGTCCAAAAGAAAACACATTTCAAAACGCTGGGATTTTCTGCACAATGGACATTTGGTTTTCCAAGCAGTCTAAGTGGTGAGAAAGAGACGCCTGTTGGACTGTTTTCTAGGCTTAACAATTTTATCAATGATGGCTACAAAATGCTGTGATTGAGATATGAGAGTTGTAACGCCCGACGTGGCACATGTCGGATATCACGTTGCCAACTCCAACAACCCCAAAACGGTACTAAAAAAAAATCATGGCATTTAAAAAAATTATGATTAAATCTCTCTTTATTTGCCACCTGGTTTCTGAGCCTCCTGGGAACACTGATGGCTTTTCAGTGCAGCCACCAGGGCTGGAAAGTTGCCTTTATTTTTGTTAATGGAAGCTGGGCTTTTCCTGTAATCTCTTGCTTTCAACAGCTGGGAGATTTAGGAAACCCACTAAATATCAAGGGACTAGCTATAAAAATCACAGGAGCTGGCAATGCTGAAAACTTGTGTTTTAGTGCATGTGCTGTTGGGGGCAGGTCCACAGAGCTGGTAATCTGGGGAGGACGGCTCCCTTAGCACCTCATTCCACTCTCTCCATAGTTGTCTCCCAAATGATGGGCAATACCAACAAAGTATGGATGCTTTGATCAACCGCATCTTCCCAAAAACTCTTGAAAATCCCTCTCCAAAAGCACCCTTGAACTCTGCCCCATTGCCAGACTTTTTCAGGATCCCATACGTCTTTCCTTTATTGCCCAGAGGGCCCTAAAAAGCCAGCATAAGGAAGCAAGCAATCCAGAGAACACAATGCAAGATTTACAGAGCAACCTCGATGGACGGGTTCCAAGAAACATGTCCGTGGCCTGATAGACTGCAATGATTTGGTAATCTGAGCATCTTGGGAGAGTCCCCTGCAGTGTAACATTACTGTTTGTTATTTGTGGCTGGCACAGTACACGTCTGTATAGCTAAGTGTGTGGAAAACCTGCTTAATTATTAAGAGGGTTTCATATTTTATGAAGGGCAAGCCAGAGGTGGAGAGGTGCTGACCTTTTTCAGAAGAACAGCTTTACAGGCTGAAAGAGGAGAAAGTGGTTCATCGTTTTACTGTGAACTCCGGCTTGTAAACTCACACCTCCCCTCAGCTGACGAGATGTTAACTCGCAAATAGAAGAGTCGGCTTTCGCTAGCACGTTGACTTCTTAAGCTAATTGCTTGCCTCTAACGTGAATAATGTGCGTCTTTGCAAGCTGTCAGGCACAAGCACCCAAAGAAGGGTGCTTGTGCCCGAAAGCTTGCAAAGACCTTTTTTCCAACTACTCAGTTGGTCCAATAAAAGATATCACATCTACCCAAAGACCCTTGCCTGCCTATGTCCTTAGACCAACATGGCTTCGACCAACAACCCTGTAATATATGCCTCTGAAGGGGTACGTGTTTAGTGGCGGGACATCTGGTTTGGATGATGGAAGACAGACCAGCTAAATGCCTCCTGAAAGGCAGTTCTGATGGCGTTTGATCACAGAGAAGACGGAGAGATTATGCTGAGAAAGACCCAAAAGCTCTTTCCAGCAATGGGAGAAAATATACTTTGGACAATGCAGTGAGGACAAACCAGGCGAGCAACTAAGGATCTTCGGGGTTTGCAGAACCAGGGAGCAGTAGTGAACGGCTGTCAGCATTTACCTGAAGTTCCCCTGCCCTCTTTCATCAGCAAGTGTTTCACTGGGCAAGGGGAAGGATGGGCCAGTGGTTAGGGCAGCTAGGAGACCTGAGTTCAGTTTTCTGTTCTGCCACAGACCAGGAGTGACCGTGGCCAGGTCAGTCAAACCCTGTGCCTCAGGTTCCTGTCTTTAAAATGGGCATAATAGCATTGCCTTGCTCCAGAGGGCTCTGAGAGGATTAAACAGTCTACAGATACTGCATTAATGGGACTCATAAAGTAAAGAAATAAGAAGGTCCTACTGACTCACTACAGGGGGCAACCTGTTGCCAGCATAAGAGAGTGGCCCCTTAGACAGAGAGGACGTGGGCTCTTGACTGAGCGGCCCAGAGGAAGGGACTCTTGGAACGGGAAAGACTCTGGAGAAAATATGAATTAAGCTCTCTTAAGAAATCAGCCCTGTAGTAACAAATACACTGAGTTTGCATTTCAGAGCATAAAACACTTTCTAGTGAGTATGGTGCAAAAGCCGCACGTGCAGAAAATCACACCCCCTGAAGGGGATCACTTATCGCATCTCCATTGTCCTTTACAGCTCTGGAAATATCTGCAAAAACCCCAAGTGAAAATGCAACCCTTATGTTTGACCCGTGCAGCACAGCTGGTTATAAAATGCATCTCATACACCATAATGAATACATGATCCTAATAAGGCAACCAATAAATCATGTGAAACCCTTCTCTCCTCTCAGATGTCCTTAACAAAGACGGTTACAGACCGCGTGATTCATGTGCAATATTCCTGGGAGAAACACTGGAAGAACAAGGTGGCTTTGGAGTAGGATAATAATTCTAACAGGCCCATGACAGAATCAATTTCAGCTTAAGCCTAAGTTATTCAAATTCAAGGCAGGAATGTAGCTATTACAAACAGGCTTCCTTTGCTTCTCAATGACTTAAGCTTGAAGAAAGGGGAAAGAGCTGGACTTGGGAATTCAATTCCCCAAGAAAACCCAGAATGAAATATTGACCAGTTCACTTTACCACCAGTCCTGTGTCCACTAGTGTCTCATTTGTGCTTTCCCCCTAGTCTCTGTAGCTAATTGTTGTTACACGTCGCATTCACAGACTGCAACAGTCTTGGACAAGGCCGGTTTTAATTTTCCTGTACGCCCTGTACAAAGAGCCTCTATAGCCCAGACCAGGGCTCCTAATAGGGATCATACATCACCACCACTACCACTGCCAACCGCTGCCTTGGTTTATCCATCTCTAAAGTGGGCGGGTATTTCTCGGATGAAGCAGCCTCCTAAAAATTATGGCAACATATGATTTAAAAAAAATTATCTCCTTCCTCTTTTTCCTCAAAGAGATTTCAGTGGCATATCCTGAAGTGGCTGCTTCGTGTGGGTCTAATTTTCAAGGCTGATGATCACTCGCTGCTCCTATTGACTTCGTTAGCAATTCACAGAAGATCAGCACCTTCGCTGGATTCGGCAGCTGATTAGAAGAGTGATGTCTCTCTTGCTGCTGCAGTCTGGTTCCCACCGCTGTGTGGACTCCTGTTTTGGAGAGGGTTTACATTTGGGCAAAAAAGTATTTGGGACTCCTGTTTGGCCTTTAGTTTCTCAGCCTGGGAGCAAATATTTCTCCAAAGAGTCTGACACGCAAACTGAAACGGTGCCATTAATGTTGAGCGGGGAGAGCAGCCTGTCTGTGCACAAGGAAGTGCAGGATCAGGTCTCTACCGAATTGGCTTAGCATAAACCGGGGCAGGTCCCTGCTATGTCAACCCTGACCGGAGAGATCACCTTTTAAAGGGGAAGAGTCTGATTGTGGCTCATTCAAGCCTCAAACCCATCCAAGACTGTTGCTGCTCCAGGACCAGCTGGTCTCAGCTGTGAGATTTGATTTGTGGCACTTCTCTGTCAGGAAGAGGACTGAGCGCAACTACTCGTTTCACAGGCTGCTCAACAGCTGTCAGCTGATGGCAAACTTTCTGCCACCACCGAGCTGCTGAACCTTGGCATAGAAAACTCGGTATTGCGTTACCAACCCCCCGAGCCAGCCGATCCTTCACGTTTCATTCCAAGTTTCAGGCATGCAAGAAGGAGCATTAGAGGGTGCTGCAAGGCTTTAATAAAACATCACAGCCCATTTCTTTATACTGAAATGTTAGAGCTAATTAGTAGATAATGGCCCCCAATGCCTTTGGGTATTTAGAGACTAAAAACATTAAAAAAAAAAATCGAGCAAGTTAATTATGTTGCAAGAATGGCTGTTGCGTATGCAAAGCAACTTCCACAAAGGTCATCAGGACTGTTGAGACGCACTGGACAACTGCTTTCAGAGGCCCCCTACCATGTAAAGTCGCGTGTCCTAGAGATATTAGACATGATTCCTCGTAACCTCTGTAGTCGCAAAGCAGATTTTTTACTGCTCAGGAGTCAAAAGTGCAACTGAGTTCCACTGGATAAATTAACACCCGGTTTCCAAAAAGGATCCTTCCCTATGTAAATAAAAGATCTGGGTGCCACTGCAGTTTAACCCGATTAGAATATATATCTGTTAAAGTATCTAAATATGTGCCTGCTCAACAGAAGAGGTGAACAATATATTTTGAAGTGGCATCTGCAAACGGCATTGCAGAGAGAAAATTGCTTCTTGGAGCTAACAGCAGCACAGAAAGGGGGAGGCATCAGAGGTCATTCTCTGCCACCACTCGGACGAGCGGCAGTCTTGTATTAAGCCAACAGCACAAACACTTTTGCACTTCAAAACTGGGCTGACACAAAGTGAAACCACTGAGCCAGCGCGTGCTCTGCACATTACCATTACCAACTGGGGGAGAGGGACAACTAAGTATTCACACTTAGGGGCAGCTTTATTGCACTCAGGGCTTCCCCTCGTCAACAGGTAGGGGGCCAGACACAATCCCCTGGGGAATCCAGACCTGCAGGCTTTTGTTGCAAAAAACTCAGTTCACAATACAAAAGTCATCTCCCTTGTTGTTCTTCAGACACCCGCAGGGGAAATCCCATGACCAAGGTGATGCAATTAAAATGGCACTGTGTAGTGCAGGGTTGCACCCATGTCTGCTTGCAGACAGGACTCCCTGTGAGAGCCTCACAGTTAGCTTCCCGCTGGCCAGCTTCCAGTGGGAGGATCCCAGCTACATGCCGACTTTATGGAAATAGGAGACTCCTGTGGCCATATGGCTGAGGGCAAGCGAAACTCAGGGGCATCCAAACCCTGAGCCTCCAGGCTTGGGCTTGCACATAGGATGCCTGCCAAAGGATCTGGAAGTATCTGAAGCCCCAAGGACTGGGGTGGAGGATACTTGCCAGTACCAGGTTCACATATGATTCTAGAGTGATTCAAACAGGATTCAGACCTGATTTTGCTAATTTGACCTGGGACACAAAAATTTTTCTTTAAAAATAATAATAATAATAAGAAGAAACCCCCCTGGACAATTGGCCTCTTGCAGTAGCAGGGCTGGCTTTGATACCTACAAACATTACAATAAATGTACCTACAGTGCTGTAATGAAAGCTGCTTCTGGGGAGTTGGGAGGATCTAACGGCTACTCCTGTGCAAGGGAATTAAGTATTAATATACACAGTCGACAGCTGAAAAGACCGAAGCCGAGAGGCACAGTGACTGGCAGAACCTAAACGATAACCCAGGTCTCCTGAGTCCCCATCTAGGTCTTCATCCATTAGCCCCAAATGCCTGCAATGCTGCTCCATATTCACTGCGCTCACACTGGAGCCAGTGTCACAAGCGGCTGGACAGGGCCTGCTAACGCAGGTGGTAGAGGCGTGTGTTTTGGAGCCGGTGGAGCAGGGCTCTGGCACCAGTACTCCGCCTGGGTATGGCTGTGGGAACACCACGTTTGTGCATCCCCTACAAGTGGCAGTACCAAAGGAAAGGCTCTCTGAGGTCAGCATGCGCATAGCTGTCACAGGAAGAGCGCTCCACATCTGCTGGAAGCTGCTATGTTTGAGCTACAACAGCTGGAGACAGTAGCAAGATTTCTACGTCGCTTTGAAAACCCCAGCTTACAGCAGACTGTCCTAGCCCAGCAAAGAGCAACGGCTCTGATGGGGAAGGGGGACAGAGAGATTACCCTGCCAGGTAATTTTCCTCTCTCACCCAGCCTCTATCGAAAGCACCAAGAGACAAGAAGCTAGGAAAATGTTACCACTGTCACAAAAGAGGATATGGTACCCTGTGGCCAACAGGAACGGGTATCAAAACTTCAGAAATACATGATGGAGGTTCCCCTTTAGTCCTGGAGCCTCCTGGCTTCTTGACAGAAAAGACAAGATGCAGCATGCGAGAGGCATCCAGCCTGGCCCAGGTCTGGCACAAGAGAGCTGCGCTGCAATCCCCTGCAGCAAGCACCAGTACAGCAGCGACTGGCCTGCGTGACTGTGAGTCAGTCTCAGGACTGCTAGCTCCGATGATGGCCAGGATGAGGTCTGGGCATGACAGACACAATCTGAATCAGTCTTGACCTGGAAAGCCAAAGGGAAGCAGTCTGGTAACAGGTGCTGTCAGTGGAGTAGAGTGCCTTCAAAGTGCAGGAGAAGGCTTAGACCCATCTATAATAATGAATAGCTCAGGTCCATCCCACTATTATTATCTGGCTGTGCTTAATAACATTGAATAACTGCATCCTTTTGTCTGAGGCACTGGCTGGGGCCTTTGGAGAGCCAGGCTCCATCACCAGCTGCCACAAATTCCCTTTGTAGCCTTTGAGCAAGTCCCTGAATCTGCCGCGAGCCTCTGTTGATCGGATGGAAAACAGAGACAACCATTGTGCCAGATTAAACTTCTGCCTTCTCCATTTCAAGTGTAAACTCTTGGAGGCAGAGACAGGCGCTTGCTAAGAGTGTTTACAGAGCCTTGTATGATGGGGCCTTCGTCTCGTATTCTAGGCATTACTGAAATCCTGTGAACAAAAACAGCTGTAAACACTAAAACACTTAAGGCACAAAACACAACCCTGGTGCTGCTTTCCCTTGGTGACAGCAGATTTAGCAGCAGAACCCCTGGCATCTCTTCCTGGCATTTCCAGTCATTCAGCCTCTGTTTCACTTTAATCATCCTGTAAAACCGGGAAACGCGCTGCTTCTCTGCGGCTGACATCTCTGCCGTTCCACTGCTCGCAGCTTGCACTGCGCATGGGAGCCGTGGCAGAAAGTTACTACTGACATGCAAAGAGAATGATTTTCATGATAATGCAAACTCTCTGGAGCAGGAGCCATGTCTGCTTGCATTGTTCTGTAACTCCTAACATTATGTCTGCCCCTCAAAGCCTTACTGGGCCTTTGGGTGTTACTGAAATGCACGCACAACAAGCATGTCGCTGTGTCCCTAACTCACTTTATTAAACCCCAGCTACTGAAATGTATAGGCAATCTAATATCAGATGCTACTTTGGAGTGCCAGGCTGAAAAGGTTGGACCAAGGGCAGAGCGGCATCGATGACTCGGATTTGATTGCTTGACTTTGCTGGCTCATTTCTAAACCTCATTTCAGGTTTTGTTTTATTTTCCTTTTTTTGTTTTTTTGAATGCATTGCACTCATATTGTTGTTCATGAAGAAGTTAAGTAAAGTGCCTCCATTATTGAAAACGCTAACGCAGTGGCTGGTGCTTGGGTGGGAGGACTTGAGCTTGTAATTAACCCGAGTGGTTCTAAATGAAGAAACAGACTGATAACAGCTCCCGCTTCATATGCCGGGAAAGCTGGAGCAAAAGGAGAGTTATTAATGAGCATGCACTAGGCAAAGGGAACAACATTCAGGGCAAGAAGCACTGTGCTACATCAGCTCTGCTGCTTCTGGTGCCCAAGCTAGCTTGGGCATTTATACTCAGCGCTGCCATTTGCCGTGTAGATATACCGTTAAGCACCGAACCACATTCTTGGCTGATGTGCACTGCCACAGACCCATTCGCCTTCTGGGAGCTGTGATCATTTCCACCAGATAAGGCCGGGTCGCCCACAGAAGCAGGAAGCCAGACCTTGTTTGCAATAAGGTAAGTCTGGGCAAAAATGGGTGTGGTTATTGGATGCATCTGGCAGATGATTTCCTTCTGCATATGTAGGAGGTTTTAGCTGCTGGGACACATTTAATTACTGTCTCCCTCCATTTAAAGCTGTCTGAGCCAACAGCTGCTACGGAGGCAACATTTTTCTCAAAGCTGCTGATACTCTTAAATTGGAGATTCAGTGAATTAGTCCCCAGCAGCTTGAATGTGTCCATGTCTTGGTGGTTGCTAGAATTTTGCTGTTGTCCCATCTGTGCTAACCAACTCCTTCTGGCCCAGTTCACTTCTTGTCTGCTTGGAACTAGAGAGAGCCATCTGGCTAAGTGCTAATTATAGAGCTACACTGAGCCTTGACAGTATGGCAAGCACCGCTCAGTCTACTGTACTGGCTGCTCAGGGAGTATGCGGGAATGTTGTCCGTCCTGAGAGGCGATGCATGTACCGCATGCCGCTCTGCTGGTGTTGAGAGTGGAAGATACACTGGCTGGCTTGGACCCCGAGTCCTAGACATACCAGTTGTTCTCTTCCAAGAGAGGGGCTGGTGCCAGAGGATGTCACTGGTCGGTACGGGACCACACATAGGCAGCCTACTCTCATCATCTTAAATGATACTGCAATTCTGGCATCTGAATGGTTCAACAAGGAGTCGTGAGCAAAGTGTTGGGGGATTAACCCATGAGATAAATGAATGGTTTGATTAGGACCCACCACACAAGACTGTCTGCTGCTTTGATCCCACAGGGATAGGAACTACCGGGGAGGGGAAAAAAAACATTTCCAAGAGAGGCTTGTGATGATGGGCTACTTCCTTTTTAGGTGCTCATCGTGAGACATCTTGAAGGGGCTTGATTTCCTATCCAATCTCAGGGAGGGCTGCCAAAAACAAAGTTATCTGAAATCATTAGACCCTTCTGAAATTTTAAAACAACGGGAAGATGCTCTTTGTTGGCAACAGATATTTCTAAAGACAACAGGATTGCAGACCAAGGAGACAGACTTCCTCTTGTATTTAGGAAAGAAAACAAAGATGCTCAAAACTGTCGTTTTGTACGCTGTGAAATACTGGACTTGATTGATAAATGTTTATAGTAACATTTGTTATTGTCCAAGAAGAGTCAAACAGGAGGAACTTGCCCTCAAAATAGCTAGTCCAGACCCAGACGTCATAGGGCTGACAGAAACGTGGTGGGATTCGTCCCACGAGTGGGCAGTCAGCATTAGGGGCTATCGGCTTTACAGGCGGGA
>NW_017728980.1:11475275-11480044 GCF_001723915.1 Gavialis gangeticus | reverse complement strand
CTACAAGGTCCCTCCCGACCCCACTTCTATGATTCTGTGAAGTCCTAGCAGGCTGCATATGTCCAAATCCCAGAGGAGATCTGCTGTAAGGTTTTTCTTTCTAACATATTTTCTGGGACTTCCTTTGATCTGGTTTTAAGTTAAGGAGCCTGGGTGTCATTTTCAAAATGATGCATCTTTAGAATTTAAAAAAAAAATACAAAACAAGGAAATTGTAGAGAGGGCTTTTTCTTTCATGGTGGAAACAAAAGCAGTGCTACTCTTTGTTTCCCCCCTCCCCCTTTCAAAGAAAGAAAATTGAAAGCTCCTGTAAAAACCATATAAAGAACAAGAGTGAATTAATGTCACTGCACTGTGACATGCTAATCACCGAGCAATCCGTGAACAAGTTGCATTTAAGCTTTTGTCATTTCATAAGAATAGGAAGCACTAGATGAGGTTAAATTTATCTTGGTGACACAAAAGGATGATGATCCGACAGACAAAAATAACCTCTTCCAATAATAATAATAAATTAAAAGCCTTGATGCTAAGGAGAACTAGGGGAAAGGGGAAAATTCCCATGCTAGAATCAGTCGAGAGCGCAGGAGGTGCAGGGCCTGATCTAATAGGCGCCGTCTCAGGTCCACCAAGGTACATCGGGTGGGACGTGTGAGAGTTGGGTCTTTGAACTCCTGTCTGCATCGAGCCTGCCTTACTTGCCTTGCATCCCCAGCGCTGCAGTCCCTAGGCCAAGTGGAGTCAATGCAATTTGCAGGATAGAGGGAAAAACACTGCAAGAGGGGTAGCTCTTCCCTGCACCAAGAAAAGTGCCATTGGGCTTGTGCTCTGGGGAGCTGTCCTCCCCTCAGATTGTCCAAGCTTTTTATTCTGTAATAAGCAGAGGCAGAGCACAAACTGAATGCAGTGTCGAAACCTTGCCTCAAGACCCGTTGCAACCTTCTTTCATTTGCAGACCCCTAAAAAATGTTGAATAGAGATGTGGACCCCTTTGGAACTTTTGAATGGAGGTGAAGACCCCTTTGAATTGTAAGTCTGGGTATTCACGTATCCTTGATTAATCAGGGTTCTCTTTTGCAGACCCCTAGACATAGTCTGCGGACCCCGAGGTGTCCATGGACCACAGGCTGAAAGCCACTGCTCTAGACAGACATGCACTTTCTCTTTCTTTGTGATCTGCATAACTCTCTGGAGAGCTACTCTATATTCTCCTGTTGAGCCCAGGTTTTGTAGGGGAGCCTGAACTTTCACCAGGCTTGGAAAGGGGTAGCAAAGGATTATAAGTTAGCCAGGGTGTCCAGCAGTACAGGCTAGTCCTGTTGGCATGTACATCTGCCCTGGTTTTACCTGGTAAGGCAGCAATAGGATTAAAGATGAAACAGAGACATTTATTAACAATAGCAGACAGGTAAGTTACAATAATGATGGATTATTATTTCAATTTAAATCGGGTAACAAAATCAATACAAACTTGGACCACAAAAATCAATACGAACTTGGACCACAGAAATACAAGAACCACTGCAATCAAGACATTAACCAGTTACCATGCCAGCAGACCACCAGTTCAAGCAGGATCACACACAGGAGCACTTCTCCTCACCACGGATGGGCCAACCTAAGGTGCTGTCCTCTGCACCATGGAGGGGCAACCGCTTCTCCTCACCACAGCCAAGTCAGTCTGAAGTGCTCTCTTGCTCACCGTGGAGGGGCAACCAAGAACAAGCACACAGACTGTGGGCATGCCACATACACACAGGCTTGGTGCTGGAGTGAACACACACGCTCATGCAGGACCTGCACAGACCTGGAGCATCTAACATGCTCACACACACTGTGGTGTGCACAGGGACACTTCTGGCAGGTTTTTATATCAGTAGTCCCTGGCAACTCATTGCCTGTCCAACACTTAGCTGATCAGGTGCTTGTACTTAGATACATTTGCTGTCTGTCACAGAATCACAGAAAATGAGGGCTCAGGAAGGGACCTCAGGAGGTCACATCTAGTCCAGTCCCCTGCTCAAAGCAGGACCAGCCCCAACTACATCATCCCAGCCAAGGCTTTGTCTAGCTGGGTCTCCAAAAACTCCAAGGATGGAGACTCCACCACCTCCCTGGGTAACCCGTTTCAATCTTCACTACCCTCCTAGTGCGAAAGTTTTTCCTGATATCTAACTTAAACCTCCCTTGCTGAAACTTGAGCCCATTGCTCCTTGTTCTGTCATCTGCCCCCACCGAGAACAGCCCAGCTCCATCCTCTTTGCAACCGCCCTGCAGGGAGTTAAAGGCTGCTATCAAATCCCCCTCGGTCTTCTCTTCTCTAGACTAATCAGCCCAGTTCCCTCAGCCTCTCCTCACCAGTCATATCCCACAACCCCCCCAAACATTTTCACTGCCCTCTGATGGACTCTCTCCAATTTGTCCACATCCTTTCTGTAATGGGGGTCCCACAGCTGGACACAGGACTCCAGATGTGGCCTCACCCGTGCTGAATAGGGGGGAGGAATCACTGCCCTTGATCTGCTGGCAACACTGCTCCCAATGCAGCCCAGGATGCCCTTAGCCTTCTTGGCAATGAGGGGACACTGCTGGCTCATATTTAGCTTGTTGCCCACTGCCACCCCCAGGTCCTTTTCTGCAGAGCTGCTGCCCAGTTGGCCCCCAGCCTGCATGGGATTGTTTCGTCCTAAGTGCAGGACTTTGCACTTCTCCTTGTTGAACCTCATTAGATTTCTTTGGGCCCAATCCTTCAATTTGTCTAGGTCAGTCTGAATCCCAGCCCTGTCCTCCAGCACATCTACTACTCCCCACAGCTTGCCAAGGGTGCACTCTCTGCCATCTTCCTGGTTGTTGATGAAGATATTGAACAAAACTGGCCCCAGGACCGACCCCTGGAGCACTCCACTTGACACTGGCTGCCAACTAGACATCAAGCCACTGACTTTTACCCTCTGAGCTTGATGCTCCAGCCAGTTTTCTATCCACTTTACAGTCCATTCATCCCGCCTGTATTTCCTTAGCTTGCCTGCAAGAATGCTGTGGGAGACCATATCAAAAGCCTTGCTAAAGTCAAGGTACACTGCATCCACTGCTCTCCCCACATCCACAGAGCCAGTTATCTCATCGTAGAAGGCAATCGGGTCGGTCAGGCATGACTTGCCCATGGCGAATCCATGCTGGCTGTTTCTAATCAACTTCTTCTCCTCCAAGTGCTTAGAAATGGATTCCTTGAGCACCTGCTCCGTGATTTTTCCAGGAACTGAGATAAGACTGGCCTGCAGTCCCCTGGATCCTCCTTTTTCCCTTTCTTAAATATGGGCACTATATGTTTGACCTTTTCCAATCATCCAGAACCTCTCTTGATTGCCACGAGTTTTCAAAGATGATGACCAGGGGCTCTGCAATCATATCGGCCAACTCCCTCAGCACCCTCGGGCGCATCCCGTCTGGCCTCAGGGACTTGTACATGTCCAGCTTTTCTAAACAGTCCCTAACCTGCTCTTTCACCACTGTTGTCTGCTCCTCAGTTGATGCACTGCTGGTGCAGCAGTTTGGGAGCTGACTGTGCCTGTGAAGACTGAGGTGAAAAAGCCATCGGGCACTTCAGCCTTTTTTGCACCCTCCGTCACAAGGTGGCTCACATTTATCTCAGGAGTGGGGCTCTGCCACTCCAGACACATCTGCACATACTTCACTTTTTCCAAGCAGGTCACTAGGTTAAAAGGTTACCTTTCCTAGAGGGGTCTCGGGACAACCGTCACGGTGCGCATGTATGACGTTACCACATGAACAATACCACAGTAATCTCTGTCTGCACTCGCTTTCCTTTTTCATCCTGATCACTGCATGGAGGACACCTCCATGATCTCATGGGAGCTCTGCGAGTTGCCCATCTCTCCCCTTCTGCCATCTATTCACCTGGCTCTAGCCCCGGAGGGACTTAACTGGAACTTCACCCGCCTCCGTCTTCGCATGAGGTTCAGAAACATTTTGCACTGGAAACATCTAAGCCACCAATTATAAAACCTGTTACCCACACAGCATCTTTTCTGCTCCAGATACACAACCTTCATGATACTAAGCACAAGATATCTTGCCACAGTTAAGTGAAAAAAAGCCTTCTCATATATAAAAACACTATACACCCTCCAGAAGTAGCTGCTGCTCTTTTTGGCTGCTCTGCTCTTCTGAACGCAATGCTATTTGTGCTGTCCCCGATGCAGCAATATCTTCTACTTACAAATAACAAAAGGGTGGGGATGATGTTTCTGCAATCTATTCATCCATCTCAAAGACTCTGAAAAGCATAAGTCTAGCCTTTGCAAAAGGCCAGGATAAATTTCTACATCTGTGTGTATTATTTTTCTTCCAGGCTACATATTCCTTAATTGAAACAGCAGCTGTCAGGCTAAAACTGCCTGGATCCAAATTTCTTCTCTCCCATTGTTTGGGGGATTTTAGACCCAGACTTTTGGAGCTGATTGCTTTTAGCAGTGTGAGATAGCCACTGATATTACAACAAGGCTGGCACATAGGACTCTGTCACAGAGCCCCAGCATCAGCCTCGTCTCGCGTCATCAGAACAGTGCAATTCCAAAAGCTTTGCATTAAAGCCATGAAATCCCTTGCCAGCACAGCTTTGCAGCCAGTTAACAGCCAGAGACGGAGAGTGACCCGACTGTGACTTCTGAAGCTCAACAAATTGCATCGTGTGACCTTGCTTGACTCGTATTATTATGCAAAACGTATTTTGCCCTTCATTCTCCAGG
>NW_017728980.1:11461584-11470275 GCF_001723915.1 Gavialis gangeticus | reverse complement strand
AACAGTGCAATTCCAAAAGCTTTGCATTAAAGCCATGAAATCCCTTGCCAGCACAGCTTTGCAGCCAGTTAACAGCCAGAGACGGAGAGTGACCCGACTGTGACTTCTGAAGCTCAACAAATTGCATCGTGTGACCTTGCTTGACTCGTATTATTATGCAAAACGTATTTTGCCCTTCATTCTCCAGGATCTCTTATGAGCCTTTCTTCTAGGTCTCAAATAATAAAAAAAAAAAAAAAAACAAGAAGAAGAAAATATATTGGACACAAAGGGGGTGCCTTCAGTGCTGAGATCTGCTTTTGCAGAGGTGAACCAAATTGAGCGAATTGGTGAGCAACGCTAATTCATTAAGCAACAGCTTCCATCCTCCAACACAGGTTTTAATGAGTATTCCAGGTTACTGCTGCTCCAAATCCTAAAACAGTTCCCCTACTGCTCTCTTCAAAGCCGTTGCTCATCAGTGTCGCTGCACAGCCACTTCCCTGGTTTGTTCCAATGGTTACTCATCCTCACTGTGAAAATGTGCCTTATTTACAATCCGAATTTGTCTAGCTTTAACTTCCAGACAATCATTCCCATTCCCCCTTTCTCTGCTAGATACAAAAGCTCTTTATTAGCTGGTATTTTATCCTCAGGAAGGTTTGCATATCTCACAGTCAAGTCACCCCTCAATTATTAACGATTGCTACAGTGCAGGAGGCCCCAGTCAGGATTAAGACCCCACTAGGTTGGGTGTTATACGTAATCCCAAAGGGGTTACGGTCTCACAGCAATAATGGTAATCCCTGGCATGAATAGAATATGTTTTATCCACAGTTCTCAAAGCACATTGCAAAGAAGGGGAAATATCCTTAGTCCCATTTTACAGATGAAAAGGGGAGAAGCAGGGAGATTTAATGCTGGGTCTCAGGGCTGTCTAACTGGCGGCCCACACGCAACCTGCCAGGGGTTACTGTATGGCTCCTGGACACCTAACCAGCTGCTGCCCCCCTTATCTCTGGTTTCTGCTGCAGCTGGGGTCGCTAGACTCCCCCCTCCCCACCATCAGTTTTTGCTTCCTACCCCCACCCCAGGGAGTAGGGTGGTGCAGCAAATGGCACCAGGACAGCCCACGACATGGTGCAGCAGTGCATGTATGTGGAGGAGAGGGGCTATCTTGGTCGGGGTGCAGCCCAGGTACCAGTGGTCCTCACTGGTGCGTGCAGGCCCCAGTTACTTAGAAGTTGGACGGCTCTGCGTTATCCAGACACCCAGCCAGAGCCTGGAATAGTCTAGCCTCCTTCCCACCACCTAACCCCCTCAAAACATAGTACCCACAAGACCAATCCCTCCATTTAAAAGCACATTTTTGTGCCACGTTTAACAAGCAAAAGACACGTTCCAACGAAGCCTCATACACATGCTCCTTCCTTATATTCCTTGCATTGAGGGAAAAAAAAATTCAAAGTAATTGTGGATCTTGCAGCAGAGCGGGACTTTCTCCAGACGTCCCAGTAAAGCAACAAGTGAAGGGGGGAGAAAATTGAATTCTGGACCTTTGGCTTAAAGAGCTGTGCAACCTGCTCAGCAGTTATACGAGTGGCTCTGAAAACACCATTAGACAGATGACTCAGTCCATCATATCCCGCTGGCTGGCAGCCTGAGTGCATCTTCAGCTCCCAAGCCACCAATTATACCAGTCGTGAGACAGGTGACCCTCAGCTGCTGTCAGAGTTCAAGCCAATACGTAACAAACCCTGACATCACGGTCCCCTGCAGAAGCCAAGCGGATGCAGCAGCAAGAGGAGGCAATAAAGCATGTAACTGGGACTTGTGTTTCCAAAGCTCAGACCCCCCACAGTGAGCTGCGAAGGTTGCGCCTCGTCCTTCTGATTGATGCGTCTGGGTGGCTATGGGACTTGGGTAATTGCAGCCGTAATAATTAGTAAATAATTCTCAGCACTTGGCTTCAAAGAGCTGAACTTCTAACTAACGAGGATGCTAATAACGTAGCATCCACAGTGCCTTCCATCCGGAGAGTGCCAAGCACCATGTGAATAATAATTAAGCCTCACAACACCTCTGGGATGCCTTGAAAATGAAGGTACAACTCACTGTGAGAAACAGTGGCAGGACTGCCACTGCTGGCCCTTTGGAGCAGCAAATGCAGGATTGCCACTGCTGATTTTAGACTCCTGGCCTTTTGGAGCAGCAAATGTCTGTTTGGCCTGTAAAGCGCAGAGCACATCAGCATTTAATAACTCAACAGCAGCACCAGAATTGCATTGACTCTAATCCCTGCCAAGCCATTTTAATGCAGGAAGAGGGAAGGAGAGATGGGGAAGCAGTATTATGTGGCTTGTAAAAAAGGCATTACAAAAAAATCATGAGGCTGCATAATAACGTGTTTGATTTCTTGAACCCCAAGCAGTCTCCTTCCGAACATTTGTTTTGTAAATTAAAGACTTGTATGTCTAGAGCCACCGCACAGATTGCAGAAACCACTTGCACATGCATTATCGGTCCCGCAACAGCAATAAAACTAGATAAAATGTCACACGAGCAGCCACAAAAGTATCTATTGCTTTGCAGTGGTTTTAGGCAGCACAAGTGGCAACGTCCAATTGTGCAGCAGGTCAAAACAGCAGGAAATGCGAGATCCAACCTAGCCTGGCAGGAGCTGCCTCACTTTGTGCAGCAGCGGTTGGAGGGAATTTAAAGCATCCTTTGCAAAGACAGTTGCCAACAGAGGAGGATTGTGCTGGCAGGCTTCTCAGGGGCTTGCAGTGCTCCTGTAACACGCCACAGAAAGGGGCAGGTTTCACGTTGTACTTTGTGTTTTCAGATTGTCCTCATCCTAAATGACATTACTATTGTTGCCAGCAAAATAGGTTTGCCTGCCTTTCACAACACATTCTGGAGGAGGGGATTGACCGCAATGGCCTGGGCAAAAGCACATGCTCTTAATACCTCTGCAAGATCAGCCCATAGAAACTAAACTGCTGCTTTTCAAACCCCTGTTAAAATGCATGTCTTTAGAGAAAGTCCTATGGCAGGCTCCACTTTTTAAACTCATTATAATAATCTTTTTAGTGCTAACGATAGGCCCTAATAAGGTCAAGACCCCTTGTACTAGGGACTGTACAGATACCCAGGGTGAGAGAGCTCCTGTCCCAGACAGTCTGCAATCTGAATGGACAAGATGGGATAGTTGGGAGGGGAAACAAAGGCACCGAGAGGCGAGGTGACTTAGCCAGCGTCACAGAACAAGCGGCAGGTTGATCTTCTCATTCACCGATTTTCTTTCCTCAAGGTAAAGGCAAACCTCAGCATCATCCTGCCTTGAAGGTTCACTTCCCTACCTCGTTAACCTCCAGAAGCTCAAGGGCAGGCATTGCGACGAAACAGTTTCTAAACCTGCCGACATCCACAGATGACCTTGGCTGAGATCCTGGCACCACTGAACCTGACAGTATCAGAGGGCAAGATTTCACCTGTAGCTTCAGAGAGTCCTGAAATAATATTTCAAGCAAGCCCAGTCAATGCCGAGGCAGCAACCTGAACATCTTCCGAGATGCTGCCTGCCAGCAGGACCAGATAACAGCTGACACCTAAGCTCCTCTCCCGATTCTGCCTGTTGTTCACGTCTCAATCTTGTCTCCCCACCGAAGTGCACCACAAGTTTTGCATAATCTCAACTGCCCCAGCAAAATCCCTGTGAGAAGCTACCGCATCCTCCCCAAAACCAGAAGTGGCTTTACTATAGCTTTGTTAATCAAAACATCCAAGACCTGTGGGAAATAATTATTACCCTGGATTTTAAGCCTGGGAATCTTGGCATGAGACAGCTTTAAAAAAAAAAGAAAGAAAAGGAAAAGGCTTTGTACCCTCCAGGGCTACATTTGTGCCACATTAAGGGATTTGCCACTTAAGGAAAAAGTTTGCTAATTGCTCATATAAAAGCTAGGTGACCCGTAACATGCTGTATAAGTGATTGCTCAAATCTGTAAAGTCTGTACCCTACTGTGATATAATGGGTGGGAACTTTGGCACATGATCCCTCCTCTCCTCTTCAAATAGCTCTGTTTCTTTTATTGATCTCAGAACTCGAATGTGTTGGTCACAACATGTTAAAAGGGATCATTTCAGCTTTTCTGGATTCTTGTACTTCAATACAAGATGCATCCTCGACACTCAACGCACGGCTCTGCAAGGGGGAGTGAGGGAAGAACCCAACAGTATGGGTTTTTTCAGCCCTTGGATGCTAGATCAGGATTGATGGCAAGCAAAATGCTGTTTGCTGGCCTCTGTGAAATGGCTGCGGGGTTTTAGCTCAGCGACAAACAGATGTGTAACTGCATCACAAAAAAGTGATGGCAGTCATATCAAAAATACCAAAGACTACGGTTAGTCAAATGTCCACTGAAGCATTTTTTTTGATGGAAAACCAAGGGTTTTTTTTGTCTAAATGATATTTTTTTAAATCTGCTTCCTACCAAAAATTTCAACTTTGCATCAAAGCTGAAATATTTCAAGTCAACCCGTTCCTTTTCTGAATATTACATACTTGGTTACAGCTCCGGAGGGAACCTAGGATATAGGACAAGACTTCTTCCTCTGACACACAAAAAAGAGCTGAAGTGTGTCCCAAATAATGAGCTGTCATCTCAAGACCTCCACATTTGCCTAGGTAATTACAGCGTGACCAAATAATTAGACAGCACACGAACAGAGCAATGCAAAGCCTATATACCATAACACACGCCGTGATGGAGTTGTCTGCTGTTGCTTTAAAATAGTTGATATAGGGCTGGTCCACATGCAGACCTTCAGGAAATTAATCTGTATTAGCTCTGTTTCAAATGGATCAGTTAAGTTGTGAGGAACCCCTGTGTGAGCACTCTTATTCATAATTCACGTGGCCCTAATCTGGCGCCGGCTACTTCGCATTTCACTTGTGTCAGTGAAGTAAGCTAAATTCATTTAAAGCCATGCTGATTCTGAACAAGCCTGCCCACAACAAGGTTTGATGCAGTTTTACAAATGCACTCTTAATTTATACTGTCAATTAATTTGGATAAATGACCTTCCCTCAATGCCCCTTTGTGGGCAAGCCCTATGCTAAACTCATGCAACTGTGTAGATCAGGCCGAAGGAAGTTAGACACCCCAGCTTCTATGGCTCTTCAAGGCTGTGCCCCAGAAGCGTGGTTGAATAGAGCGTAAAATACCCAGGTCCCTACTAGCAGTCGTACCTTCATATCCCAGACTAAGGTACTCTGCAAGCCAGGGAAGCTGTAGAGTCAGATCCAGTGTCATTCTTAACGCACTCGGACCAGATTTAGCTCGTTAGCCTTTCACCTCTGAGGTCACAAGTGAAATGTTCAGTGATCTCCAAGAACCACTGGTCCGTATCATCCAACAAGGACGCTGGTTGCAGAAGATATTTCTGCCTATGGGACTCACGGATTTTAAGGCCGGAACAGAGAAGTACGATCATCCAGCTTGACTTCTTGTATAACACAGAAGACCCTTCCCACATATTGGGCTGGAGTGAGTATAATACTACCTTACCCAATAACTTGTGGCAGGGTTGCAGCATCCCTTTAAGAACAAAAACCCATCTGGATTCAAAAGAAACCTTAAGATGAATGAATTTGCTGTTTGCACAACCTCAAGCTTACGGACAACATTTGTGTGTTAAGCGGTCCTCGTGCATATGACTTTCTTCTAACAAGGAAGTTAGTTAATTCACTTCCTTGTTAGAAGAAAGTCATTTGCATAATACTGGTGCTCACTTTTTTGTCTGCTTCACTAGGATGCTGCAAATTTCCTACTTTTCTTTGGAGGAGGCAAGGATGACCATTAATAATTCTCTTTCCCTTCCAGCCTACCAAAGATTTTAGGCCTCTGGCCCTGTAGAGAAGGAGTCACATCCCGTCTCCACTCATAGGAAGCATGCCGAGAATCCCGACTCGCCATCCAGCAACACGAGAGGTTGCCGTCCAACAGTTTTATCTGCAAACCTCCCCAGATTTTGCTGCAGTCTCCACTGTAGTAATGACTGGTGTGTTTTCTCTTACCGTTCAATGGCTGGAATGCAGTTAAACATTCCCTGACGTGCTCCAGCTCTTTTAAGGAAGTAGTCTGCACACAAAAAAGAGGGGGGGTTGAGGGCTTCTTACCTCATTTTTTCTGAGTTCAAACTGGTCATTGCTGATGAAATCCAGATGTTCTTTAAAATAAACTCTCCTGTGTTGCCCCTCTTCTCCTCTCCCTTCATAGTATGAGACAGATTTAAAACCTACCTTAGGGGAAGAGTGTTTCCCTGAGCAACGAAGGGGCTGTTCATCTGTAAGCATTTTACCTGTGCCACATTTAAACAGCGGGGTCTTGCCAGCCCTCTTTTCCCCAGTCCCCCTGCCAGGGACAAACAAGACGGCCTCCGATTTAAATCCATAACAATAAACATAAGGAAGCATTTCTCTTCTCTGTTTACAGTGGATGGTCAAATAACTTTATCCACTGTATAAACTCACTACATGAAATATGATAAAAGCCAGGTCTAAGGAGGAATGATCCAACATTCATTGAACTCCATGGGAGTCCTTCCATTGCCTTCAGTAAGTGGAGCCTCGGACCCGTAATGTTTAATGGACTAAGAAACTGTTATGACAAGGGAGAGCAGAATCCACTCAGCTTCATGCTTCCACATCGTTCGTGAGTGGGAAAAGGAGATCTATACATCAAGATGAAAACTTGATTAAATTACTCTTCCTCTTTCAAACGATGGAAGGTGAGGGGCACCAAAATGTCAGTTTTGGAGTCCGGTGTAGGCACTCAGGTTGTAAAATCTTGGCCGCAGGATTTATAAGATGCTATGATATGGATGGATGAAAAGTACAACTCATAATTATTACAGGAGGAGTTGGCAGTGGTGCCTGACACTTTTCATTATAAGACTCTGTTTTCAGCTGCTTATGCATTTGCCAAACTTTACCCAGCTGGGCTGAAAAAAATAACAGTATAGTTACAATGGGCTAAATGGATCCATCCCATCTATAGTGAACATGAATCACTGCCTCACTTAGTAACTGAACCACATCATAAATTCAGAATCTACTAACCCTTGGGTGCAAATCGTGATCATAATCAAGACTGTGAGGCTTGTTATAAAACTGCTTTCTCATTTGATCCAATATATATATATTGAATTAATGGATGGATGAACTGATTGCTCTATCTATCTTATGTATTAATTCATGGGAAATGGCTTGACTGATCAAATACTGCAACAATTTCAAAGTAACAGAACAAGCTTTTCACTCTCACACCTGCGAAACACATTTGTTCTGGATAAGGATCAGTTTTATGGATTCTTGCACCATAAAAATCTTTATAAGCATGGCAATTGCCTCAGCCCTTGTCCATCCTGACCTCAAATCCTCTAGGGGAATGTTACACTGAGTCGAGACAGCTAAAAGCTTCATTAGAGAGGTTTATAATTGTATTAACTCAATGAGTGAAATACACTAAACTAGGTTTCTAGGTGAAAAGTACCTCAGGGAAAGATCAGGATGCTATTTCTGCTGATAGTATCAATGAAAATAAGGGGTATCAGAAGGTCAGGGGATGCTTGTGGGACTTGGTTGGCAGTGGGCACGTTGACAGGAGATGCTAAATGCACAGTAGACTAATTCTACTGCACATTAATGTGTCATGGAGAAAGCCATGCCAATACACTAATGCACAGTAGTATTAGTCTACAGCGCATTAGCGTCACTTAAAAGGCGTGCACCGGCACCATTGCTCAGTAGCGCCAGTTACTGCATATCAGTTTAGTACCTGATAATACAGGTACTAAACTTAATGTGCAGTAACTAAGGCGGATTAATGAATGTGTAGATGTGCCCAGTTAGAAGCTATGCTGTAATATGTCTTAGCAGCATTGGGAACCCCAGACTAGCAGACAGTGCTGACAGAAGCAAAGATGAACCCCGCTAAGCTAGTTTCAACTTAGAAAGACCATGGGAAAGAGTTGAGGCCTTTTTGTGGTTGGGTAGCTCCCACTCCTAGAAGATGTCGCTTGTATACGGACAGCAAGAGAATGCAAAACAGGACCTGAAAGCCAGTGCTCATGCACTCACATCTTCTCAGTCACTGATGGTCACCACGGTGCCTCTCACCAGATCCTAAAACCAGACCCTAAACTCCGGATGAAATCAATGGGAGCCTAATTGCTAATAAAGCATCTAAACTCCCACTGGTTTAATTGGATCTTCTCAGAACTTGCCCTTAATATCTGTTCCTCAGAATTCCTCATCTGTAAAATGGGGCTAATAACACTTCTGCAACCCAGAGGGCTATTGCAGGGCTTAAGCGTATTAAAGTACTTTGAGGTGTGCAGCCACAACGGCAACAGGGCCACACATGTCTCTCACGAAGACAAGAGCAGTGCTGTTGCCAAGAGGCTCGTGAAAGGAAAATGGAAAGGCAGCCTTGACTCTGACCTCTGATGGCTAGGAGTGAACTATATGACACCGAGTTTAACACTTCCCCCTACCACTACTTCAAGGAAAGGGTTGTGGACCTATCACGCCCGGGCAAACAGAAAGTTACTGTCGAAGGGGGGGATGATTAATTGCCTTGGCAATTTTTCTCCCTTCCTATTTGCTCCCTGGAGGAGAGCGTTTGCATCGGTTTAAAGACGGAG
>NW_017728980.1:11450866-11456584 GCF_001723915.1 Gavialis gangeticus | reverse complement strand
GATGATTAATTGCCTTGGCAATTTTTCTCCCTTCCTATTTGCTCCCTGGAGGAGAGCGTTTGCATCGGTTTAAGGACGGAGGATGCCTCTGCCCATTAAATCTCTTCTAGATTTGCAGCCCTACAAGTCTTCCTGTAAAGGATTCTCCAGTGGTTTGCCACATCGCTACTCTACCTCCTTTTCATGATGATCAGAAGAAAGGAGTTATGGCAGGCAATGCTAATATAATGTTAATATCTAGTACAGAACTGAAGGACGCAGCGGGGAAAGAATCAGTCAGCATACCAGGTTAGTCATATGCTTGTTCTAAATTTAGGAGAAGCAGTGGCATGTCCCCCTCCAGCTATTTATCCTAACAGCTAAAGGTGGAAGAGACCTCTTAGGCCCCCAAATGCATCTCCTCGCTACTGTGGCATCTTATTTGCACGGAGGCCAGTGAAAAGACATCCTCAGGATTCAGATCAGCTCTTGCCTTCCTCCACCCACTGTTGTGAAAGGCCATGTCACACGCAGAGGTGTTAGCCAGAACTCACAGAATTGAGTTTTGTATTAAAAAAGCGCCCATGCCAACAGAGAGCAGTGCATGGCCTTAAGTCTTTCTTCACATCAATGCCTCCCTGCCAGGTAGCTCTGCTTTCAAGCACCACCACGGGAGCCTCTGCATTTCCATTTCTTTGTCAGGCGACTGCAGAGCAGCCGCCTCCTTTCCCTCCCACGTGTCAGCTGGAATACTACAGGTAACAACCCTGATAAAAGCATGCTCTTGGGCCAGCGCCTCGGGCTCGCAATAGCAAGCCTGTAGCCAAAGCCAAGTGCAGCTCATTCATTTCAACCAGGCAGCCTCAGCCTAATTGCGTTTTGATACAGACCATCTAGCCTTCAAAATTATACATAGTTAATGGAATAAGGAAGCCAGCATCTGAACTCGTTTATCTATTCAGAATAGCTCTGGGAAACGCAGGAGGTAACACAGGTTACCTGGAAGCTCAGGAGATAGGTACTTTACATCATAGGGTCTGCCACGACCCAGCTGGGACGATCGTCTCTCATCCTCCACAACTGCCAAAAGCCTGGCTATAAAGGTGGAGTCAGTGCCGCTTCCTTGCCCCTTACAAGACTCATACAAAAACCGCAGGATCGTACGTAGAACAGAGCTCTGCTCGGATGGATTAGCAGGGAAGGGTGCGATGAACCGCTTGTTGCTCGGCAGAAGGGGTGGAAGTTTGTGACAGCTGGGAGGTGGGCTGGGGAGGGTAGGATAAGAGAGTCAGGGGGTAGGGAGGAATCTGGGTTACTTTTGGAGTAACGCAGTGACTGTAGGAACCCAAAGCATTATTAGGAACACAGCAGGAGCTAGCATTTTTCCAAGTTGCTGCATGCCAGCGCTTGGGAGATGCCTCGCTTGAAGTGCCCTAGTATTCAGGCACCTAACTGACAATTGTCTGCTAACGAGCAGTGGGGCAGAACGCTGCACGGGACACTTGAGGGGGTGGCAATAGAGAGAACCGTGTCTCTGAATGCAGAGAAGCAGCAAAGGGTTGAGAGGAGGACTTGACGTTTCCTCAGTCCAACATCTGCATGGGTTGGTAAGCACCATGCATTTATTCACTTGAAGCTGTTTTCCTTTGTGATTTTGGCGTACAGAATAGATCATATGTGCATGGAGAAAACACATTTCAGAGCCCAGTGACCACTTGGACAGCTCTCTCAAGCAGGGGTCTTTGCTCGTACAGCTCCTAACACGACCGAGTGCTGACGTACCGATAGCTCTTTTAGCAAGATCTTTCATCACACCATGGTTCAGCAATTCATGTGGAGTTCCCTCTGATGACTGCAGGCTGGGGCCAAGAGAAGAGGCATGCAAGCTTTTGTCGCTGTCACTGGTAGGCTCAGTACAAAAGTTAGGAGCTGCTCAAGGCTTGTAGACCATAGAAGTACCCTGTTTCCATGACCAACAGTGATGCCTCTTTTGCATTGCATGAGCTGTTCAGGGTTGCAGTTACTTTTTAAAAAATTGTCCTAAAACCACCCACTCCTCCCTCAGCATCGCCAAAAATAGCAGAGGAACATCATGAAGAAAATAACCTGTGCCGACGATAGTAATGGGTTGACCTAAGCAGCAGATAAAACCCAAAATTATCACTGCAACCTTAGATGAGCCACATACACACAGCTAATAAACTGTTCCCTTAAGTCTCGAATTCATTATGTTACTTTTTCTTCACTGTGAGAAACTGCATTACCGAGGATGGGTACCATAGCATTCAAACTTCTCATTATTTTAAGAATTGATTGTGTGCACATGTGTGGCAGGAAGGGTGGATTAGTACAAAGGGAGTTCACTTATGAGAAGCTTCCCCCATTGTCAATTCCAATTTGAAATCCAGAAGGAAATCCGAGTTAAATAGGTGGTGAATTTAACTGATCTTCAGTAAAAAAAAAAAAAAAATGCAAACAGAAAATAGCAGTATGAAGCATTTGCTCAAGGAAGACTTTACAACCAGCACGAACAGCGGTTTTATTAGGAAAAAGTGCATCCATAAGCACATCTTGCTTAGGCTTATTATACGTGGCATAAAACCTCTTTACACTGGTGAGTGCAATAGCCACCAGTTGTCTGGATTAGACCGAACAAACAATAAAAGGCCTCAAATCAATATGCAGGTAACACCTGACCTCCCAAAATAGTGGCATATGTGAGTTTGCTCAGGAATGAGTGCTATGTGGGCAGAGGGCTTCAGTGGGTGTTGTTTTGGATGGGTGCAAGAAGGAGCACATTGAAGAGCAGAAAGTCAGATACAGCCATCGAGGCCCCGACAGCATGATGCTAAGGTAAAGCCTAGGATGTGTTTCGGGCTGGAGAATTGGCTGAAAGGAACTTGGAGTTTGAGCGAAGAAACCGACTCCTGTTTGATTCTTCCTATGTTTAAGGAAACCACCTGGTGTTGTAAATAAGCAATACCGCAAAGAAATCTGGCTCCATCCTCGATTTCTTCTCTCAGTTTAAAAAAAAGGAAAAGACTTCACGACCATGGATTTTTGCCTAGCCTCTCAGATCAAAAAGGGATGCAATGGAGACACTAACTCCAAGCTTGCCGTTCTTTTGCCTGTTCTTAGCTCTAGCTGCCCAAGTCAAATTTATCACAAGAGTGCATCTCGATTGTGTATGTAAAAGGAGAATTTGTATTATTTCCCATCCTCCCCTCCAAAATGACCCGGTACTTAACCAGGCGAGCTGAGGCAGTTGGATGTATAAAAATATTGCACTTGCAGTTTCATGTGTATCTTCAATATGGTGGTGCAAAGAACACCATTTTTATAGCAGCTTTTTGACCTGGGATTGTAGTAAAAAGGCCTCAAAGTGCATTTAAGAGGAGGTTATTGGCATCTGAGAGGTAGAAAAGGCTAAGGCACAGAAAGATATGCAGCCATGGGGTCCACTCCACTTTTGAGTGCTCTGCTCTAGGTAACATAACCCTGACATAGGGCTCTAGGCAACTTCATTTACAATTTACTGTTCATGGCTTCTAAAAAAGCCAGGCGCACGCACAGTAGTACACATCAACCCCTGCAAAATGGAAGCAACCAGCAGGAGGGATAATCTATAAATTGGGTTAAAGCCCCACCAAGTGCTTTAGGGTCTTCCTACATGTACAAGAAAAAGCAGGATAGAAACAAACCAGATATAAAATTGCTACACATTTTCAAGACCTAACTTTGTAGCTGGTTGACCATTTTTATGGTGGTGTAATTACTATGCATATGTAGCCAGTTTAACTTTATTGTGTAATCCCCCCCGAAATTGCATAATATATATAGTGTGTGGCTTTGACTTGCTAGAGGTGACTAAAAGGAGCCCCCATTCTGCAGTGATACTGGGATGATGGAAGCGTGCAAGTGCTGAAGGTGGGAGCTGTGCAAAGCCAAGGTGCACACTTGGGGACTGCCTGCAAAGGCCAAATATCATTGAATCATAGAAAATGAGTTGAAGGCTGCTATCAAATCCCCCTCGGTCTTGTCTTCTCTGGACTAAATAAGCCCAGTTCTCTCCCCTTACAAGTCATGTCCCTCAGCTCCCTGAACCGTTTTTGTTGCTCTCTGCTGGACTCTCTCCAGCATGTCCACATCCTTTCTGTAGGCCCCAAAGTGGACACAGGACTCCAGATGTGGCCTCACAAGTGCTGAACAGGGGGGAAGAATCACTTCCCTCAGTCAGCTGGCAGAGCTTCTACCAGTGCAGCCCGAGATGCTCATAGCCTTTGTTTGGCAAAAAGGGCGCACTGCTGGCTCACATTCGGCTTACTGTCCACTCTAACCACCAGGTCCTTTTCCTCAAAGCTGTTGTTTAGCCAGTCAGTCCCCAGCCTGCACCCGTGCATGGGATTGTTTCAAGATTTACCATTTATTCCATAAATGCAAAAACCTGGGGTGGGGGGGGAGGGTACGCCAGACCATCTACTGGCTCCTGAGAGGGCTCAGAGACCACGTGACGGCTGGCAGACAGGCTCAGGCCCAGGCACTGCGTTCTGCCTGCATCCAGCACCCTCTACCGTGGGCCAGCGCTTGCAGAGCACGTGGGATGCTGCATCGGGGGGACTGGGTACATGTAGGACGGTGCAGGCTTCTGGGTCACAAAGGGAGAAATGAAGCTGAGAGAGAGAGGAGAGAGAGAGTGCACATGCATGTGCAAGAAATACATGTGGTGCGTGCACGTGTGCAACCCACACGTGTATGTGCAAGCAACATGTGTGCAAGCACACGTGTATGTTCAACACCCATAATGTGTATATGTGCAAACAATACCTGTGATGCATAGGCGGGCATGCCATACATGGGATGTGTGCAACACATGATGTGAGTGTGCAAGCAGCACACGTGTGCAATGCATGGTGTGCAATGTGTGGTGTGCACCAGCAATACATGTGATGTGTATGTGGATGTCTGCAATGCATGACATGTGTGCAAGCAATATCCACGAAGCACATGTGCACGTGTGATACATATGACATGCCTACACAAGCAATACATGTAATTTGTGTACACGTGTGCAACACATCATGTGCGAGCAATACCTGTGAAGCATGTGTGCAAGCAATATGCACAACGTGTGTGTGCATGTGCAAGCAATCCACCTGAGGTGCACGTGCCATACATGCGTGCAAGCAATACAGGTGAGGCATACATGCATGCGTGCGATATGTGTGATGCATCTGTACAAGCAATACATGTGATGTGTGCATACGTGTGCGCACCACACGTCCTGTGTGCGCACGTGCAAGCAATATGCACAATGTGTGCGTGCAAGCCATACATGTGAGGTGCGTGTGCAATATGCGCGTGTGCAAGCCACGCATGGGAGATGTGCACGCACGTGTGCGCAACACACACAAGGGGTGTGCGCAACACGTGTGCGCGCAAACCACACACACGAGGCGTGAAAAGCGTGTGCAATGTATGTGTGTGTGCAAGCCACACACACGAGGCACGTGCGCAATGTGCGGGCACAAGCCATAGATGTGAGGCGCGCGTGCGTGTGTGTACTGCACCCGATATGCACGTGCAATACGTGTGCGTGCAAGCCACGCACGTGAGGTGCGTGTGCAAGACATGCGTGCAAGCCATGCGCACGACCCGCGCGCGAGGTGCCGGCCGGCCGCACACGCGGGGCGCGCGTGCAATGCACCTGCCATGCGTGTGCAAGCGCGGCGCCCTGCCCGC
>NW_017728980.1:11433242-11450694 GCF_001723915.1 Gavialis gangeticus | reverse complement strand
GCCGGGTGCGGGGCCGCCGCCGCCGCGCAGGGAGAGGAGCGCCGCGGAGCCGCGGGAGCCCGTCCAGGTGTACGGGCAGGTGAGTGCCCCGCGCTGCCCCTCCTTCACTAGGGCGGGGGCGGGGGGGTACAAGAGCAATTGTTATGCACCCCCCGCAGCTTGCACGCCGCCCGCCGCACAGCATCCGCGCGGCCCCGCTCGCCGGCGGGCTGGGGGGGGCGCATTGCTCCGCGCGGCACAGTTGTGGCACTTAAGGATCCGGCGGCTCTCCCTGCTTGCCCCTGCCCTGGGGGGGGCAGATGGTGTGGCCCAAGGGGCGCCACAAATCCGTCTGGGCCCTGCTGAGTGTAAACCGCGGGGAGCTGGGCTGCTAGAGGCTCCTTTCACTCTTCCACCGGTTACCTTGAGGCGTCATTTTCTTTTTAAATGCTCCAATGACGCGGAAACCGAGGGTGCGCGCTGCTCCCCTCCCGCGGGCAGGGCTTGCGGAGCCGGGCTAGGACACAGAACAGGTTTGGACACTTGCTGCTCTGCAAATACCTGCCGCTCCCAGCTGGTGTTTTGCCCGCCGTCTCTTTGGTGTGTGCAGCCTTTCCCCGTAGCCGGGGCATCAGAGAGCGGTCTCCAGTGCTCTTGCACCAAAACGAAGCATCCTGAACTAACAGGTTTGTAGGAACTAACAGTGTTGCAGCATGGAAACATTCCTCCCCGGTGCCTTAGTCACCCAAACACTTCAGCAATTCCTCTGCGCCTCAGCTAGTGCCGTTTGAGCCATACGTCCTACCCTAAATCGTCTTATAAGCAGATCCGGGCCTTTCCCTTTCAGTCGTGTGTTACTAACAGGTCATCCTGCCCCTCCAGAACAGGGCCGACGTCCCGAAGACGGTTTCTAGGACCCCCGCTCTAGGAAACAGCTAATGGGGAAGGAAGGAAGGTAGGCATGCACTGCCGTGGGAAAACCCCCACTTGGCCTCCGCGGCTTGAGGGACTGGAGGCATCTGAGTGAGCGAATATCTAGGTTGGTTGCTTTTTTTGTAGCTAGCAGATGAGTAATTTTCCCCTTTGCACTTCACTTAAATCATCCAGCCCTTGGCCCATAAAAAAAGTGTCCCAGCCTTGCCTGCATTTTAAACAGGGCTTTCAGGACCCAGGGGAAGGGTTTAAGAATCATCAGCCCTCGTGATCAAAGAGGGAGAAAGCCATTTCCATTTTAATATCCTTGCTGTGGCTTCGATACCGAGCAAGTTTCACTTCATTTCAGATTGCCGAGGCTTTTTTTTTTTTTATTTATTAAATAGCAGCTCTCACTTGAAGCAGAGGCAGGAAGGAGTGTTGCACCACAGCTTGCTAGGTGTCTGCTAGAGGCAGCCCCGAAGCAAAAAAAAGAGACAGCCTCTCATTTACAAGACGCTGCCTTGCTTCAGAAAGGATTCGGATCATTGCTCTTCCTTGGGCTTCCTTCCGAGCTGAGCCACGGTCAAAAGGTTAGTTCAGACGGAGGTGCCAGCCCTCCCGAAGAACAGTGCACACTTCAGTTTCCTCCTCCCTTCCCCGGGGTCTGGTTGACACAAGCTGCAACGTAAAGCCCTTGAAGCTTTAAAGCTCCCAGCATCCCCACGGCTTTCTGCCAGTATCAGGAGGGGGAAAAGCAAGGTGGGAAATAGGATGTGGCACGACGGGGGCTGATCCCATGGAAAAAGGAACAGCCGAACGGCTCCGCCGGCACCGCTTTTTCAGCAAAGAAGCTGGGAAAGAGCAGCGCTGGGGGGAGTGGGGTAATCCCACTCCCAAGACCATTTCTCCCATCTTCAAATTTCCTTGTGTGGAGAGTGGTTCACACACTGGACAGAACTGCTGGTTTTTCTGTGCGATTCCCAGGGCTCATCCTGTTTACAAAGCACAAGGAGGTCATTTTGGGGAGAACGTGATGCTGCCTTGTTTGCTCCTCTGTCAAGTCCCACTCAGCCTCCTGGCGGTTTTATCCGGCCCGCCTGGAGGGGACAGCTTTTGCAACGTTTGGTTCACGTTCAAGCGACCGTGCTTTCTGCTTGGTCCTGATCCGGTTGGTCCAGGAATACCGAGTCAGAAAGACCGGTGAGAGTCAGTCATCCCTGCTCCGCTCTCTTCTTGCTGGCTTCGGTGCTCGGAGAGCTTTGCTTGGAGAACTGAGTCACTGTTGCCTGCAGCGTGACATGCAGCTTCACACTTCACTTCCGTACCTCGCCCTCCTGCTACTGCAGAGCAAAAATGTGCGACATCTCCAGCTCAGGTGCCACGTGAGCATTACTTTCCAACTTCACTTCCCGCAGTTTCAGGTGCAGATCCGCTTGCCCCAGCTCTCAGAGCCAGGATTTGCAGCCTTTCCCAGGACATTTTCCTTTTGGAAACAAAAAAAAAATCCAATCCCTCCCCACTCCGATCCAAACCCAGGCAACTCTTTTACTGAGTATATAACACTATAAGAGAGTTATTTTGCATGACTGTAGTGCCCGAGGCCTCGCAATGTGGTTTGAGTCAACAAAGAAATATCCTCCTTCCCACTCTGCGGTGTCACAGAAAGACCAGGCGAAACGCTTTCGGTTGGGGGCAATGTTAAGAAAGGGAGCCATCAAATTAGTGCTGTTGAGTGGAGTATTTTGATCAATCGGGCCAATATCACCCCAGCGGGAGACAAAGACAACATATTGCTCGTTTTCAGTCTGCTGTTCAGGACACCTTCTGGCTGCAGCTTTGCTGGCAAAGCCTCATGCAGCCGCATCCAGCAATATGCTGTTACTGAGTCAGCCCCTCCCGGTATAAACCCTGTGGATTCCTCCAGTGTCTCCACTCGATTCAGGAGGGGCAGAGGCTGTTCTCGCGGGCTGCAACAAGCGGCGACACCTCTCTGCCCAGTTAAGTTTGATCTGGATCAAACCCCCCACCCACTTGGGGCATCTCAGTCGGTCGCAGGCCCACTTCATGCATGCGTTATGTCCTCCCTCCCTGCACCAAGAAGTCCGGTCCCTTCCTCCCCAGAGGACAGTCCAAAGAAAATGAAGCACTAGGCGCCTCATCTATTCAGAGCTATTTCCACTTGAGCCTGGCTCTGCGATTGCCCCTGGGACCGTGGGCAAGCTACAGATGGGGAAGGCCAGCTAAGGGACAGGCATTCCCACCTCCAAGGAAACGCTGCGGTGGGAACTAGGAGCCGAGGATTGGCTCGCAAGTTGGCAAAAAGAATTAAGGTTAGAGACCCCACAGGCTTCTTCAGGAGAGAGATGACCTAGCACATGCGGGCTGTCCCGTTCTGTCCTAAAAGGCTGGCCTGCCATGACTTGAGAGCAAGAAAGGGATGCAAGTTTTCTTTGGGAACAGCCGCTTGGCTTTATTCTTTCCCAGAAAACCCTAGCAATTTCCCCACCAAGTTATTTAACTAGCATTTGCATGGGTAGCTTGTAGGACATGGGTCCAGTTTTCAGACGCAGGGAGCACGTGCATGTTGAGATCAGCTCCGCAGGAGCTCAACACCACCGTGCTCAGAGCCTGCCGTGGATTTGAATTAGGGCAGCAAGTCAGACTGTTGGGACTGTGTCCTTCTCCTCGTCTTACTTGTGCCAAGGCATCAGCAGATGTAGGCCTGAGCACCGGAGCCAGGAGACTGTCACTCTCAGGACAGAGTGGGTTTTGTTTCTGTAGGTAGCATTCACCTCCAAGGGCGTTTTGGCAAGCAGAACAATAATGCGGGAGAGCTCGCAAGCAAGGGCCAGTCATACCCCGCTTTGGAGCTGCGCCTGCCTGAGGTACAGTGCATGCTCTTCCTTCCCAGCACCTGCACAGCAGGGTTTCATCAGCAGTCTGCCCAGTGGTTGAGATCAAGATGTTAGAAAGCAGAAGAGCAGCTGCAGGCAGATGAACTAGCCAGTGCAGTGTTTGGGGGCTCTTTGGCATCCTGCGGCTTGCTCATATGCCCATTATCGAGAGGTGCTCAACCTTTTGAGCCTCAGTCATTGCACCTCCGGTGCCAAATTTTTGGGCTTGTGGGGAGTCATGCGGGCCACATGACAGCTCTGTGGCCTGGATCTGGCCCATGGGCCAGAAGTTGAGCAGCCTTGTCCTGGATGCTTCGTCCCCTTGGAGTGGGGGAAACCTATTTGTGAGCTCTGCAGCCAGAGGGGGAATTTCAGTTCCCTGCAGTAAAGGTTGCTTTTATGGTGCTTGTTTACTTGGTCTCTCCAGCTCTGCTGGAAGCAAAGGCAGGGGACACGGTAGGGGATAGGATATATACAGCCTCGCTCCTTGAATGCTCCCTCCCACCATCCCTTATTCACTGGCGAGCCTCAGACCAGGCCTGTCTTCCTTATCTCTGTTACTGTATCCTCCACCGCTAGGAACTCTGATGCCCTCGCTGTCCCCTGCAGTCCATCGGGTTACAGCAGCTCAAGCCGATCTTTTCTGCTTATCAGCACATTTCCTTTCTTGAGGAACTTCTTCCCTCATACCAAGTCCACGCTTCCTGCTATTGCCGTCAAGGCTTTTGCAAATATGCCTCCCCACCCCTAGTTACAGTTCATACCATTAAGCGCCTCATCTTATCACCCCCTTAGTACCCCCCTTTATCTGCTGGTAAAGCTAGCTTAGATATCCAGTGCGTCCCCCACTCCCCACATTATCTGTACATGGAGCATTTTCCCCAAGCTCTGTCTACAAAGCTATTTAGTACCCAGTTAAGAAAAAAAAAAAAAGAAGTGGGATCTAACCCATTTTAAGCTGATGACCACCTCAGCCACCTGTTAGGTGTCTCACCCCTGGCCCTCACCGGACGCATGTGCTTTGTGGCAGATGGCCTTTTTATTTTATTTTTTGCACTTGTGTGGCAGGCAGCATGCTGGTGCTATTCTGCAGCCTAGATTAGAGGCTTATTTGATAATGAGATCAAATAATTTGGGTCTTCTAGGTGTTACATTTGCCAGGGCTGGAAAGAGAATTGCTATGCAAGTTCCCTTCCAAACTACTCAAAACTCATGATGCCTTTTTCTTTTTTAAATGGTGCCAAGTTACTTCTCTGCCTGGATGATACTGCAGTTACAAAAAGCATCTGCATAACCTTTAGATAAAAGTCCCTCCAGACTGAGAAGGAGCACACACTCCAAGATGAAGTGACTTACCTGAGGGCAGGCTATGGCTCAGACAGAGGCAAGTTTAAGCTTCTGGTTCACTGCCTGCGCTCAGGGACTTTTGAATTTGATCACATTTGAGTTTGAGAGATTACATTTAGTTAAAATGCAAATCACTCTGCCGCAGTGGTCACAGACTTTTTTAAAGCAGCAATTAGATTAAGCAGAGTCTCCTCTCCCCCTCTGCTCAAATTTACAGATATGGACAAAGAATATTCTTATTTTTAAGGGTATAGATATTTGCTTGCCCAGACAAATCTCCCTCTGTGTGAAAGCGGAAATCAATTTTGCTACATTTGAAATGAACCATACTTAATTTTGACCTAATTTGCCAACCCATCAATCAGAGACCTTCCAGAAACAGATTAACCTCCCAGTGTCTGGGTGCCAGTTGTAGCCTAGTACAAATGGCTATTGATTAACTATTGAGCTTTAACCCTTTGCATGGTCAAGGTAACTTTTGCCTGGCTCAGACAACCAGAGCAACTCAGAAGTCAACCAGCTGCTTATCCCATTCACTCCCAAAGGTCAGGTTTTAAAGGTAGTAGAAAGACCAGTCTTTTCTGTCTACATTTTTCATCAGTAAAGATCCATATCATCCCAGTGTTAGAGAGGGCAGTGGCGGCACAGAGAAGTGAAATGACTTGCTCAACATCACCCAGGAGGGCAGTCGCATATTTAAGAGCAAACCAATTCCCCCCCCTCCCCTCATCATTTACTGCAGCAAACAAAGCACCGAACACTGCGATCAACAACTCCCCCATTGCCTTGCAGCCTGCGCACAAAATGTGACCTTGTGGTTAGGATTCGAGTGGGAAGAGGTGGTCTTATCTCTGCCACCAATGTGGGTTTTGCGCTGAAACTTGGCAAGGGAGATTACTTTCTTGGGAACTCTTTCGAAACACTGTTTGGTCACGTAGTTTCTGTTCCCAGTCAAAACTGGGTTTTGCTGTGTTCGCTGTGTAACAGCGTGTGCCCTCCTGATCTCAGCCTGCCACAACACAGTTGAAGTCAATGACACTGGATTTTATGCACTTATCTTTGCTGTCTGACCACATCTTCAGTTATGATTTGATGCGACCCTAACGCAGCGGCCACAGCATCTTGGCTGCTGTGTCTGATGCTTACCGCGGAGTAGTCTCCATAGTGTACCAACAGGGCAGACTTCACTGCCTCCACTATTGCGTCCTTCCTCTAGGGTCATATTGAGTATCTGAGCTCCCAGGAGCATAGCTTCACTCTGGGGGAAGATGAGGAACTCAGAATATCCAGATCTGTGATGTTTACACAGTTCTGTTGTCTTCAAACCATCGTTAAAAAAGAAACCCCACGGAGAAATCTGCAGAGAAGCTGTTTTCCCCCCCGCCTTGCCCCTAACTGATGAGCGCTGCATAAAAGGGTCACTCTGGCCTTTCTAAAGGATGCTCCAAAATGAATCATCCATGTTTCACAGGGAGTGCAGGGGCACGCACAGATTGTATTTTGAAATATCGTGACAGGGATAGGCAGATGCTTGGAAGCAAAGGCAGAAGGTATAGCAATAAAGCTTGTTTCGTGGGAAGGCACAAGGAAAGGGCCGCGTGCAGAATACAGCCCGGGGACTACATTAAAGCTGTCACTCCTCCTTAACTCATCTGCTGTGCCAGGATGTCAGGGAGTTCTCGGGTAGGCAAGGGGCGAAAAGTGTAGTGCTTGTGCTGCACACGCAAAGTCATATATTAAAAGGACAACTGGAGGATAGCATTGAAACAAAAAGAGGCCTCTTGCCTGGCAGTCTCACCCCTGACCCCCTAGGCACCAGCACACATGGAAGTTGTACAGCTCTCTCAGACCAATTAAAGATCGTTATAACCAAGCCTTGCAAAACATTTTAGTCGATTATTTTTCAGAGTTTTTTTTTTTTTTTAAATATATGTAACAAGTCTATACAAGCCCGTCTTCTTACCCAATAGCATTTGTAATATCACACTTGTAATATAATTGGGAGAACATAGCCAGAGAGATGTTTGACGTTGTGGATTGGTTTGTAAAAAGAGCACAGAAATCCCATCTGGTCACAACTTGAGATCTGGGTAGCGTCAAGTGCTGTTGTCCTTGGGAAAATGAACACATTCAAATTTTAACAGTGTGGGTTTATTTTTATCCCCTGGTACTGTTGCCAGCGATCACATTCAGTTTTTCAGGGTCTGTCTCCTCCCTCAAGTTACTGTATGAAAGGTCCACATGGATTAGGAAACAATGAAATTACTGTGCATGTGGTGTTGCCAGATGGACAAACTGAACAATAGAGAAAACCAGTTTCCCTTTGCATCCCAGATCTCCGTTATTACAAGGTAAAGATTTTCAGGTCAGCAATTTAAGGTCAGAGTGACTCTTTAAGAACCCAGTCACTATTTTCCCCTCTTTATCCTGAAGTGTAGGAATAACACTCGTTTTTACTTCATGTTTAAGATGTGCAACAAAGATGGGAAGCTATGAATACTTGAGAGGCACTTTTGGAGGCTGCTGCTACACAGCAGAACTGGAACTGCACAGATGTGCTTTCCACTCGGATTTGATTCCCCCAAACAATAAAGGGCTCTTGGACTCATCCTGCAGCTGGAGCCTCTTGCAACATTGGAGTCAGAAAGTTGAAGTGCTAATTTTGTAATGGAATTAGCATAGAGATGCACATTTAGCCAAGCGAGCCCACTTAGAGTCACGAACAACTTTAATGACCTAAAAACACAGTTATGTTTGCTGCTCATTGGTTTGTGATATTCTTACTTTAGGTTCAATAACGTTACAAGGTACTTGCATAAAACATTCCCGGAGGGTAAAGGCAAAGCACAACTAACAGCTTTGGGTTCACTAGCCTGCCTCGGTGTCATTTCTAGGGGCCCTCTGTAGTGGCCAGAGTGCAGTCCCCAGTGATCCAGGTGTTCAGACCCCTCTGCCAGGGTTACCCACAAGAGAACCAGTTTATGGTCCAGCTTGGAGGAAGCTGCTGTTATGTCTCCAGCTCATTTTAAGTTCGCCCTGCTTGAGCTAAGTCTATACGGAGCCTGCGAGGACACGCTTAGCTTACACAGCAGCACTTGCTTAACTAAACTAGATTAGACAAGGGCACACCTTTGGGGACTGTTTGGTGTGTGGACAGGGTCTTAGACAACTGAACAACTCAAGGGTCATGTTTTCGGTATAAGACATGTTTAGGGCCAGTGCTTTTTTTGCAGGCACTCTTGAATATAGGGAGACAGTGAATTAGTGCAGACATTCCCCTCTCTGAAGGACCCTACAGGCCAGGCTAACGAGATCCAAATCTGATTTAATTTAATGTAAATGAAAATGAGCATTCCTTTCTGGAGGAAGCTGAAGCAGCGACTGGACACCAGAGCTTGCTTTAGGATTTCCAAGAACATTATGTCTGGCATACAGAGGAACTGAAGAGCCACCCAGTATCCATTCCCCCATTATCTGTAGAGCTGCATTTGCAATTACCTGCTGGTCTGTGAAACAGGCTCTCGTAGACATCTCGTCCTTCCCATTAAACAGGCGTTGCAGTTAAGGGAGGCTACTGTTAAAATAGGAACAGATACAAACGCTGAAGAAACCCAGCAGCAGAACATGGGCCTAACTACAAGTGGATTTCTATGGTATAGGCTGTACTCATGTTGGTTTAAGGACATAGGCAGACAAGGTTATTAGTTGGTCTAATAAAAAGATATCAGATTTACCCAACAAACCTTGTCTGCCAGTGGATTTCTACCACATTTTAACTGGAGTTTTCCCTTCTGGACACTGGTAGCTTCTGCATTGGAAGGACAGATAAGCATTTCATGCATATTTCATAGGAATAATCACTTGGCAAAGACCAGAAAACATCCCCATTAAGTGGAAGTTATGCTAATACTGGGTCCCTTAAGCATTACTCACTGCCATTGGCTCTCCTCTGGCTAAAGCAGTTCTCGTGGAAGGCTCCCCCAGTTAATAGGGCATATTGCCCTTTAGTGCATAAGCACTTGCTAATAAGAGTTGAAATGGCTTTTACTAGGGGAAACATCCCACCACAGAGAAGCAAGTGGTATCTGCAGGAATACCAAGATCCTTAGCTTGCTCAAATGCACTTTATTCAAAGCAAATCAAAGCAGCAGTGTCAGAGATCACCATCCTGGGGCAGGATTAGGGCCAGCCCCTCCCAAGGGGAGCCTCAGTATCTAACAGGTAGCCTCCAGAGCCTTTCAGCTCCTAGCAGAGCTGTTTTGCACAGTTATAAGAAGACCATACCACAACAGACCAGAATCAGAGCAGAGGGCTTTGAGTGATAAAGGCAGGAGCTGGGTGAACTCACCAGCCTTAACTAGATTGAGCAGATCACTCAGAGAGGGCTTGGGGACAACCCCCCAGCATCTGTTATAGTGCTTACCTTCCTACCCTCCAGAAAGGGCCCAGCATAACTTTCCTGTTCCACTTCTCAACACAAAAAAAACAAACCTTCCCCCAGCCACTTCAAGCAGTGCTTTAGCCTTTATGTATAGGCTTAGTCCAAACTGAGCTCGTTTGAGGTAATGAGATCACCTGGGACCTAACCAGTAATGAGGCTCAGCTGTTTTCCCCCAACCCAGACAGTTTCCTGGTGCTGGGAGTTTGCTTCTGCACCTAAAAAACATTCAGGATCCTCCCTGCAAAGCTTTCCCCTGAGGGACGTGGGTTCCTGGGCTGAATATACCACCAGCATTCACAGACGGAGCGGTGGTTTGTGCTCCGCGTGCATGGCACAACGAGGTGCTGAGCCTCAGGAGGTCTCATCATACATCATTTCCCTCCAAGAGAAACACAAAATATTCCTTAAAAATATGACAGCTAGGAACAAAGCATCTTTGGGAGAGGGATGCCAGATCAGGCAAGTCTGACTTTAGGAAATATTCCAAAACTTTCCTCTTCCAAAGGGTCTCCTCCCTGAAGAAACGCACAGGATGGACACCCCCACAATCCCACCAACGCTTCCCAAGCCGTCAAAAAAAAAAAAGCAAGACATGAATAGATCTTAACCCTTTCCAGAAACAAGCAACTCACACCCAGGGAGTTTTTGGCCCTGAATGGGAAAAGAGCCAGAAACAACATGAAATCTAATGGAAATTTTGTGGTTGCCAGTGATTTTGTGCGTCAGGCATCCAGATGCTGCAGCGATAGGCTATGGTATAAAATCCTAACATGGTGTTTTTTCTGTTTATGGGTTTGATCCCCAGAATTTCCTGTAATGATTTGGTAGGGGATTCAGAGTAGACCGCTTCAGGGCATGGGGTGGGCATGTACGTTTGGTCTTATGCAGTGGGATACTGCTGTCTCTCAAATGTTCCCATTTAAGTTGGTCTACTAAAAGATACAGAGATACAGATATTGATAAAAGAGACTGGACAAGCACCTAGCTGGGGTTGTCTGACCCCAGCGCTCATTCCTGCCCAGGGCAGGGGTCCGGACTCGACAATCTACTGAGGTCCTGTCCGACCCTAACATCTACGAACCTATATCAGATTCACCCGAAGAACCTTGTCTGTCTATGTCCTTACACTAATGCGGCTATAACCTGCACCCTCATTTCACGAAACAGCTGCTTTTTAGCTCCACGTTATCCAGGTTTCACACAGATGTGGTGCCCTTCCCTTTGGCTGATGAAAATGATTTCTGGCAGATAAAGAGCCCCGCAGAGCTCAGGCCGCTTGCAGAGCTCTTTGTGCCAAAGGCAGGAATCCTGCATTTCAGGTGTCCCGGAGAAATAGTTTTTTGGGTGTCCCTCACTTCGAGGTTTTTTTTCAAGCTGGGAGAGATGCTGACAAGACAGGCAAGGCCACGTGTGTGGTGTAGTAACATCACCAAAGTTCACATGGTTGGCCGGTGGGGTTGTTCTTGGATTAAAGGCAGTAAATTTGAATTGCTATGGCAGGATTAGGTCTGGGATTGCTTATAGCACTATACAAACATTCACGCATTTCACCTGGCATCCTTGCGAGGCAGGCATTCGCACCCTCCTTTCAGAGAGAGGGGAAACTGAGGCATACGGGTGCTTTAGGGGTAGAGTCGAAGGGCCACATGGTGTGTCATGGGCAAGGCTGGGATCGGCGCTCCCCAGTTCCCAGCCACCCCAGCTCTTTCTGTCATTAAGGCTATTGCTTGCTTTATTTGTAGCTGAGGCTGTTTACTGACCTAAATCTCTGCAGCATTTTCTGCAAGTTGCTCTGGCTTGCTGGCCTGTCTCAGGGGGTTCCTCTTAATGACAGGCACTGACTCAGCCAGGGATTGCTGGGGAGCCGGTCACGTGGATCTCAGGGGCTGCTGCTTTCTGCCAGGCCCAGGGAAGGATTTCTCCCCCCATATGTTACATAAGTAGAGTTTTTTAGAATTTTCTTTCTTTTCCCCCCCGCAGAGCTATCAAAGTAAGGGCATCGTTTTCAAAGGCTTATGTGCCTGTCACTGGAAGAGTCTTAAAAAGCCTTTAACTCGGGCAATCGTCTGGTTGAGATCAGTGGAAATTTTCCTGTAGCAAAGCCCGAATGGAAGGATTGCACGTGCATTGCCAGCTCCCCAGGCCCCCTCCGACTGCCGGCCCCGTTCTGCATTGTGCCACAAGTAGTGTCATGAGCTGCACCTGTGCAGAGCAAACATAAAAACGCTCCTCCATCTGAACAGCACGTTGCGTACAAGATGGGTTAAAGAGGGAGAACTGAACCCTTTTGATGACTCTGCGGCCTCGTCCATGCACAGACTTGTGCTAGATTAATTAAAATAGCTGTGTTGGGCTGCATTGTGGACACTCCTCAGTTTAAAAATGCGTGTGTGTTTTCAGTGTAAACCTGCACGTGGGAAAGTTTGTGCGTGTGTGTGCGTGTCGGGGAGGGGGTGGTGCATATGCAGTGAACTGCCGACTCCTTTCTGCGTGGACACGCTTAGTTCTCAGTACATGTGAAGTAGCTTGCTCCACTTTGAAATATGGTGAAATATGTAGCAATACGAGTGGCTGGTTTGAACTATACTAGATTCAAGTCACACTAGTGCAAATTAACATGATGACAAGGCTTAAAGAGGAGAACTGAGCACTAGCAGTTAGACTGGCATTCAGGACTCTGGGGATCTGCAAGCTACGTGCTTGGTATATGAGCCCTGGGCAAGCCACTTCTGTTCAGTCCTCAGTTTTCATACCTGCAAAATGGAGTTTTGGTTTCTGTCCTGCGGGCACACTTGGACTAACTTGCACGTGGCTAAATTGGATAACAGCAGCAAGGAAGACACGACAACGCGGACTTCAGGGTGTACAGCCACCGTTGCTCTCTTGGGGTGCTGCCCACAGGTTGCTAATGCACATTGAAGCCTGCTTTTCTTAGTACCTATACCGTCTGGATTTAAAACTAGCTTGGGTACAACCTCACTTCCCTGTGCAACACAGACCTACCCTTGCTCCATAACACGCGTATCCTCATGGGGAGCCTAGGTTATGTCAGTGCTGCATCTCTGCTATAATCTAGGTAGTTTGGGAGCTGCTGACAGTGCAGCTGCAGCAGCAAACACCTGGACACAAGCCAGCTACCTGGGTATTTACCCAAGCGGGTGGTTTCCAGCCCCTGCCCATGTCTGTGCCATGCCAACTGCATTGCTCACAGAGGGACTGCAGTATAAATATGCCCTTTGTGCAGAGCAGCTCTTGCGTTTTTAATTCACAATACAGCCTATATTCCAAGGCTTCCTGCGCAGGCTCCCCTTTAATGCCGCTGACCTGCCCTGTGACAAGGCTGTCAGATGACTGCGTTTGTGCACAACAGGTTTATTTGTGGTTAAACATGTTTCCTTGGGCTGAAGGTTATGGGACCATCCTTAGCAACATGAAAGGCACTTCTTCTAAAACGAGGCTTCTGCTTTCACTTCTCTTCCCCCTTCGTATGAGATTTCAAAACTCTTTAGAGGGAGATTTGAGTTTCATGGTTTTCCCCTTCCTCTTCCTCTGAAAAGTCCATGGCACCAGTGGAAAATGGCAACCTTGTCCCTAGCACTTTAGAAATGTAATTTCCCTTAGATCTTAATAATATCCCCCCCGCCAAAAGCTTATCCACAATAGGGTTCCCATGCACCTCTACCTTGTCTAGGGTCTCAGTTCAACAAAGTAGGTGCCTGACTTTCAGCAGGTAAGTCATCCTATAGGCAGACACTTAAGTACCGTGCTGTATTAGTGCCTGTGTATAGTAATGTAGCACCAGTACTGTGGTGCCTTTAATGACTGTTAGCTTTGCACCAATACTAAATGCACGGCCAGGAGCTGCCATAAGGTACCAGAAGCCGCCCCCCCAGGGGGTGGGAGCTGTTTTCTTCTGGTATTGGACTAGCGTTGGGAGCCATATGGCCAAAAGCTACTCGTCTGAAGCCAGGATTAAAACTACAGGAGGTCACTGCTCCGAGGGGCCTTTTAATTTAGACAAAAGGTTTGCGGTTCACCTCGAGAGCTTTCCTTTTGGTTAATAGCAGCCTATTTGGCTGTCAGTCGTTCCCCTTTCCGTTGGTATCAGGATTCCCTGGGGTTCAATCACCGGCGTCCAGCTGACATAATTGCAGAAGACCGGGTTTTGTTCGTGTCCTCTGGGGAGAGGGAGAGCAGCGGAGCTGAGAGATAAAATTGCGTTGGTGCAATCGGTCAGCATAGGTGGGTCTAGGTCAGGGGCAACATGGTTGCAGACAAAGTGCCCTTTTTTCCTCCGCTCAGCTTCAGAAGTTGTGGGGTATTTGCACTGTTTGCAGGGAAAAAGTGAACAAGAAAATTAGCACTGATGAGAGGCAGCCCTGGGGACTGCAGAGCCATAGAATGGGTCCAGCGCAGGCAGCACCGATTAAAGCTTCCCCTGCCTTGCTCCTTGATGGTTCGGGCATTGGACTGGGTGACCCTTGAGGTCCCCTCCAGCCATGACTCGGTGCATCTGTGCCTCCCCATGGAGCTGGGAACATCCTTATGTGGGCAAGAGGATAGTTATTTACGGATCAGGGCTATTGTGAGCTGGGGTAAGAGCAGTAAAATCAGTGGAACAGGGCAGAAGCAGGCCTGTGCCTCGTGGCCTCTCTGCTTGGAGTGGACCGATTACTAGGGAAGTCTTCAGTGATGTGGCCCACAGGGAACAGGCTGGGTACCCTTTGCAGTGGCACCCAAGTAGCTATCCAGCTGTTACCACTCCAGGGCACTGAAATGCAGCAAGCGACCTGGAGAATAAGAGCAACATCTGACCGCCAGCCCCTCCAATTCTCTTCTGAGAGCAAAGCTTCCAGACCCCAGATGTCTCGGTGCTCTTCTCTTCTTTTTTGGTTTTGTTATGGAAAATAAATTGGTTCCTGTGACCGTTTTCCTCCACCTTTCTGCGTCGATAGGGAAGAGAGAAATAAAACGACACTTAATGGGTGCTGCCCATCTGCTTCTGAGCGCGCTGCTCTGGTTCCCTGCTTTACATGCGTTTTCTGTGCATTGCAGGTGAGCCTGAATGACTCTCACAATCAGATGGTCGTGCACTGGGCAGGAGAAAAGAGCAACGTGATCGTGGCCTTGGCTAGAGACAGCCTGGCGATACCAAGTCTCCAGAACAGCGATGTAAGTATGCAGCTTCCCACTGTTACAGAGACGGCCTTGGAAATGGCGTCGTGTGCGGTGATATGTATGTAGTTGTTCTCCTGAGAGGTGACAGCCTGCCTTTCTGTTATATATTCGAGAGCCTGGCCTCTTGGTCTGAACTTCAGATAGAAACCACTTAGACTTCCTTCCCCATGGGCTCCAATCCAGTTAGGGCTGACTAAGGCCATTATCTTTCTGAAACAGATAAATTGAATCCTAGTTATCTCTGCACAGTGTTGCTTATAAATCTCCTTTATGAGGGGTCATTATCTTCTGCAGGATGAACTGGTTCCATATATGTAACAGGAAGCTTTATTTGGAGAGTGTCTTTGCTGCCTCCGTCTTGCGGGAGGATGATCTGTCTCCCGCTGACATACCGCAGTTCTGCTTCAAAAATCAGCGGATCTTTTCCAGACCTGCAAAGAGCTCGTGTCTCGGCGCTGGCTTCCGTTTGCAGATCCTTCTGTCTGTGTCTGAGACCCGTTGTCTCGTCCCACTTATGGACTATCCTTCCGGGGAGTCCTGGTGGTCACGCCACACAGAAGAAAAGCTGGCAAGTTTGTGCAGAAACATGTGGCTCAATATGAGCTGACTATGGTTTAAAGGATACTCATTCCTCCTATCCCCAGTCTGAAGGATGCAGACTGTGGCCTTTTTGTCCACCGAGTGACAGTGTGAGTGGTAGCACTGTTTCCCCACCCGGCTGGCCTACGTCGGTGCATCTCCACATAAGGTGTTCATTCTTCCTGCCCCATTAGATCAGGGGTATTTCACGCTGAGCCTGCCAGCCAAAGGGAAGGTGGCTGCAGCTGTTATCAGAAGGTGGAGACTGTAGCGAGACACTTTCCTGCGCACTTCACATCCATCCAACGGGAAGTTCAAGGAGATCACTCTAGGTTGGGACCAGGTCAGACTTCATTCACTCCGGGCAGCGGGTAACATGATACACAAAAATGACCATTTACCAACTGCGGGGTTGGGGCCAGGCTGCTCAGTGCCTTGCCCAGGCTTCGGTGCAGGACACCACTGCCAGCAGAGGAGTAGCGTGCACGCTCAGTTTGACATAGCACATCCAGCTGCAAAGTGCCTGGCAAAGGTGAGGTATAGCTCCATTATCCTGAAGCTCAAATACCACATTTACTGTGATACATTCAACTGAGTGATGAGTCCCCTGTCTAGAGGAAAAAGGTCTTTATCCTATTCCCAGTCTCCCAGATGAGCTATTCCTCATACTAGGACAAGGATAAGGAAATACTTTTAAGTATTCTGGGAGCAGGATTGCTTTTTGTTGTTGTTGTTGTTGTCTTTATACAATGCCTAGCACGGTGAGAGTCTGATCCAGTGCTAGGGTTCCTAGGCACTAAGGTAATAATAATAATTGTAATAATAATACATGCCTTGGTTTTAACTGGAGAAAGGAAGAGAAGAGCTGCTTGCCTTTTCTTTTCCAGCTGGCTGCAAGCTGTAGCAGTAGCTTGCTTAGAAAGAGAATTAGCTTTGCCTTTCTACCATTTTGTCTGAGGCTTTATAGACTTGTCATTTTGTTCTCTGCCTCCTGTTAAAGCATCTCTCAGTCTTTCCCTTAGCATGGTGTCACCCTGTCTTCTGCCTCTGCTTTTCAACATCGTTATGGCCTGTGTAAGGAAGTGTGGCCTCAGCTCCTCCTGCATCCCGTGTTTTATAGCCTCTTCTGCGTGTATTTTTTTCCAGGGTTGTATAAAATGTTATGAAACCCATAAACAAGAGAGAGAGGCCGGGAGACTGCCAGGTTGGAAACGAAACCTTTGTGCTCATAATCCCGGGATTCTTTCCCTTGCAGGTTTACGTGTCTTATGACTATGGGAAGACGTTTAAAAAAATATCAGAGAAATTCAGCTTTGGTGCAGGGAATACCAGCAAGGTGGCGATTGCTCAGTTCTACCACAGCCCCGCTGACAACAAAAGGGTAAGGAGTGAACATGTTTAAGTCTATATACCTGGCTTATTCTACATGCAAAAAAATATAGGGCTTTCATTATTGTGGTTCAGTTGAGGTGGTACAACCCTTCGCAGCCTGGATGCAATTCGACTGGTATAGCAGTGTCTATACTAGGATAGTTATTCTTGTCCTCAAGGGGATCGGTGTGGAAAGACCCCATGATAGTAGCTTAACCATGTCCATGCTAGGTTGTACTGATAAAACTGTGTAAAAACATCGCTCTGCCATCCAGCATAGTTATACAGGCACAGAAGCTGGGTGTAAACCAGACATAAATAAAACCTACCCTGGCTCCTGTTAAACCCCTTAAGCACTCCCCCTACCAGCCCTGCTGCCTGTAGTCAATCTTGTCAGTTTGTGTAGAATATTCCTCTCATTTTATCTCTTTTCTGGCCTCTGTCCATCCTGTGAGCTGGAAAGGGGAACCTTCCCTATGTGTCTGGAAAGCACTCTACGGATAATAAATAAGAATAAATGTTTATCTGTCTTATCATAATGCTCTTTATTATTTAAAAAAAAAGGATTGCTCAGGGTTGCAAAAAACTGCTTGAAGCTTTACAGCAAAAGAAGACATTTGTCTCTCAGGGGTTATAAATTACTTTTGATCAAGAAAACTGGCAAAAAAGGTTTCCAGGAAAAATGCACAGGCAATAGTTTTTCATTTCTCCTGCAGGAGAACCTACAATGCCTGGGTGTCTTGGGTTT
>NW_017728980.1:11408987-11428242 GCF_001723915.1 Gavialis gangeticus | reverse complement strand
CAGCAAAAGAAGACATTTGTCTCTCAGGGGTTATAAATTACTTTTGATCAAGAAAACTGGCAAAAAAGGTTTCCAGGAAAAATGCACAGGCAATAGTTTTTCATTTCTCCTGCAGGAGAACCTACAATGCCTGGGTGTCTTGGGTTTTATGTGCCTTTGGCATGGGTTTTAAGTGCAAGTAAAGGGGCAAGGGTGAGAAGAGCCAAGGCAAACAGGTAACAGGTCCCTCTGTCAGGTTGAGATTCTCCGACTAGTAGAGCATCCAAGACCATGGAGCTTAAATGTGTCTATGGGAGGGAAGAGTGTCATCCTGGTATTTCCTAAGATCAATGTGAACCTATTTACATTCAAACTCCTCTTTGGGGCTCCCAGCATTGAAATGGGTTCCTAGTTAGCTGTCAGCAGCAAAAGCTTTGGATGGGGGAAGCCGTACTGACTGTCTCATCCTTGCCATTACGTGAACTCCCCTCTGAAGTAAACCTGTGTTAAGGTGGGAAGTTGCCCTGTTAGGTTAGTGCATGCTCTGTGGGTCCCAGCAACTCCGAACCGAGTTTGCACGTGGGAAAATGTGCGGGTTTTGAATTCCAGCTTTGGAAACGTACCTTGAGATCAGTAAGGCAGGTTGGACTCTTTTTAGCTCATGCAGTGTCACGTTAACACTTCTTTAACACAGCTGGACCCAAACACAGGAGCCGGGTACTGGAGAATCACAACCAGAATCCTTAAGTCCTGCCTTCTGTTGTATCTGCCTTCAGCGTGGTTGCATGGATATTAACTGAGGGTAGAAGATGGCTTTGCGTTTGAAACCTAATTAAGAGACCCGCTGGGAGACCGGATAGACTCCAGCTCTCTCCTAAAGTTTCAGCTTTGCCATGGTTATAGGTTTAAATGGTTCTGTCTTTCTGTCCCTCTCACAGAACAGGGCTGCCAGTAGCATATTGCATGCTTGTCCTCTGGTTAGATCCTGAGATATTGCTTCTTTTTTTTTTTTACTCTGGGAGTGCCTTTAGGGCAAGTTATTCATATTGCAGATCACAGACGGCATAGTGCCCTTGGAAATGGGGGAGAAGGCTGGTTTTCCGCATGCACTGATTTTGTCTTCCAGTCTCTATTGCCAGCGTCTTTCTCCTTCTGTCTCAGCATATCAGGTTCTGCTCATCATTATAATTGTCTGACCATGGTTTTGTGTTTTGCTCCCTTTTCCCCTTCCCCTCTCCAGTACATCTTTGTGGATGTCTTCATCCAGTACCTCTGGATCACGACTGATTTCTGCAACAGTATTCAGGGCTTCTCTATTCCCTTCAGAGCAGCAGATCTTCTCTTGCACAGCAGGAACCCTAACCTGGTTTTGGGCTTTGATAGATCTCATCCTAACAAACAGGTGAGAAGCTGTAGCCAGATGGGTGTGCCAAGCCATACCGCTTCTGCGGTCTTACTGAGTGCCTAAAATGTTACATACTTGTTTGACTGCTTGCTGTGAGATGTGCTCAGTGCCCATTGCACTGTATCTACTTCCTTCGTCGACAGCTATCAAGAAAGGTTTGATTCAAACTGGCTTCCTGCACCATCCTTCCCTGCAGGCAGGCACGCATCCATCATTTTTCTCATGATTTTTGTGGCATCGAAGGTCTATGGTTACTCTGGTATTAACAATAAGATCTCCCCTTTCCCTAGCCAGGGGAGGTAGGTGCAGCTCTCTCTCTCCATCCCTTACTGTCTTGCAAACATTCATGACCTGAGTCTGGGAGATAGGTAAATACGAGTATCCCCATTTCACAGAGGGAGAAAGAGGCCCACAAAGAGGTTAATAGTCTCACTCAAGACGACACAGCAGTTCAGGGACAGAGCCAGGGCATGAGCCCAGGTGTGCTCATTGTCTGGCCTTTTCTATAGCTACTGGACAACATTCCTTCTCCGGTCCTGCCTATCAAGTTTCATGCAAGAAAGACGGAGGGCAGAGGGGGATTGGCTACAGCTCACCTGAAGGACGGCTCGTGCGTGTCCCATTTCCTTCAGGCACCAGCATGATCTGTAATTTATGTGCTGAGACCTAGCAGGGAGGGTTGGCACTCAGAAACACTAGACTGCCCCATGCTCTGTAGGCCTTACCCTTAGCAGTGGCCGTGAGGTTTATCTCAGAAGGTCACGTACCGGTATCATATAGCGCTGTGTTTTGCTGTCTCCCTGGCCATAACTGTGTGATGGTTTCTGCACCCTGGACTAGAGCGTGCATGCGCGTGCTTCACCGCTACGCAGCCCTAATTAGCCAGAACATCCCCTTTTAAATATTTAAATCTGTTTGCTCTCTCAGGCAGCTAGGAGGGAAGATGTTTTATTTTTACAAATGGTTCCCCCCTGTCCTCCCCTCCCTTTGCATCCTATAATCCTCTGAGACTGCATCAATAGTAACTCACAGCAGAAGGCTGCCAGCAAAGGCAGGAATGACCTTTGGATCATTTAACATGGGTTTGTGGCTTTGCATTTGGCCTTGCCGTGCAGATTGCTTTTGGCTGCAGGTAGAGGAGAATGCTTTTATACAACTGTGCAGCTAGAGCATTTAACGTTTTGACATGTCTTTTTAAGCTAGAGCCCCACCCCAAATGCATAAATTATAAGTAAGTAAAGACATGCATCTGCAAAGTACATAAATAACCAATGCTGTTTTACAGCCTAATCAGCGAGCCACCGCAGGCTGGATTATTTGTTATACTCTCTGAGAGGCGCAGTGTGAAGGGCATAGACCAGGCATGGGAAAAACAGAATTTTATATCACCTTTGTGCTGTCCTGAGCAACTTTGCTCCTGCTGCTGTGGGGCAAAGTGACTCCTGGCTTAATTCAGAGCTGCCCCAAAGGCTGTTTTGGTTTAGAGGAACTTGCTCAGGTCTATCTCAGGGCTGGACTGCAGATCACAGCCATATACTGCTGAATCGTATGACTTTTGCTGCTTCTGTGCTTGACATATCTCCTTCTTCCCCTGACATTCAGCACCTACCAGGTTTTGCATATGTCAGCTCTACGCTGCTTCTGCGCTGGTTGGTTCTCCCCTGTCCTTTGCCATTCACTTGCAGCCCTTACATCTCACTGGGGAGACCTGTGTGGTTTCGAATTAGCTCCTGTCTTTCTCCAGCTTTTGCTTGCTTTTGATGCCAGGCTAGGTGATAATGCAGACAGAGCTGATCGGGGGGTTAGATCAGTCGGCTGGGAGTCAGCACCTCTGGGGTCCTCTTCCTTGTTTTGCAGCTGACTGGCTGCTTGACTTTGGGAGCTCAGACAGGGATAATACTTCCCTTCTCTGCAAGGCCTTAAATTAACCTTTGCTGAAGCGTTTTGATACCTGCAGTAGGAAGGAGCCAGGGAAGAAAAGGTGAGCCTGACCATGATTATTGAAGGATTAAATGCTTCTATTTCTGAAATGGAAAAAAAATCAAGGCTACGGCCCAGGTATCTTTCCTTGCAAGAACAATCAGACATGCCATTCTGGTAAGCTTGGGCTGAGAGAGGGCGGTAGCCAGTCCATAATCACTGAACAGTGCACTGTTACAGCCATGTACCACTCATTCAGAGCCAAAGAGCTTAATCCTTCACTCTCTGTGCACCTAACGATGCTGCTAATGGGCACCAGTGATGCATTTATAAGCTATGCTTGATCTTCTTATGACCACTAAACTTTTTTGAGCCAGCTGAATCTTGGAGCTGAAAAGTCGCCAGCCTCTTGTACATCCTAGGTGAAGGCATGTAATTATGAAAATTTAAGTGTCAGCATGATTCTGGGTATTGTAACAGAAACAGAGAGCAGAGCTTTCTCCTAGCCCAGATGCTTTAGTCATAGTTTTACCCTTCCATGTATCAGGAGAGATTATTCCTAATTCTGGCTCAGTGCCCACAACGGCAGGGATGCAGGCAGGAGCACACGATCGTTTTAGGGTGGGACTAAGAGCGTAGCCGTTTGATGTGGCAGGTGACTCTTGTACATACCCTGCAGCACCAAGCCAGTGGAGCATTTCTGCTTATGGCAGCAAATGGATGCTGGGAAGATGGGGGTGCGGCACCTGGAGTTTGTCTACACAGCTTGTGCACCACACCGGGGACCGTCCCACCTGCTTCACCCTGCACCCCGCTTACCTGAGCCCCAAAATTAGGCTTAGCATGGTCTTGAATGGCTCTTTGGCTCTGCATTGGGTACGCTTCCTGCCATGGTCTCAGGGGACCACTCGCAGCCAGCTGCACTACCTAATTTCCTGGCTGCCGTGTGCAGTCGGCTCAGCCAGTGGGAGGGGCGTGCTCCTGGCAGCAGACCCAGGTGCAGCAGGGAGGCAGAGCAGACATGTCCTTCAAGCCCGACTACAGGCCCACACCTCAACCATGTTCATAGCTTGCTGTTTGACCACGGGGCTGGCAGATTTCCAGCATTTAACCCTTCAGTTTGACACATTTTGGAAACGAGAGCTGCAATGTGTGAGACTCACTTGTATCTCTGACATTTTGTATTGCAGCTTTGGAAATCAGACGATTTTGGTCAGACCTGGATAATGATTCAGGAGCATGTGAAATCTTTCTCTTGGTATGTACTGCACCGCTGTCACACTGGCACATTTTGTTCTTCCTCTCTCTCCTCACTTCTCCTCCCATCCTTTGCCGAGGACTTGAGCACAGATGTGGGCAGATATCAAGGTGTAAAGCTGTGCTTTAACATTCCCTTCTAAAGTTCGGTCTGTAGCAAGTGGATCTCATAGTTGTTAAACAGGAAGAGCTGATCACGGGGGCTTGGTGCAGAAGTGGGTCGGCAGAAAGCTACCGGTACTTTGAGCTTCTTTACCTTGGTGCGTACAGTGCTGGGGTCCTGACAGCTGTCACCAGCCTAAACAGTGTGAAGCTGAATCAGTGTTAGCAGATCTGCTCAGGCAAAATATGAGAGTGGCAAGTACTTTTCATTTGTATTTGTGTTGTTTGCACCCTCTGTGGTTGTTTTGTACTCTGGAGTTGGGGGGCACTGCACCACTTCTAAAACTTACTGTTCAGTAAGATTTCATAGTGATTTTATGCACAGATAAGGTGTACTGGCCAAAACAGAACGTTTTTGGGAGGTCTCTAAACTTGCTGTCTGATTTCTGGTGGACGCTGTGCTTTTTTCCACTTTCTGGCTTAAGTGATCATTTAGTCTTGATGTGCAATGTTAAACAGCTTCTGCACAACATCGGTATCAGGATTTTCTGTGGGGATCTCAGGGAGGAGTTGCTCTAAATTTTAAAAGGTCTTTCATTCAAAGACCCTGATTTTACCTCTGTTAAAGTTGGTGCTCAAACTCCCGTTGACATCAGTGGTACCGAACAGAAGAAAGGCCCTTGAGGTCCAATGTGCATCCATGTCATGACCTCAGTTGGGAGTGAACCCTACATCAGACCCAGATTCTTCTTCTCACCGTGAGATGGGCCAAAGCCCCCGGGCTCACCGTGTGCCATCATGATGTTCAAAACTCCAGTCCAGATTGTGGAGTTTGAACCCATCTCTTGTTAAATGACTTTGTTTGAAATGACTGGTGCAATCTGAATAGCTAAGTGAGATGAAAAACTGACATACCATTTCTTTTTCCTCCCTCCCCAAGGGGCGTTGAGCCTTATGATAAGCCAAATACAGTTTACATAGAACGGCATGAACCTTCAGGGTCTTCAACTATCATTCGCAGCACAGATTTCTTTCAAACCAGGGAAAATAAAGAAATCATCCTGGAAGAAGTGGAAGACTTCCAGTTCAGGGACAAGTATCTCTTTGCCACAAAGACAGTGGTAAGTAACATGTAAGCAAGTCACCAGGTGGGTCAATAGCTTATACTTCAAGTGCCTGCTCTAGAACTCTTTAAAGTCAATGGGAAAGACTTCAGTTGACTTTGACAGTACACCAATGGACAATAGTTAGTCAAGCTTCATCAGTGATGTAACGAAAACAAGGGAATGTTCTTGGACCTGAAGGCAAAACATTTAATGTTTCATCAGCCTATTGACAGACTCAGAAAGAAGAGTGAGCTGGAGTTAGTGACCTTGGCTTAATGCTGTTTAGGGCCTGACAATGTAAATGCTAACAAGAGGGTCTTAAATACAACCCCCCCCCAAAAACAGTAGATTAATACATGAGTACCATGGACATGCCAGCCAGGACCTTTGCTCAGTGCTGGGACTTGGAGTGAGAAGTCTGCAAAGTTGAAATGGTGCATCTAAATCCAGATATTTGCAGACTTTACATTTACTTGGTCACAAAAGCATCATCGTGGTTTGTGGACAAGCAAACTGTTTGGATAGACCATTCTTGATTTGGTGCAGTTGGCTTGACACCTCAGCTTAGCACAGGTGAGCTAGAATGGCTGGATGGCTCCTGCGGTGGGATGCTACCAAGTCTGCTGCACAAGCCAACAGTAACCCTCCTCCTTACCTCCTCTCGGAGGTGTGGTGTCTTGCTACCGCTCCTGAGGTGTAAGTTTGAGCCTTGCTTTGGATTCATGCTGATGCCTACTCTTAGCTGACATTGGATTCATGCTGATGCCTACTCTTAGCTGACATAGCTGTAAATGGGAGCCTGGGCTTTTGGGCTGGGAGGTCAGCTAGAAGTGAGTGCAGCTCCATCTCTCACATGTGTGTTGTCAGGTGTGCTAGTCTGACAGGCCTTCCAGGCTCAGGAGAACCATAACTGACTGACCTCTTCACAGTGCAGGGCTGAAATGAGATTGGATGGGAACAGTGGCATTTTCCTATATTGATTTGATTTAAGCAAGGCAGAAACGGGTCAGTCTCTGAAGTCCCAGAGCTCTGGGAGAAGAGCCCAGCTGCCAGCCAGCCAAAGGACAGAAGTTAACTTCTGGTGCTGGGGGAAGATGATGCCTATTTGCAATAGTTCAGTTCATAAATCATAAAAATGAGGGTTGGAAGGGACCTCAGGAGGTCACATCTAGTCCAACGCCCGGCTCAAAGCAGGACCAGCCCCAACTAGATCATCAGGAGGATACTTGTCAACTTGAACTTTTCTTTCCTTTAAAGAGGACAAACCTGCTATTTTTGTAGCATCCCCCTTTCACCAAGACACTTTTAACAAGCAAAGCAGCTCACAGTCGCATTGTAGTGGGTCCTTCCCCAAAGCTGCTTCCTGTGTGAATGCCACAGCAGCGAGTAGTAAGCATCTTTACCGTTGACACCCGCACAGTGCCTTTATCATGCAGTCATGTCTAAAGCAAACAGGAAAATTGTTTGAAGGACTGTTTTGATTGCTAAAAAATACCCTGCACAAGAATGGAAAGCTACCGCATTTTGGGGTATGTAGGCCTGGCATTTGGGCCCGATATTACTGGGATTCAGCCCACAATGAGTTGAGAGAATCAGAATACTCTGTCTAGTTTTTGTATTGGCATAACGAAAAGCATAGTGACTGCATACTGCTTTATGGAGAAATAATCCAACAGGAGGACTCCAGTTTGCTTTCCAGTTCTCCTGTGAGATCCACTATTGGTCCATTACATTCTCTACTGGTGATTCTTGTACATTATCTCCGAACCTGTAGTGTCTGAGCACCTTGTCATCTTCAAGCTGTTTGCTCTCACAACACTGGTGCATGGGAAGGGGATGGTTTCCAGTCCTCTTGGCTACACAGTTGTAACAGTCTTTAGACTCATGAGCAAATAGGAAAATGTGTTGTTTTTTTTTAACGTGAGCCAAAATATTGAAATTGGAACCGTGAAGGTTGCAGTTTTGCTGGTCTGACGCATTCCAAATTCATGAGGCAAGTTGCAAAAGTTTTGAGATTTTAAAAAACGCAGTAGATTTTGGGATTCATTTGATTTTTTTTTTGATTTTGGAGGGGAGTTGGTGACACTGAGCTAAGCATCTACATCCATGCTTATGCGCTTCTCTTACAGCGATACAAAGCCCCCTTGACTACTGTTAAATCCCGTGGCCGCCTGTTTTGGAACCTAAATATAGACTGAGGTGTCTGACATCGGGGTGCTGTATTCAGACATCCTGAATGTGATTTTTCTTAACTTGATGCCTGTCCATGTTAAACTTATCCCAAGCAGGCAAATATCTAAACTAAAGCATAGCTAATGTGCAAGAGGAGAGCTATGGAAAAAGAATCACATTAATGTCTGCCTGTATGGGAGGATGATGAGAGGTGAACATTAGTATTGGTCAACACAGTTGATCACCAGAGAGTTGGGAGATCTCCAGATTGCAAAATAGCAATAAGGACAGTGACATATTGACTCCAGACTTGACATTGAGTATTTAAAGGGACCACAGCTTTCTTTCCTGTAAAGGACAGGGAAATTCAAAATAGGTTTTAAGTTAGATCTACCTGGTGTATGCATCTAAGGCATCTTCTGGGTAAATACTGACTTTTTGCAGGGCAAGCAGAAAAGTATAGTGTTGCCAGTTTTCCATGTTAGCAATAAAGACTCCCACATATGCTAGGGTGAGGGCATAGCGGTTTCACGTTTCACATTTGCAGAGAACGGTGTTAAGCCATAACTGTTTTTTTTAGAGTCCATTTTGTTGGAAGTCCTATCAAATTACTCCATCAAGCAGGTCTTTGCCTACTTTACTACCATGCTTTTTGTTAAGTTTCATCTGTTCAGCTTTTCATCTGTATTACAGACAATTATGAATTTAGACATAAAAGAGAGTCCTGACATGTTCCTCCCTGCCCTTCCTCCCAGCATTTCTTGGGTGGCCAGCAGCAGTCTTCAGTTCAGCTGTGGGTCTCCTTCAACCGCAAGCCAATGCAAGCTGCACAGTTTGTAACCAGGCATCCGATTAAGGTAAATGGGAACTCTTTATTCATCCTTCCTCCATAGATATCTAAGGGATTGCAACAGCATTTCTGCTTCGACCTAAACACTGCAGTAGTTAGCTTGGTAGTAAAATCAGTTCTGAACAGTTTGTCCTTTCTCATGTTTGGCATAGAAGAGAAGCTGATAGCAATGATGTCCATTGGGAAAAACAGGATTGCAAACCAGAATCAAATCACTTGTGCCCATGAGTCCTTGCAAAATCAGGCCCTTTTTTCATTCTAAGTAGCAAAATGTTGATGGGCTTTTTATTAGGCACAATTTTTACCTGTTTTTAAATTAGCGTAAACCTGCAAGGCTCTGTCTCTTGGATTCAGGATTGTGAGAGCATTGCTGTGCGTCCCAAGAAATTGGTTTCCATGTGTGGGGAACACAAGATTATTTGCATTGTACTTAAAAGCCTCAATTGCAGCTAGCCAAGTGTGGATGTAAGAGTCTTCTCTTCCCAGATGCAGGCACTTAGCATAATAGTCCTTGCAATTGCAGGAAGAGGAAAAATGTCCTCTGCCAGTACCAGCCTGGATTCCAGCCTCCCCACGGGAGATGGTGGTAGGTTAGGACTGTGCTGCATCCACCTTGTTCACGAGCCTATGGCAGGGGGTGGCAGCATAGTGGGAGAGCTGACATGCTGTTGGCTGTGGCAGTGTGCATGGTTTCTCCTCCTACTGGGGAGCAATTGGGCCCACTGTGGCATCCTGCTTCCAAGATCTTCCCTTTGGGCAGAGCAAGAGCTGTGCCACACTGAAGACAGGGCTACTTCTTTCACAGCACAGGCCAGCTAGTGCTTTTCCTTTTGCTGCTGCAGCAGTGAGCTCTAGGGAGTGACTGAAGTTTCAAAGAGCTTGGGGATATTATCCTACTAAATCCAGCCTCCAGTGATACCACTGCTTCCCAAAGCTAGAGTGAGTACAAGAGAGCTGGGGTGCCTTAGTATTTTGGTGAGAACTAGGTAGACACTCAACACTTGGCAAACACGTTTACTGCCTTTAGGAGGTCGCCGTCTCACGCCGATCCAGACATACGGATCAGGCAGAGGCAGGGCTCGGTGGGTTGGAGAGAGCTGGATGAGTTCTCCCATTGTTGCAGTGCTAATCTTTTTTTTTGGCCTGCTCCACGGAGGAGCAGCTCTTTGAGGGTGGATTTGGAGGCAAAACTCACTTGCGCAAAAAGCGGAGGTTCGGCATTCATCTGCCAAGTGGAGAAGCCGAACATGGGTGGAGGGAGGATTGGCTTCCAGGCGTCTGAGAGGAAATAACAAATGCTTGAGACTTGGGGAAAGAAACACAGAGATTTAAAAGGAAAAAAAAGGCTGGGGGGGAGGACAAACATGGAGCGGTAAGCTAAACGAACGTCGTTTGTGTTGTTTGCGTCCCTCAGGAGTACTACATTGCCGACGCATCCGAGGACCAGGTGTTTGTGTGCGTCAGCCACAGTAACAACCGCACCAACCTGTACATCTCAGAAGCAGAAGGACTGAGGTTTTCACTGTCTTTAGAGAACGTGCTGTACTATAGCCCCGGAGGAGCAGGCAGCGATACCCTGGTCAGGTAAGGACAGGCTGGCTAATGACAGCAGGCGCAGCGGCTGGGTGGCTTGGGGCATCTACCATGGGTTACACTGGGAATTTCATGGCAAGGTTGCTGTGCGGAGGGGAAACCCAACGACGCCAACTCATAGACAGTTATAGAAAGCTTCAGCTCACGTTGCAAACATATTCAACTCCACAGCGCCCTGGAGTAGATGAGCATCAACCCCGTTTTGCAGGTGAGGGAGAGTTGTTTAGCGATTCATTTTAGCTTGCAGAGCCAGTCAGTAGAGGAGCTGGGGTTAGGATTGAACCATGAAACCAAGTTCCTGCATGCGTCTCTGTCGATAGCGAAGGGGTAAAGCAAAATGTGCCAGTGGAGGATTAGTACGACTGCCTCTGAGGAGTCGACACCATGAAGCACATCATGGAGCTGGGTGCTCGATTGTCAAACATACCTATCCCCTCTCATCAGAGAGTTCAAAGGTACATGGCCACCTTGGCAGCCGTCTCTCCAGTGTGTTGTCTTTCATGCTGCGTTTGATTTGGGTGTTTTTGTGGGCAGAGAGTGATCCTGGATTTTAAAAGTACCTCCCTGGTGCTCCGTGGCAGTTAAAAGCAGACGTCACAGGCTTGCATTTCTTGGCAGGTATTTTGCCAACGAGCCTTTTGCAGACTTCCACCGAGTTGAAGGTGTGAGGGGCGTGTACATCACCACGCTGATAAACGGCTCCTTCAGCGAAGAGAACATGAGGTCCGTCATCACCTTTGACAAAGGGGGGACCTGGGAGTTTCTGCAGGCCCCGGCATACACGCGCTACGGAGAAAAAATCAACTGCGAGGTAACAAGCAAGCAGAACCGGGTCATTCGACCCCACTGTCTTTCCTGCCCAAGTGCAGCGGGGCTGGATCTGATGATCTCAGGAGGGCCCTTCCGGCCCCTAACTTCTGTGAATCTGGGAGTGGCATAACCTCTTGTTCCCTACCTTGGGAATCACCATGAAACCCTGACCACTTTTATTGCAGAGTCTGAACCTTTGTCAGTCCCTACAGGGCTGCCTGTGGCTGAGCTCTGGTGGTAAAATGAAACTTTTAAGCAGAAAGGGTGGAGATCAGGGTGGAGCAGCCCATAATAGCAAAAGTCACATGGGAGTTTGGGAGCTGAGACCTCAGTGTGGTGCATTTGCAGGCAAGCATCAGTTCAGTGTCCTCTAGGACCCTGCTGAAAGGTTGGGTAAGTGCTGAGATGAAAGCTCATCCACTCTTTCCCCAGCCAGCGTGTTTCAGTCGATTCTTGGACAAGCTCTTCTCTTCCCCTTGTGAAGAGCATGGGTGCCAGCTGCAGAAAAGGCTATGAAAGGAGTGTGAGGATGGACCAGTTTGAAGACATCCCAGGTGAACTCTTGGCCCCACTGAAATCAGTGACCAAACTCCTCCTGACTTCAGTAGGGAAACTGAATGCAGGGCTACCTTCTTCAGGGATATGTGGAATGGAGGAAGAGCATGTAAAGAGCATCCTTTCCCCATCTCCTCGCTACCTTGGTCCCCTACTGATGTCACTGCCAGTTTTAGCTACCCAGATGAGGGTGAGGTATTCACCTGCACCAGCAGCACACAGCAGAGAGGACTGGGTGCTGAAACACAGCAGACCAGACATGGTACTTGGATCTCTTGTGTCCTAGTCGACTGCGAAACCCCAGAGCAGTCTCTTGCTGCAGGGACCCAGCTCTCCCAGTGGAGAGGAAGCACAGTCCAGTAATGAAAGTCAGAGTCTTGCTGGGTGCTCTTGGGCAAGTCACTTCCTCTCTCCAGGCTTCAGGTTCTTCCTCTTTGTAAAAAGAGGATAATTCATCCCAGCGTGGGTTTTTACACATGCTCATATTTTCGGAGCGTCTCGCAGCAGCACATTAAGCAGTGTAACCAACATCTGCCATGTGCTTATTCTCTCGTCCTCCTCAGAGAAGGAGAAATGTGTTCAGCGGAGGGCTTTTATGGAGTTTCTGGTTGAAATAATGCTTGCACGCACACATGCTGCCGTGTATTTGAGCTGTGATAAGGTTAAAAGAAATGCAGCTTGCACTTGCAAAGGAAGGTGATGCGGTTTATTATGGTCCTTTGTTCTGGTGAGGGTTGGTTCTAGGGTCTCGGGCCAGCCCTTGAGGAAGCTGTCTTCTGCCTAAGCAAGCATTGTCCGTATTACAGGGAGTTGCACTGGGTTAGAGGAGTGGAGCTGTCTGCCTGTGCCTTCACCTTGGGGTTGTAGGTGGTCATTGAGACCCTGCTGCATCCAGTTCATTGAGAGTCATGGAGATGAAGTTTGCAGCCTTAAATTTGACTAGATATTGTCTGGAAAGCCAGGGCAGGGCATAGAGCACAGGTTTGCATGTATGGGGAGCCAATTTTGCTGAGGCAGCATGCGACAGAGTTGGGTACCAGCTGGAATTGTAAGTTTTGCTGGTGTACGTTGCCTGAAGTGACAAAGGCACGAAGGTTTTCATCCCTTCTGGGGTCATGGAGACCCTGGATTCACTAATGTTTTGAGGCACGTCAAAAGCCTTTCATAATCGCAATTGCGTTTTGCTCTTCTAGTTTTCCCAGGGCTGCTCTCTTCACCTGGCCCAGAGACTGAGCCAGCTGCTTAACTTCCAGCTACGCAGAATGCCCATCCTCTCCAAAGAGTCTGCTCCAGGACTGATCATTGCTACAGGTATGGTCTTCTTAAGGGCCTGATCCGGTGAGGAGCTTTGTCTGCTGACTAGAGGGTGCAAAGTATTTTTAAGTGGTATTTAGCCCTTACCTGTATTGACAATATTGAGTATATTAAAAATGCAATTAAAATGTGTGTTTTGCAGTCCCCTTTGCTCCGCTTACCTGCTACTGTTATTGCTGCGTATAAATTTGGGTGTGTTATTGTTCAAAGTAGAAACACTTCACACTTTATTCTCTTCCTCCCTCCCTCTCACAATCAACCCAAAGGTTTGTTTAAAGGCTTATAGACACTAATACTTGACTCACGTATCACTTTATTATAGAAACCTCGTTATGTGGGATATTTGGAATGCAAAGAGTAGGTTTCATCTGATCATACGTCTTTTATACTTTTTGTGTTTTCCCTGATTCTTTTTAAAACTTGCAATAATCCTATTAATTCGTTACTTAAAAGCACCTGATTAACAGTGTGGAAACCTAACTCTCCAACGCTGGCAAATAACAATAGTTTAATGGTGGTGGTTTCATTTTAAGTAACCCAGTTGGATATGTCAAGAAGAATTACGTTCTCATTCTCTTAGGGTCAGTTGGCAGGAACATGGCGAGCAAGACAAACGTCTATGTTTCAAGCAGTGCTGGAGCAAGGTGGAGAGAGGTAAGGATGCTATTTTCATTAAACCAGCATGACAACGTAGCCAAAAAGGTATATTTTTGGGGTGAGGGGAAGCATAGCACTGGTATATGACTATTATATATGCTGTATTAAGTTTTAAAGGTGACCTGCACATACTGAATATGCTCACACATGTGCAGATTAGGGAGTTTAAGTTAAATACCCCAAATACCCCAGAAGCAAAGTTTAAAAGAGCTTTTAGCATATGACAAATGTTTCCAGGTTCCACTCCCGTACTCAGAAATCAATATCCAGTCTGACAGATGCTGCTGTGTGAGCTATTGTGGTCATCTCATTTCAACTGTAAAAGGGCTTGGAACAGTAAAAGCAAGAAAAGGGCCCGTTTTAATTTCTTTACTGCAGAGTTCTCCAAAATGTTTGTCAAGTCTGCACAACACGTGGGCATAGCGTTGATATGCAGCGCGTTCACATTTGTTAAAGCAAAATGCCCAAACGAAAGATTTGCAGATTGGAGCAATCGGTGGAATGGGAAACTGGCACGTTGCTCGCCGCTAGCGATTGCTGTGGTTGAAACTTCAAAAGCAGCAGGGCACAGGCGGGTGCATTGAGGCAAGAGGGTTGGAAAGGTTGGTCTTGTGGGTAAAGCATTGGATTCAAACACAAGAGCACTGTGTTCATTTCCCAGCTGTACCACAGACTCCTGCAACACATCACTTAATCAGGAGAGATTACAACTTTGTCCTGTACCTGGCAAGCAACGGCGATGCCATTGCCTGTATTTTCTTTGCTCCTCTACGCTGTAAGCTTCTTTGTGGGACAAACAGGGACTGTATGTCCCTGTTTGCCTGCACAGGGCCTTGATCTGTTGAGCACGGCTGTGTACTTGTGTAATACATAAATCAATACAATAATAATAGCACAGATTGGGACATCACTGAGCGAGTGCTGTCACTGGGAGAGGGAGAGGGAGAGGGAGGGGGGCTTGGGGAAACAGAATCAAATCAAAAGTTGGGGGGAGTAGTAGATAAGCTGGAGGACAGGATTCAGTGACCTCGACAAATTGGAGGATTGGGCCAAAAGAAATCTCATGAGGTTCAACAAGGACAAGTGCAAAGTCCTGCACTTGGGACAGAGCAATCCCATGCACCGGTACAGGCTGGGGGCTGACTGGGTGGGCGGCAGCTCTGCGGAAAAGGACCTGGGGGTGACAGTGGACAAGAAGCCGAATATGAGCCAGCAGTGCGCCCTTGTTGCCAAGAAGGCTACCGGCATCCTGGGCTGCATTGGTAGGAGTGTTGCCAGCAGATCAAGAGAAATGATTATTCCCCTTTGTTCAGCACTGATGAGGCCACATCTGGAGTCCAGTGTCCAGGTTTGGGCCCCCCACTACAGAAGGGACATGGACAAGTTGGAGAGAGTCCAGCAGAGGGCAACAAAAATGGTTAGGGGGCTGGGGGACATGACTTGTGGGGGGAGGCTGAGGGAACTGGGCTTATTTAGAAGAGAAGACAGAGGGGATTAATAGCAGCCTTCAGCTACTTGAAGGGAGGTTGCAAAGTGGCTGGAGCTGGACTGTTCTCAGTGGTGGCAGATGACAGAACAAGGAGCAATGGACTCATGTTGCAGCAAGGGCAGTTTAGGTTAGATATTAGGAGAAAATCTTCTTACTAGAAGGGAAGTAAAATACTGGAAGAGGTTACCCAGACAGGTGGTAGACTCTCCATCCTTGGAGGTTTTTAAGACCCTGCTAGATAAAGCCTTGGCTGGGATGATCTAGTTAGGGATAGTCCTGCTTGGAGCAGGGGGTTGGACTAGATGTGACCTCCTGAGCTCCCTTCCCACCCTCATTTCCTAGGATTTGATGGTTCTTAATGTACATTCCTCTTATTCTCAGTGTCACTTTGACCCGAGTTATCGCAGGCAGCTGGCAGGCTGTGCTGTAACCGGTCAATTTAGCTGTTTATTTAAGGATGGTATATTTGAGGCTTGTGGACAAATCTCAGACAAACCCCAGCATTTTCTGCCCACATGAGTGCCTGAAAGCCCTTTGGCTTCTTCGATTGGAACGGGACGTCGCTCTCAGTTGACGAGAGTTGGATGCTGCTCGCAAAGTGGGTGTCCTGGTCTGTGGCAGAGTTTGTGGTCTGCCTGAACAGTCTGCTGTTAGTGTAGTATGGGGTTTCAACATCTGTAAGCTGTTTAAAATCCTGTGAATAAAACTGCCTCCTTTTCCTCCCAGTAAGTGGTGCATGGTTTGCTTAACATCTGGGCAGCCGGGACAGTGATGGGAACAGGCCGCTGGTTTCCTTGTTGCCAACATACAGTCTTATGCAGAGGATGGCTGTCCTTGAGAGAGTCATCATATCAGGGAAGCAACTAGGGAGCTGAGTTTCTTTCCAAGGGAGCACTGTGAAAAACCTAAAAGTGTTGATTATTTAAAAAAAAAAAAGAGATAGGCACATACGCTCTTCATGCTGGGCCGTCACATTGCACTCCTTGCAAATACACAAGACTAGACTGGGCAGGGGAGGGAGCTGCAGTGTCCCCGGCTGGACCCCAGCTTCTCAGTTATTCAGTGCAATTGTGCAACTCTTCCTCTTTCTGCAGTGAGGTGATGCCAAGGACGGGAGGGGAGTGGGGGGGCGGGGAATGACCGAGCATTTTAATTTTGTGTCTGCGTGACAGCAGTTCAGCTTCTGCCTCTCTGTTCTGGCAAGCAGCTGTGTGAAAGCAGGCTGGAAGGCTTACTGGTGTCCCCAGTCCTGATACTGTTTCCTGAAGAGGAAAACAAGCAAATATTCAGAGAATGCCCCTTGCAAACAAGTCCCCAAGTGTGCTGGAGCATACCGAAGGCACAGTCAAATATGCACTTGGTTTGTTTTCATACCAAACTGGCTTCAGCTCTCTGGATAGGAAGGGAAGATGCATCTATGGTTTTGGTCGGTAAATAGAGCTGTGAGTGGGTGTGAAATATGACAGTTCTTCTGTGGGCAGAAGTGTGAACTGTCTCTTGGGTCTTTTTTTGCATGTCCCAGCATTGCTTACATTTAAATTTTGATGAAGTCTTGCAGGCTCAAAAAGAAACTCAGCTGCAATCTTTTTTGAAAATCAGCAAGTCTCTGCTTCATATCTGCCAAGCTGTCTAGGCTTTGGGGCTTGATTCTCCGTGTTTACAGCCAAGTCAATGAGAGGAGAAGCAGCGGCTGGGGTGCAGTTCTGCTCTTGGTTCCAGCTGTGTAAAGTCAGAGTGATACTGCTGACCTGGCACCAGACCTTGGCCCATAAACACTTGAGTCCCCAGTGGTCCCTGATACTGGGCTCAGCTCAGCAGGCCTGGAAGTCAGCAGGGGTCAGGCGTTATCTCTTACAAAGCTGTGTCCTAACAAGGGTTTTCTCCTGCAAAGCTTTGTTGAGACTCCAGTGTAACCTAAGCCTAGGCTTAATATTAAGCACGTGGTATGTACTTGGAAGACTTGGGACCCTTTGGGGCTATATCTTATGGTCGATGTGACGCTTTATAATCCCATCTCCTGGCAACCACAACCCTCTTTAATTGATGTTCTCCCTCTATGCTTGCTTCCTTTTTCAGGCACTCTCTGGACCCCATTATTATACATGGGGGGACCACGGTGGCATTCTTGTGGCAATAACAGAGGGCACAGAGACAGACCAGCTCAAGTAAGTTACTCAAGCCTGGCATCTGTTGACTGAGATGAGAGAACGTGCAAGAGATCTGAGCTCAAGAAAACAAGTGCATCATGTTAAGTAACCCCTTAGTTTTGTCTTGATAACTCACCCGTTAACTTCTCCCCTGTCCCTTATTTTAAATTCTTGGGAGAAATTTCTCACTGGGAGAACAGGAATAAGCTGTGGTGCCCGAGAGATGTTCTTCGGTGCGGGTGTTCTTTGCATCGCCTGTCTTTGTACATACGCGGACCCGGTTGTTACTGGCGTGGTGCGCTTTACCGACATGAATGGCTTTCTTCACAGTACCTCTGTGGAGCATTATCCCCCATTGTACAGAGGGGACTGAGACAGACAGGACGTTCATACAGGAATCTGTGGCAGGGCCAGGAGGTGCAAGCAGGTCACTGAGTCCCAGTTTATCCTCAAGAACATCCTTTCACTTCTCATTTTGTGCCAGTGCAGTATCAGCAGAGCTGAGCCCTTGTCACCGAGTGCAGTGGCAGAGGAGTTGCAGGCAGCAGAAGACCTCGTGTAGCCAAATCTTCTGTTAGACTCAGCGTTGCTCACACCACAACTGAACGTCTGCTTGTAATTTAGTACCGGTGTTTTATAAACAGCCACCCCCCTGCCTCTTACAGAAACAGCAGCAAATTTTACCAGAACCTGTGGCATTTGATATTTATCCTGGAGTTTCTCATCTAGAATAACAGACAACGAGGGCTGGAAGGGACCTTAGGAGGTCACATCTAGTCCAACCCCCTGTAGGACCATCCCCAACTAGATCATCCCAGCCAAGGCTTTGTCTATCCGGGTCTTAAAAACCTCCAAGGGTGAAGATCCCACAACCTCTCTGGGTAGCTTATTCCAGTGCTTTACTACCCTCCTTGTGAAAGAGTTTTTCCTAATATCTAACCTAAACTATGTGTCCACTCCAGCCTCAGTTTATCCTGTGGCAGTGAGTTCCCTGGGCTTCTTATCTAATTGTATAACCTGAATAATATCACTTGTCTCTTGCACCCAGAATGGTGCTCGTTCTGCTTCATCACACTGTCCATGACTGCACCATATACTTTGCCATGAATACCATTTATTAACCATTAATCCCAGGCCCTGATTAACATCATTTATTGCAGCACGTGGTTCTTTGGCAGCTATGTGTTCCCTGTTCGTTCTATCCAAGTTGTGTATTCTCTTCCTTTCGCTCTCTGGCACAAAACTTTTCCCTTTCAGTTCTCAGTTTCTCCATACCCCTGGCTGATCGCTGGCTCTCTCCCCGGTTTCTGGGATCCCATCCTTGTCCGCTGGATTGTCAGTCACCTTTCATGATACTTACAGCAGCAACTCAGCTGATTTTCAGTGTGTTGCCTCACTCACTTCCCCACTAATCACACCCAGCCCTGCACTGTTGTGAGCGCAATGTGCATGGCAAAGAATGGCTTTTTCTCTGGTTTTCTAAGATCCGTGCTCCTGCTGAGCCTATATCATTACTTTGGCTCATTTACAAGCTTAAGAACTTGAAACCACTTGCACCCATATGTGGTATAGGATTCACCAGCATGACTTTGCTGAATTAGGCCTGCAGCTGACTAAATAATGGTGGAAAATTGCAAAGAGCTTTGGATTGCTGGGGGAAAAGACTCCTGGGCCATGTCTACATGAGCAGGGGCGTGCATTTGTAGCAGCACAAATAGTAGCTGCACAAATTTGTGCTGCTACTGTGTGCCACGGTGCATGCTCCTGCTTGTGTGGTTTGCAGCGGGACACATTGTGCCACTGCTCCATGTACTGTGTGTGTGTGTGTGTGTGTTTTTTTTAATATTAGTCTTAAAGCCTTTAGAGTTTTTTTGGGCATAAGTGATTCTTTCAACAAAA
>NW_017728980.1:11385818-11403987 GCF_001723915.1 Gavialis gangeticus | reverse complement strand
ACATTGTGCCACTGCTCAATGTACTGTGTGTGTGTGTGTGTGTGTGTGTGTGTGTGCGCGCGCGCGCGCGGGGGGGGGCTGGCTAGGGTACAGGGGGCTGCAGTGTGGGGCCAGCTGGCAGGCAGCCCCTATACTGAGGCACCCCGTGCCCCAACTGGCACGTGGAGACAAGGGAGCAGGCAGCCCAGCGTGGTCTGCTCCCTCATCTCTGCGTGCTGCAGAGCCCCAGCTGGGGCAGCCATCCTGAGCACCCTGGGCTGGCTGCTGCCCCGTTTCGAGGCAAACTGTGCCCCAGCCAGCTGCTCTGCCTTGGAGTCCAGCCCTGGGGTCTAATTTACCATTTCTCCTTGCTGCTAGATGTTTGGGTGGACTTTTCTTGGGGCTTTTTTTTTTTCTGTGAACACTCAAGAGGCTTTTTTTCCCTCTCAGCTGATCTATACCGGTGAATTGATTTTAGGAGCTTAATTTTTAAACGTTAAGCAGGAGACCATTGATTCCAACAAGAGTTAAATAGGCACCAGAGATGCACATTTAGACGGAGCATGCCCTTTGAGCTCCACAGCTTCAGCAGCTAAAAATTAAGAGCCAAAACTTCTGGTGTGTTATATAAGCATCATTAGGTGCATGTTGAGGGAGCACACATGCTGCCTTCACAGATCCGCTGTCCCCGAAATATCATGGCACTTCAGGGTCATTTTCTGTGACAAAGGGAAGCGAGCCCTCGGGACAACTTTAATACGTTCCAGCGCACATCTGTGGGGTTGGAAACCACCCAACATCTGTCAGATTTTGTACCAACTGTCACAAGCTCTGGCTTTTCTTCCTCTACAGAATTTCAAATAATATGGCAACGCTTGGCTCTCGTTTCCCTACGGTGTGCGTGCGTGCGTGCGTATGCATGCACATATGAGAAATAAGCAGTGGCCCTTACAGTCTCTGCATCTGCTTGCTGTCCTTTCTGAATATTGGCATGGTGTAAGCCAGTACATAGGACACCAGATTGGGAGTCAGGAGACCCATCTCCTTGTCCTGACTCTACCAGTGACCTCGAGCAAGTTGTTAGACCTATTTGCGCCTCAGTTTCTCCTCCTGAATAGCAAGGCTAATGGTTCTGACCTTCCTTTGTTAAGCACGTTGAGGTCTGCAGATGGAAGCAAAGGGATTAGGGCCAAGGATAATCTGCTGTGGTTTTGAAAATACCTGATTTTAACAGTCTATGCACGTTTTGAAATAGGCAAATACATCTCTGCTGGATTCCTGTTTTTACAGCAGTGCTATATCCTTGTCTCTTCCCTTCCAGGTATAGCACAAATGAAGGGGAGACCTGGAAAACGTTCACTTTCTCAGATAAGCCAGTATTTGTATACGGGCTGCTCACTGAACCTGGGGAGAAGAGCACTATATTCACCATCTTTGGCTCCTACAAAGAGAATGGTCACAGCTGGTTGATACTACAGATCAACACCACTGATGTGCTTGGTAAGGGAACGGGCATATGAAGTGTTCACCTGCTCTTGGATCCTGCGGGTACCGTGTATTGATCCCAGCCTTTTGCTTTTCCTTCACAATTCAAACCCACTCATGTCTATTGAAAAAGCAACAGGTGCTATTGCTTTCCTCACTGACTATTAATTTGGAGACAAATAGGGCCTTGGATAGTTCTTGCATCTTTGCCTCATAGACTCATCACTTACCTACAGAGAATGACAAAGAAAGGCCGTGATCTGCTGATCTGAGCTATAGGATGAGACTTTCAAAAGCATTCAAGAGACTTAGGAGCTCTAGTTCCACTTTTCAAGCCACCTTTTGAGCCCAGTTCTCATAGCATGTCCACGGCTTTAGGGCTGTACTGACATGGGCCTCTTTGCAGGCCAGGGCCTGTTGCCCAGAGGTCGTCACTCAGTTATTCATGCCGAGTGACATCTTGTCCCTTTCTCCAATTCTGTGTCCCTGGCTCATTGTTCACATAATATTTTCAGTTTGCAATGGTAGAGGAAATTTGAGCTAGAGAGAACAAATGCAAATGTGCTTAATTCTTATACTGGCAGGATTTTAAAAAGCAAAGGGAATAAAAAAATCCATTTCTGTAAGCCATGCCCATGAATGTTTCATAACTGATTTCAGCTTTGATTGCGAAGTAGCGTTTTAATCAAAGAACGGTTAAACTCGGCAGAGGAATTTGCTCGACTAAAATTTATAACCAATTCCCTTGTCGTCTGGTTATGGATGGATCTCTTTGGGAACCGGCACGGCTTCATTTAAATAAGGCGTCGCAAATGCGCTGTTGTTAGCAGTGGAGTTGTTTATTCCCTTCTGTCACCAAATGTCTCTGTTTTTCCCTGTGCTGCGCACTTTGAATTGAATTAGTCTCCCTTTATCTTTTGTTTGGGGCTGGCGCATGCTGGTATCGCTCCATTGACTTGTGTGGAGGTCTAGATGATTCACGCTGCCGAGTCGGGGAGAGAGAGGGGAAAACAGGATCCGGGAAAGAAAAGTGCTGTTGTAAAGTACCTGATGAACAGCCCTAGCAACTGATGCCCTTACTATATCTGTGCAGAAGGGCAAGGAGCTCCCAAAACCTGGGACGCATCCCGACTCTGACACTAGGAATGGCTCCTGCCTGGATGGTCCATCCATTCCTGAGCCTCTCCTCTGCGAGTAGTGGTGATGGTGCTTTTCTTAGTTCACAAGACGCGGTGTTGAGATGGACCGTGCGTGTTTTGCCCTGGCTGTGGAGCAGTTGTCAGCTGGTAATGGATTTCTGCTCAGCCAGAACTGAATGGTCGAACTGGAGGTGGGAAAGGCTTCGTTGTCCAGCCTCTGCGCCGTCCAGTTACATGCTGGGTGTAAGGAGGGTTCAAAATGCAGTTCTGCACTGAAGCAAAAATCATCCCCTGCGTTACTGGGCTGGACTCTGGGGAACTTGCCAAGGCTTCTTGAGGAAAGGAGTCCTTTAAATTGCAGTGTGTCAGCACAGAAGCTGTAAAAACAGTGCAGCCTTTCACTCAAGGGCATAAGATATCAGGGCATCAGGATCTTGATAAGACAGAACACTTGGGCTGTTTCTCCACAGCCTTTTGTGGTGATGTGCACCCATGCAGAGAGCCAAATGTCAGGAAATCAGCTGACTTTCAGAGGCGTTTCACATCTTTGGCTTCCATCTCAGTAACAGGCACAGGCTCTCAGACTCAGGCCTCTAGCATTTTACACTGCACACATATAAATAATAACTTCAGGCGCGAGGACAAAAGGCAGTCAGACCCCACACCTTCCTAAATCCTGAGTTTTGGTTACATAGAGACCGTGGCTGTCCTTTAACCCAATCCTGTCGCTTGTCACAGGAGTCCCTTGCACTGAGAATGATTACAAGCTGTGGTCACCCTCCGATGAACGAGGTAATGAGTGTTTACTGGGGCATAAAACAGTTTTCAAAAGGAGGACTCCTCATGCGACTTGTTTTAATGGAGAAGATTTCGATAGACCCGTGATGGTCTCCAACTGCTCTTGTACAAGGGAAGACTTTGAATGGTAAGTAGCAATTAATTTCCCTTAGTCTGGATTGTAATTCTAAGATAAATATCAATGACTAATAGCATGGAGTGAACAAACAGATCCAATTTATTTAGCGCCTTGTATCCACCGCCGGTTTTATAGCAGAGAGGAAACGAAATAGACCAAAAACATCCTTTCATTAATGGGGAGCATGAGACTTAATTAATGTTTTTCAAGCACTTTGAAAACCTCTGAAAGGTGCTGTGGAGGAGCACAGTGTTATTACTTTATCACCTCTTTAAAATGAATGAAGACAATTTCCCATTCAAATGTAGAGGCCAGCTATAGAAAAAGCCAAGAGACCCTTCGACCAGAGTGACGCAACCGGTGCTGCCGTATAATTTTATTTTTAATTTACACTTCAGTGAAACTAAACAACTGTCAAGATAAGGGAGCGTTGCTGCGACAGGCAGACGGAAGGGGGTTTTCATTAATGAGTGAACTGTTGGGTGGGCGTGGGCCAGCCTTTTGAAAGCTCAGAGCCAGAGTTTTCAAGGGCTCATCTCCCATTTAGGGTTAAAGAGGAATGGGACAGACTGAGAGTCAGGACTGCTGGCTTCTGCTTCCCAGTATGACAGCCCAGTACTGTGTAACCTGTGGGCAAAATCATTTGAGTGGTGTGTGCCTCAGTTTACCTGCCTGCAGTTATAACAAGGCTCTTCTGTAGCATTTTGCTTGCAAGATTTTCAAAGCCTTTTATAGTGAAGCGGAGCATTGCTCCCTCCGTATTGCTGGGAAACTGAGGCGGGGGCGGTGATGTGACCTGCTCACTAGAGTCCCAGTCCAGTGCCCTCTTCCCAAGATCATGCTGCTAAAGCTGTTGGGAGGCTTGTTAGCTTGACACATGCAACGTGTTTTGAAATTGCTTGATGAAAGCTGCTGTCTGATCACAACGCATTAGTATTAATCTGAATGCTACTGATAAGCAGATGAGTGTCCCAAGCCCTTTGTTGGAAAGGACCTGTGAACATATCTGTATAACATCACAACATTTTCTTTTTCTTTCCTTCCTCCCCTCTCAGCGACTTTGGCTTTAAACTAAGTGACGATTTATCATTAGAAGTCTGTGTCCCTGATCCTGAATTTGCTGGGAAACCATTTTCCCCTCCTGTTCCTTGCCCTGTTGGCTCAACTTACAGGAAGACAAGAGGGTATGTACTGTGCATGGGTGAGGAACTTGATTTTCCCATGACAGGACTTAGGAAATTTCTGCTAAAGGAAGGATTGCATTAATACAGATTAACTGGGATACAAGCCCAGGATTCACAGCATAATGCATGCTAGTCTGTTGTAAATCCTGCCAGAACCAGTTTCTTGCATTAATTACACATGACAGTATGCTGACCACTTCCTTTAAATATTGCACATGTATTTATACATTCCAGATACCGCAAGATCTCTGGGGACATGTGTGCGGGTGGAGACATTGAATCCCGACTAGAAGGGGAGCTGGTGCCATGCCCTCTAGCAGGTAAGTAGGCTTGGGAGTATTTTAGCCATGATGGCTTCATTCATTAAGTCAACAATTGTGTGCCTGCCTGCCCAAGGACTATATAGAAACTCCTATGGGACTTTCAGAGATCTGGCCAAGGTACAAGAACAGCAGCCAAAGTAGCTTAGTAGGTAAATAACCCAGGGTCTTTTCTCCCTTCTGGGTTCCTGATAGGGTTTTTCCAGGCGCATCCTTGCTCCTATTCAATTAAGGGAAGTTTCTGATTTTGGAAGCTGGAATTTCATTGTGAAGTGCGATGAGGTTTGGATTCTCCAGCTCATTAGAGGTCAGATTAAAAGTCAGTCCTGGCTTTCCATGCCAGGGCAGGGCAACATTTACCCTTGCATGCCACACTAGTGTGATTCAGGCAAGTCCAAGAAGAAATTGCCTCTCCCCAGACACAGAGGGCACTGAAGAGATCTTATCCAACCACGTGCTGCCGAAGCTATTTGCATTCTGTTTGTTAGAGCCTTAATTTAATCTTCCGTCATGAGCAGGTTGATTAACATGCCATTGCAAGAGAGAAAAATGTTTTCTGCAGTCAGTGGCCTGATCCAAACCGTGCTGAAGTCATTGGGAGACAGTCTGTTGACCTTAGCTGGCTTTGGTTAGAAGCCATCGAGTGTGTCTCCCAGCCCTCCGACTGACCTGCATCATATAGACAGGCAGAGCACAGTAATTACAAATGCAGGGACGTCCCTTGGCAAGAGCAAACCTCACCTGGCTTTGGTACACAGTCCAGAACTGAGATTTTTCAAAGGAGCCTGAAGGATTTTAGTATCCAGTTCCCATTTTATGGAAACTAAATATCTAATTCCCTTTTGCCACTTCTGCAAGTCTTATCTGAATCTCTTCCCACGTGCAGCAGAAGTTTAAGATATCCATTCCAGGTGAACCCAGGGGTGCCATAAAAAATACAGACTTGGAATGGAAATGGTAAAGATGAATCTGTTAGCTAGAGAAGACCTGTGGCCTGGCACAAGGAATGTTTTGCTCGGTAGAGTTCTTGCTGATACAGACTCGGCTTTTCTGCTCATTATTTACAGAGGTTTTAGTCATGCTATGCAGATTTCCCCAGCTTAGGGAGGAAAACCTTAAACTTGGCAAGCATTTCAAGTGTTTATGTATGGGGCGCTCCCAGGATAGCTGCTGTTGCTCTTTGGATGTATGTTGCTTTGCAGGATGGCAGTTCTTTCAGCTCTAGCATTTCTGCATACCTATCTAAGCTGGTTAAGAATGGCTGGTGAGTTTTTGTTATTACAATTACCGGTATAATTAATATTATTGATGTTTATTAGTATTGCGGTAACACCTGCGAGCCCTAGTCATGGACTGTAACTCCATTGTGCAAGGCACTGTACAGAAAGTCTTGTGTTATGGTAGAGCACAAAGAGTCAGTCAAGGCATCATTGTGGTGCATAAGCATTAAATGAATTTAGCTCCAGTGGAAGGAGAAGCTTTGATTTTTCTAAATTGACAAAATAGCAAATGCGAAGAAAGAAAAAAACTTCAGAATCATTTCTGCAATTTTCAATCCCTTTTATCTGCTTTGATAATATTATGGCAATAATATTTTCCTGTCACTTTTGAGTGTGAATAACGGTAGTCTGTGGATGCTGATGTATGCTAATCAAACCTAATTTCCCATAAGATTAAGGGTCGTATTCTCTTTTATGTGAAAGCCTTTAATATGCAGTTCTGGTAAGAAATGAAAAGTTTATTTGCTTTATCCTCAGAGTAACTCATGCAAAGGACTTCTGTATAACCAATTCTATGTTTCCCTAGAGGAGAACGAGTTTATTTTGTATGCCACGCGCTACTCTATCCACCGTTATGATCTCTCTTCTGGAATAAGTGAAGAGTTGCCTTTAACTGGCTTGCAAGGGGCAGTGGCCTTGGATTTTGATTATGATCACAACTGCTTGTACTGGGCAGATGTAACTCTTGACATCATACAGGTGAGTGGGCACTTGGTCCATCTCTATACAGCATGATGCTTTAGGATGTCTTCCTAGGAGGCTGTATACCCTGTACGTGCACTAATGAAAAATGTAGCTGTAGTCAGGGCTCTGATCTACCCTTCAAGGTACACTTCATGAAAATAGGGCCCTAATTTAACCTATTTTAGGAGGTTAGTCTCATCAGGGATTTCTCATGCATTATACAGGCCAGATCCTTGCTCCACTGATTTACACTAGCCTGCTATACCCAATTTGTTGGCCGTATAGTGGGTGCTCGAAGAAAAAATTGATAGGAAAGAATTAGCATGTGTTGCAAACGGGGTAAGTTGGATTCTTTGTCTACACCTCGGGCTTGAAACACGAAAGTGCCCTGGAATCAGGGGTTAGCTTTCCTGCAGGGTTGACTCAGCTCTTCAGCCTTCTCCCAAGGTGGAGAATTTCAGTTGATTTTGTGATGTTCCTCAGGGCATAACACTAAAAACCATTGCAAAGCACTTTGCAAAGCGCGTTCTGCCTGCTTTGAATGAACACAGAGGACAGCATGTTTCACCAGAGGAGCATAGTCCTCTATTGTCCCTAGGCAAATTTTTCTGATACTTCTCCTGTACTGAGTACCTGTTGTCTAGCTTGCTGCCTGCCACCACCCTGGAAGTGAATGCATTCCCTGGAGCCATAATATACCTGCTTTGATAGGCAAATACCATTGATAGGCTTCTCTCTTCTATGGCTTTTTTTTAATTTCCCGCCTCAAACAACTGTGCATGCTAATGTTAAGGCTTTTTTTTTCTTTTCTTATAGCGACTTTGTCTAAATGGCAGCTCTGGACAGGAGATAATCATCAGTACTGGCCTAGAAACAGTGGAAGCTTTGGCTTTTGAACCTCTCAGTCAGCTGCTTTACTGGGTCAATGCTGGTATTTCAAAAATTGAGGTATGTCTACAACCAGTCTCCATAAGTAAATTCAGCCACATTGTTGAGAGTCAAGCACGCTGTAAATCCATTAAACAATGCATTGCCCCGAGTTCCCCACTGCTGTGCCAGGGAGGCTGAATGCTTTGTGTCTGGTCAGGGGCATTAAAGGCACCTGCCATTCACACCCAAGGGTTCAGTATTTGGATGTATTGCTATTCTGTGTTCATAAAATGGACTAGGGTTGGGGCTTGTGCATTTAAACTGGGACTGTGATGTCATTGTATTAATTTGACAGTCTGGCTGAACAGCCCCCAAAAAAATGGGATTTATAAGAATTTTCCAAGTAAAAGTGACACGTTCTTTCCACTAGTGTTGGTTGTTTGCTAGTGCTTGGCAGCTCCCTCATGAAAATAATGGTGAATCCTAAAAACATACGGATTTTAGCACCAAAGGCAACTCTCCCCAAAACTGGGTTTCTGTTACTCACTCTCCCTGGTTTTCCAACTTAAAAGTTTCAGTTGTCCAATCAGAAAGTAGACATAATACCATGTGGTTTAAGGCAGGTGACAAATTACTTCCTGGAAGCAATCAAAATGAAGAATCCCAAGCAGCCCATTGGCTGAGGTGTATTGGTATCAGTTGTTCATCAGCTTCTCCCAATAATGAACATGTTCATCAACATTAAGGTCAGATTCTGAGTTAGTGGCAAACATTAGAAGTGGGTAAACTCGACTACTAATTTACCCATGACACGTTATTTGAGCATCTTTAGATGAACAATCTCCCATGTGTAATGCGCAGGGATTTAATTAGTTGCACAGAGTGCATTATGGCGCTAAGCAGTTGGTTCAGTAATGTAGGAATGACATAAATAAAGCAAGCCCATAAACTTTTATCACTTGCCTTAAGATAACTGTTTGTCATGCCCATATACTTTGAATGGCCATTTGCTATATGGATGTAATTAAATGCCGTAGAATGTCATTTAATTTTAAACAATGCAATTGCTTTCCATATTGCAAACAATAAACTTTATCCTTGCATTTCATGCTATAGGTTGCCAACCCAGATGGAGACTTGAGATTCACTGTTTTAAATTCTTCTGTGCTTGAACGGCCCAGAGCCCTGGCTCTGGTTCCCAAAGAAGGGTGAGTAGGACCTGTCTGTGATCAGGTATGCTCACGTGTCTTATTAAAACCAACCAAGAGAATCTAGTGCTTTTCATCAGTATTAAATTAATACAAGACACTGGTATTGTGTCTTTGACATGCTATTTTGAAAGCTGCATTCCTCTGCTTTGACTACAGTGAGGGTAGGTGAACTTCACTTGAATTTGGGTTGGGATCAGCTTTCCATTTTAGCTAAACTGCACTTCACTTACCATAACTTCCTACCTGCAACACTGTTAACAGCAGAGAGCTGGGCTGTTCCTTGCATGTATGTGAGGATTTGACCTAACAACTCATCTTCCCAGGACCAAGCTTAGTGGAGGCTAATTGCCTGATCATCTGCTCGTCTTCTCAATGGGTTTTGCATGCTAGACTCCCTGCTCTCCTGGCCACAATGCTCCCATAGCACAAGCTAGATTGTTTAAAGCCAGCTGGGGTACATCTACAGGGACCCCAGCCTAGATATATTCTGAACTGCTTTTGGTTCATGTAGTTTAGACACCTGGAACCTATTCTTTGTCCTGGGCGAGTCCTAATTACAAAGACATGTTCTTCCTTGCAAGAAGGTTTGAAGGCTGAGATCTCTTTCATTTGGAAGCCAGTTTTGATGAAGCCTTTCACTACTTTCAATACACTCTTTTAATGGCCCTTATCAGGTTGATGTTCTGGACTGACTGGGGAGACTCAAGACCGGGCATTTACAGAAGTGATATGGATGGTTCATCAGCCAGCTGCATTGTCTCTGTGGGAGTGCGGTGGCCAAATGGCATTTCTGTGGACGATCAGTGGATCTACTGGACAGAGGCTTACATGGATAGAATCGAGAGGGTGGATTTCAATGGAATGCAGAGATCCATGATCCTGGACAGCCTTCCGCACCCCTATGCTATCGCTGTATTCAAGGTATTTGTGTAGTGATCTCACAATGTAGGTATATATAATCAGTCACATTACCATATATGCTCTTCATTTTGCAGTGTGTTGGGAGTTAGGGCTTTTGGACCCCTGTTAGTTCTGGCCAGTCAGTCTTACCTCCATCCTGGGTAAGCTTTTTGAGAGAGTTATCCTGGCACATATCCACGAGGGGCCAGCGGGGGAGATTATGCTCAGTGGCAACCAACATGGCCTTCTACGACCAGGTCACCAAATCCTTAGACGCAGGGGTAGCAGTGGACATAGTGTCAAAGGTCTTCTGAAAATCCAGAAAGACTGTCTCTCACCCCGTTCTCATTAAGAAACTGGGGGGCTGTGGTATCGACACCCACACAGTCAGATGTGTCACCAGCTGGCTGGAGGGCCGCACCCAGAGAGTGGTGGTGGATGGGTCATGTTCGACCTGGAGGGATGTGGGCAGTGGGGTCCCACAGGGCTCGGTCCTCGGGCCCGCACTGTTCAATGTCTTCATCAGCGACTTGAACGAGGGGGTAAAAAGCACCCTGTTCAAATTTGCTGATGACACTAAGATGTGGGGGGAAATGGGCACGCTAGAAGGGAGGAATAGGCTGCAATCAGACCTAGACAGGTTACAGGGGTGGGCGGATGAGAATAGGATGGGATTCAACACTGACAAGTGCAAGGTGCTGCACCTGGGGAGGAACAACCGGCACCATACCTACAGGTTGGGGAACTCCCTTCTCATCAGTGCAGAGGCAGAAAAGGATCTTGGAGTCATCATTGATGCCAAGAAGAACATGGGCCGGCAGTGTGGGGACGCGGTCAGGAAGGCCAACCGCACCTTGTCATGCATCCACAGATGCATCTCGAACAGGTCCAGAGAGGTGATGCTCCCCCTTTATGCGGCACTGGTCAGGCCACAGCTGGAGCACTGCGTCCAGTTCTGGGCGCTGCACTTCAGGAGGGATGTGGACAGCATGGAGAGGGTCCAGAGGAGGCCACTCGCATGATCAGGGGGCAGCAGGGCAGGCCCCACGAGAAGAGGCGCTGGGACCTGAACCTGTTCAGTCTCCACAAGAGAAGGCTGAGGGGGGATCTTGTGGCCTGTTACAAACTAGTCAGGGGGGATCAGAAGGCATTGGGGGAGTCACTGTTCCCCTGAGCACAGCCAGGAGAGACCAGGAACAACGGTCACAAGCTGGCGGAGGGTAGATTCAGATTCGACATCAGGAAGCGCTACTTCACGGTCAGGGCGGCTAGGATCTGGAACCAACGTCCAAGCGAAGTGGTGCTGGCTCCTACCCTGGGGGTCTTGACAAGGCTAGACAGTCACCTTGCTGGGGTCATTTGACCCCAGTACTCTTTCCTGCCATGGCAGGGGATCGGACTTGATGATCTGCTCAGGTCCCTTCCGACCCTAGAAACTGTGAAACTATGAAACATATTCACACAGACCCCCAAATCTCAGAGCCTGGCTCAGCTCAAATTACCCCAGGTTGGAATTGAAACTGTGATAGGCAGCAGGCAGTATGAGGTGGTGCCAGGCTCACTTTAAGCTCTGTCCTAGTTTAGTGAAGTTGTGCTGTTGTCAGCAGAGGTGGCTTTCGTTTCAGTTCTGCACAGGTCTAGTTTAGGCCTGTCTTAACTCCTTTGGCTTTAAGAAGGATTCTGATATACCTATTCTTCTGAGACTCTCAGGTTGAGAGCCAGGATAGCCTAGAGAGCTGCCTTCTTGTCTGAGCCTAGCTTCATATTCATGCTATACTAAGTTTTATTCACACTTACCCTGTTGTTTCCATACAAGCAGGAGCAAGCAGTAATGGAGCAAGAGACAGAAAGCTGTTGGCAGATCATTTGAAAGCAATACATCCCAGGGTCCCCATCTGTAAACCAGAAAATACTGCCCCAGCTTTGCACTGTGATTCAAAGTTGCATGAAAAACAAGAGACAAGTTTAAAATAGCATTAGCCATATATGAAACCTCCAGGGTACTATCAACGTCTGTAAAACAGGAGACATTACTCTGCAGCTGACTTTGTGAAACTGGTTGTCTGCATTAGTTGGCTTCATTAACAATGAGAATTAAGCAGGAATTCCTGATTTTTAAATCTTCTTCCAAAAACAAAATGGTTTGGGGAGGTCCCAGCATTTCGAGTCCATTATATTTGCTTATCTGCACCAAAGTCTAGTTTGCACTAAGCAGCAAAGCTTATGTTTCAGAATGAAATCTACTGGAACGACTGGTCACAGCTGAGTATTTTTAGAGCATCCAAGTACAGTGGGTCGAGAATGGAGATTCTAGTTGGCCAATTAAATGGGATCATGGATATGAAGATCTTTTACAGGGGAAAAACAACAGGTAATTGCGAGTGTGTGTTTGCCATCCTTTCCTATGTGAACTGTAAGGCTAAGATGTTCAAAAGTCAGCAAAGTCACATGGATGTTGAGTTCCATGAAGGGGGCTGTAGGTGTGCGTCTGTCTCCTGTTACCTGAGCCCCTCCTAATCTTTCACACAGTCTGGGTCACAGAACTGCATGAGACAGGGGAGTAATTACCCATTTTACATGGAGTAATTACCCATTTTACACATGCAAAGCTAATGCATTGAAAACCTTGCCCAAAATTGCAGGGGAGGTCTGTGGTAGAGATGGGAATTGAAAACCAAGTTTCCAAGTCCCATCTGTTTTCCAAGTCCCATTTCTAAGCTCTAACCCCTGGCTCATCCTTCTTCAGATTTCCATTGTGCAAATGCACCTGAATCCTCTTGAAGACCTTGAAACCTTAGCTGTAGTATTAAGAAATGACTCTTTGTTGACAGTGGTCCTTTCTGGAGATACATAACCGTGTGATGTGTGTATGTAATTATGTCTTTATCACAGCTTAGCGCTAAAATCATAGAGGATGTGTCTCTCTCATACTTCCTTTGTGTCCCATCAGTTCAATAGTTGCTAATAGTTATTAACATCTGATAGCTCATTAGTAACCTTGAATGAAATGAGTTGTTGAGTCTCAGCCAGAGATAGGTATGCAACACCCCTCACCCCCTTGCCCCTCTTGACTTTGAGTTTGTTGGCACTGGTTTTATGACCCAGATAGCTTGCTTGGGGCAGACCCAAACCCTCAAAAGTGACCATGATCTCTGCATTCGATAATAGGCAGATTTTATTGATACACAGTGATAGCTTGGAGAAGGAGTTCCCTTTTGACCAGGGACACAGATACAGAGCATTCAGAGTTACAGGTTTGGATAGAGCTACAGCAGATGCATCCAAATAGGGATTTAAAGTAGCACCTTTGAACGACCTCAGGTCCATGTATAGACCATTTCCACCAAGACGTCCCAGCTTCCTGGAAATAATGTGGACTCTTTCTCATCACTTTGAAGCAGTCACTGTTAAATCATGCTTAAGCCTCAGCAGGCCCTCAGTCTAATCTGAAAGAGTCTGTAAATGCAGATTAACAAGCACTTGAGCAATTGTGTTTTGAAGCACTCTTGGTAACATGGAAGCCAGCAATAGCCTCTCCTTGCTCTCTGGTGCTTTCATACGTAGTCTTTGGAAGGGGATTTGTTTTCAGCTGACTACAGAGAGGCTTGCACTTCTTAAACTTTTCTGAACTGCAGCCCCTGCAAACAACAGGCAAAGGCTTTGAGGCCCTTTTCTAGTCTCGCTTTTCAGAAATGGACAGTGACCCCGACACCTGGATTTGAGAAGTCTAAGGAGTTAAAATGAAACATGAAGCAGAGAGGGAGAGGAAGAGGCTTGTCTCAGTTTTGGGTTAGTGTTACCAGTTCCACGTATTGCAGTAGAGCATAGGAGCCCCAGTCAGGCATTGGGACCCAAATGTGTTATGATCCCAGAAGATAAAGGCAAAAGCAGTCTCCGGCCCAAACAGTTTGATTTGCCTTCCTCCTCGCCATAACCAGTGTTCACAACGTACCTGTGTGGTGGGTCTCACGTACTCTCACTAATACCGGCGGGGGGTTTTATCTTGTAAGACAGAAAACATGCTCCCAAAGTCCAAAGGAGTGTAAAACTGTACCTCCCAGGGCCAGAGTCCAAACCTAACCCTGTAGGGCTGGTTTCCAGAGAAGCCAGTAGAGCCGCTTGAACCAAGGGGGTGATCTGAGACCAAGGCCCAGGCTCTATGCAGCGTGTGGCCGTGCAGGATACTGATGGTGTTCCCCCCAAACAGGGCAGAATGCCTGCATTGCCAAGCCTTGCAGCCTGCTCTGCTTACCAAAATCAAACAATGGCAGGAGCTGCAAGTGCCCAGAGGGAGTCTCCAGCAGCCTGCTCCCATCGGGGGAAGTGAGGTGCGAGTGCCCACATGGCTATCGGATGAAGAACACCACCTGCATAAAGGAAGGTAAATCTGCATCCGGGGTAGCAGTAGATAGGTTCAGATCACTTGGCCCAAAAAAATGGCATCGGGACTAACCACCGCTTGTTTGTGCTCTAGAAAACACCTGTCTGCCCAACCAGTACAGATGCTTCAATGGGAACTGCATAAACAGCATCTGGCAGTGTGACAACGATAATGACTGTGGAGACATGAGCGACGAGAAAAACTGCCGTAAGTGCCCCCCAGGTCGCTCCCTGATGCGGGACGGTTTATTGAGGCAGTTTGGGGAGTAAAATGCTGTAACCAAAGATGGAGGAAGGAGAAGTTACAATCAATCCATGTTCCTTTCAAGCCTTTCAGCTTCTTGGCCAACTTATAGGAAACGCCCCGGTGCATTAAAGGACAAAGCCGCCTATTGAGAGAAAATCAGGCAAGACCCAGTGAACGCAGGATGTGAGAGAAGTAGCTGAGCTTTCCCAAAGCCTGGGGGTTTGGTTCACTCCTTATATAAATAGAGACAACTTCAAAATTTGGGTCGAGATTTAGAACTTGTTTTGTGCCCGAGGCATGTCGGCACCTGCAGCTCAGAGTCAGAGGCCTTTACCCTTCTTCAGAGTTTGACTTTATAGACAAACAAATGAAAACATGCCAAAATCCAGGCTTGACCAGTCTTAACAGCAGGCTTGTTTGCCCACCTGCTACACGCTCAGACCAAAAGGCTCATCTTGGTGAGGACAAGTCAGTTTTGAAGACTGCCCCCTTAGCTGTTCTTTTCTCTGGCTGACGGGCTCTCTCTCCTGGCTTGCTGGTGGGTGTTGCAGGGTGCAGTTGGCTTCAGGTCTGTCTGCAGGACAGACCGTGAACCCCTAGCCTGGCAGGTCTAGGAGGAGTTCAGTGAGCATATCATCACCCTGCTGTGTGTTTCTAATTGAGCTAGTTGTAAGGGTAGTGGGAGTAGCTCTGGTGATGGGTGCCTCCTTCATTGCATTTTTCTTTGTTTTTATTTGACCGCACTTGACAGGTGAGTTTGGGTGGTGGGAGCAGTTATTTAAACGACAACCTTGAATCCTCTCCCTTGTCTCCTCATGCATGCATTAGCCACAACAGTGTGCGATGCCGAGACTCAGTTCCACTGCCAGGGCTCAGGGACTTGCATCCCGCTGTCCTACAAATGCGACCTTGAGGATGACTGCGGAGATAACAGCGATGAAAGTCACTGCAGTGAGTACGCTGAGGAGAGCCAGGAGCTGTTTGTCTCCGTCAGATGTCTCTCCCCGTCCGCCATCCAACGGGGAAAAAAAAGCCTTGCCTCATACTGTTCTTTTCACACTCTGGGATGTGAACCTGCTCTCACAGGGACAGAAAAGGTGGAAGGAAGAGAGGAGAGCGCTCCTGTGCAAAGTAGGGCCTCTAGCTCTAAGGAGAGCCCAGGGAGACACCCATGCTTCACACTGACCAGCTCATCACAGTCCTATCCCTGCCACACATCTAGGTTGCTCCTTTGCTAGTGCCAGCATTGTGCAGTGGGTTGCACAAGAGAACGGAGCAAGAAAGTTACAGTGATAGCCCCTTTCCTCCCACCTCCCTGAGGCATGCCCTGAGCCAGCAAGGGGCTCTTGTATCAGTGCCCTCAGATTCCTCCTCCAGGTACTTAAGCCAGGATTAGACACCGCTTGTGCAGCCCCCAGGTCTTGCCATGTTTCATCTGAGACTCATGCCAAAACACCTTGAGACACTCCCATCCCCTCCCCATATCTCACACAGCTCCAAAAGCCACCATGGCTGCAGATGAAGGGGTGTGGCAGAAACACCTTTACCACAGTGTCTCCTAAGATAAGAAACCCTTAGTTCTCCAGGGGCTTTTGCAGGCAGGGATAGGAGTCAGAGCTTCCTGTATCAACAGCCCCAACCTCCTCCCATCAAAAGCAAACAAAAGCCCTTATTAACTTATTAAACAGTCAGTGGCACAGTGTCAAGTGGTTCCAGTTTGTGATAGAAAACAGTGCTGCACTTATAACCCAGCCAGGTCATTACCACCCTTGCAAAAGAGCTTGAAATCCCAGATTGCAAAGGGGGCTCACAGCTCCATTTTCTGAGGCCCCTGCAGCTTGCAGCCACTCGAACGGGAGTGCGTGGTGCTCAGCTTTTCCAGCTGGCAGGCTGTCTGCCTTGGAGAGTTCACGAGAGGTGGGCTGTTAAATCCAAATGAGCACAGAGGATGGGAATCAGAATGACGTGGTAGCTGTTGGGCTTTCAGGACTAGAAACCACACGCTAAACAAGCTTTCAAGACTTTGAACACTTAGGCTGCCGGGTTTGTAGTTTCAGCCTGTCCTGCTCAGCTAGTAGCTCGTGTTGGATTTCCACCCCCTCTAAACTCCATGGGCTTTGTCCACAGAGGCTCACCAGTGTAGAAATGATGAATTCAGCTGCAGCTCGGGGATGTGCATTCGTCTTTCCTGGATGTGTGACGGTGATAACGATTGCAGGGACTGGTCAGACGAAGCAAACTGCACTGGTAAGCACTTTGATATGATCGATAAACGCTGTGCTGGAATTGCTCATTACGAGCTGTCAGCTGCTTTAAGCATCTCTAAAGGGGGTGTATTAGGGTAGTGCTTTGCATAGAAGAGAGCAGCCTATGAGGGAAGATGTCAGTTTAACTCTTCAGAGGCAGGAGATTGAAACTGCCACTGCCAGATCGCTGCTGCATTTTGCACTAGTGACTACTGTAAGGGAATGCTGATTGGCAGTGGCGTGAGGTTTAAAGCAGAATCCTCCTGAAAGTAAAGGACAGATCCAGTGTCCTCTGAGGTCAGTGGAAGGACAGCTTTGGATCAGGTCTGCATAGAGCACCCCATAGTGTAATACAGTGGTTCTCAACCTTTTTGGTTTCAAGGCACCCCTCGTTAGGCTCAGGTCACTCTTTTGAAAATGTCAGCTCTTAGCTTTCACTTGTCTTTTAACTCTGGAAAAATAATGGAACAGTTCTTCTCTTGCAACAAACTCAGAAAGACCGCAGCAGGCCAGAATGGTTTTGACACTATGGCTTCTTATTTGAAATCTCTCAGTTTATCTTGCGAATCATGTGTAGGTGTTTGCACACTGCTAATATTGCACAGCACCCTGCGACACCCCTAAAAGGATCTCGGGGCCCCCTGATTGAGAATCACTGGTCTTGTATACTGAACTCAGGGCCAGATCCTGTGTTTGATCCCAGTGCAGACAAGTTACTGAGTGACTTTGCCAAGCTGTTTAGATTCTATGCCTTGGTTTCCCCATCTGAGTTGTGCCAGGTATCCTGCCAGTCAGGTGCGGTAGGTGCATAGCATTTACATAGTAGGCCAAGAACCTATTCAGTCATGATTAGTTTCCAATACGTTGAGTCCTGCAACTTAATTGTTGCATGTTGGCTGACTCTTCACCAAGTGCTTCCTTCGTTTTATACTTTTGCAGGGGTGCCCTGGCAGATCCCAGTGTTGTGGCCATAGTGCCCTTTCCTTGCTTGCAAGAACTGAAAAGCTTACCCTGCCTTACAAGTTCTGTTCAGTCAGTAGTCATAAGGGTGCCGTTGGTCCTGGAGTTATGAATAAGGACACTTTCCCTTGAAAAGGGCTTGGTGGTTACAACATGAAGAGAGGTTGGTGTGCACTAACCTAATTTCCCTGCTTGACCTGTGATCATTTTGTGACCATTAAATAGTATGAAGGAAACAGGGGAGTTCTTTATAACTTCTAAGTGATTTCATTTATCCAGGAGATGGGGCTGCTTAGCTCAGACAGCCACTGGTCTTCACATGGCCTGGCTGCTCTTCATAGATTTCATAGACATTAGGGCTGGAAGGG
>NW_017728980.1:11385240-11385681 GCF_001723915.1 Gavialis gangeticus | reverse complement strand
CCACTTACATGCTAGAATCTGCCTAAAGGGAGTGAAGCTTACACCAACAAAAAGCTAAAATGAGAAGAGTCCTGAGCACACACTACAATCCAGCCCCTCTTTCTAACCACTGAGTATTTATTACCTCCTCTCTGATGTTTTTTGTTTAAAAAACTTCAAGTACTTGCATGATCCCAAAATGATAGGTGACTTCTTAATTTGGAGGATAAAGGCATAACAAGATCCAAGTCACAGCAAAAACGAGATGCAAGTGTTTAATATGGAAGCTAATTAACACCTGAACCCTCTAATCCAAGGATGTGGGAGCTAATCCAGCACTGCCAATCAAGGTTGCACTTCCCTCTAATATATAAACTGTAGTTCAAAAACAAGTTATGGGTATAATATAGAAAGTGCCGGGTCAGGTTCTGTTTCCTGTTGTACGCAGGAGGTCAGGTAATC
>NW_017728980.1:11338110-11380240 GCF_001723915.1 Gavialis gangeticus | reverse complement strand
GAGCAGCCCTGTGGCCCCACAGCTGGATGGGCACAGGCCTCAAACACCAGGTGGGCAGATGGCAGCAGCATCCAACACAGTGGGCAATTTTTGCTGCATTTATTGAAGTAAAAGACCTTTTGATACATGTAGGAGGTTAGCTCAGGCCATATGTACAGATTGTGGTCTTAATCAGTTCTGCAAAGCAGGGGACTGAAGTCTGCAAATAACTTTGAGATCTTCCTATTAAGCCCAGTTTAGAAAATTTAACATTCCTCCAGCGTACGTGTCTTCAAGTACTAAGCTAGAGATTCTGGTCATTTGCATTCTATAAGTGTGGCTATGTAAGGAGGTTAATTTATATTGGTCTCACTTATCTCTCATATGAGTTTCTCAAAGAGAATTACTACAGGAAGGGAACCTACTTCAAAAAGCGTATCATTTTTGTTAAGCCTGAAGTTGAAATTATCTAAGAGGATCACAATTATTTGAGTAACATTTCATCTGACTTCACCAGCTGCATTTATTGCTCTTATCTGAAATAATTACATTTCACACTGAATACCTAATAGAATATTACCACCAGAAGATTTGTATTTTGTAATATCTGGAAGTGCACGTCACTAGCTAAGCTAAAATGTAGCATGCAGTTTAATTAAGTTGAGCATTGCTTTTCTCCTAGATAACAAATAATATTATCTGTCCTGTTACCTTTTTTTTTAATTGAAAGAAAGCATGCAGTAGATTAGGCTCCAAACCTTGTTGTATTAAAAAAAAAAAAAAAAAAAAAAAAAAAAAAAAAAAAATCAAATGAAAGACATATGGGAGTTCAGTACCCAAATTCCATTGTAGTCCAGGGGAATTGGGTCCCTAATTCTTTTAGGCAACTTTGCTAATTCCACCTTAAGATAGTTAAGAATGTCTTTGAGACCTTAAATATAACAAGGAGGTTCTCTCTTTGCCTTCTTTGCCAGGTTAGACACTTCTATGTATCTCCTCCCTGTTGGCACTGGATTTATGACCCAGATACCTTGTTCTGGGCAGACCCAAACCCTCAGACCGACCACGACTTCTGCATTTCATAATAGGCAAATTTTATTGCTACACAGTGATAGGAGATAAGAATAATGCAGGCAAGGCGAACACAATAATCCCCCTCCCCGATTCTATATCTATCAGTTCTATGGCTGTCACAGAGGGAAGGTACATCTGGACAGCATGTGAGCTTCACCCTGTGATTCTTTCTTGAATTTCAGATGTCAGCAGCTTGGAGGCCAAGGGCTGAGGCCCACCCTTCAGTAGGGTGGGTGAGACGGGTTGGTGGTGTGCCCTCTATCCACGGTGGCCTCTGGTTCCCCCCTCAGGGACCCTTTGCTATTCTAAAATCCCTCCTTTTGTATCCTTTCCCTCCTCTGATGACTCTTCATTCCTGAGCATTGTTGATTGGCCTCTCTCTGGTCATCATACTGTCCATATTCTGCTCTGTCAGCATATTCCTTTTTTCCCAAACCCATCACATGCACACATTTTAACTTGGTCTGTCCACCAAAACTGGAAATCCCAAGGGCTCTGCAGTTGGGCACTGTGACCTGGCCAATGCAGCAGAGTCCCTTATCTCGTGGTATGAAACAGTGTGGTACATATCTTCAGCTTCCCAGCCTCTGTGTCTGCTGGCTTCAGGCATAGCGGGCCTTGAAGGGAACCTTGTGAGGAACAGGATTTTAGAAACCAATTAACCCTTGCTATTCCCTTGGACCATTGTGCTAATGCACTGTCTACTTTACCTACAAACCAGTTCCCAAAAGCAAACCTCCAAATATCATTTTCTAGCCATCATTCCCTGTTGGCAGACAGTGACAGTATTAATAACCTTTTTGTGATGTCATCTCTTGTGTGCAAGAGTCTCTAGCAAGGTGCAGGCATCTCTGTACCTTTGCTAGCTGACACAGAGGACTGAAGAGAGATATGTATGACTCTAGAAGTTCTCCAAGGTTTTATAAACATTAACTAACCTCCAAAAACTACCTACTGAAGTACAGTTAGTCAATAGATAGTGTACAGAAGGATAACTTGTGGCACATGGAGGATCACACTTGACTTGCTGAGAATCACATAGCAAGCCAGTAGCAGAGCCAAACAGAAGCAGGAACCCGTGTTTCCAGGTGCTTGCCCTAGGCTCCAGGTCAGAACAGCCCAGTGCTGTAGATAAGTGAATAGACATTTAAATTTGCTGAAAAGAAACAAAACAAAACAAAAAAACCCCCACCCTAAAGCAATATGGTTTATTTATGTAGGGTCTAAGGCAGTGTCTGGTGACCTAAATAGGACCTTGGGTGCAGGCTGTAGTTAATGCTTTCCCGGTTGGTGTTCAGCAGTATACCATACGTGTGAAGCCTCCAGTTTCCAGTGCCGGAATGGACATTGCATCCCCCAGCGGTGGGTCTGCGATGGTGATGCCGACTGCCAGGACAGCTCTGATGAGGACCCTACCAACTGTGGTAAAAGCTCTCGTCTCACCTTGGCAGGGGTGGTGGGAGGGACTATTGTTATCACTATCCTATCCATCATTTTAGTAAATGGCAGCCAGCTCTGTGACTCTGAAACAAGTTAAACAAAAGAACAGCCAGCCTGAGGAGACCCCAGAAAACCATCTCTCTTGCCATAAGTGTTGGTTTTATTGTAGTACTAAAGAGTCCACAGCCAAGATCAGGGCCTCATTCCTGCCTTAGTGGGCCTATAGACTGAGACACAGTCTACACTGCACAGTTTTGTGATCTAGCTGGGTTGGGCACGAGTATGAAAAGTCCCATGCTCACAGAACTGGCAGTGAATCCCTTTCTGCACGCAGCTATGCCAGAAAGAGAGCTCCTGCCTGCAGAGATGCTGTCCTTCGGAGAGGCAGAAAATCACCCCCTGTTGTCATATGCTGATTTGTTGGCAGAGCTCCATAACATAGACAAGCCCTACACACAGAAGAGCGATGAGAGCTGCAACTAATTCTGGGGGACACGAGGAGCGTAGGGTGCTCCTAAGATTCAGTCATTGCAGCTTTGTTTTAAGGAGGAAACTGAGTTCCTGTTTTGTCCAAAGCATCTCTCTGGGGGCTGAATTTCTTCCATAATCAAGATGGCTTTTTAAAATTCTGTTTTCAGAGAAAAAATGCAATGGGTTCCAGTGTCCGAATGGGACCTGCATCCCAACCAGCAAGCACTGCGATGGGATGCACGACTGCTCTGATGGCTCTGATGAGCAGCACTGCGGTAAGCATGCAGCGGGAGCCCAGGTTTGATGGGCCGGGGCCCAACCTGTGGGTCAGTTAAGTACAGATGACTGCTTGAAAGGAAAGCAAAGATGTAATGTAGGGGGGGACAGGTGGCTGATTCCTCAAAGGCTGTGACAAAGTGCCTACACCCTGCTGCAAAGGACATAAGCCTGGGTAGATACATAGGTAGTAATGGTTCATAAGAGTTATCCAGCCCTTTGTGAGATCCACCTGCTGTATTTGACTCTGTAAATCAAAAGAGATAGTGAAATGCATAGGGGTCAAACAACCACAGACCTTTCAGAATAGCACAAGGTTTCTTACCACAAAGTACTGAATTTTTATCTCTCTCTCACCCCACCAACCCTCTCTGTTTCTTCCAGAGCCCCTTTGTACACGTTACATGGACTTTGTGTGTAAGAACCGGCAGCAGTGCTTGTTCCACTCCATGGTGTGTGATGGCATTGTCCAGTGTCGGGATGGCTCAGATGAAGATGCCGACTATGCTGGATGCTGTAAGTATGGCAGAAATCACAGCGCCTTGCTCTTACCTTACACCTAGTGCCTTTCATCCTGGGGTGCAGAGCACTCTACAAAGGCGACGAGCATGTTGCAGACAGGGAAACTGAGGCATAGAAGCCAGCTGCAGGGCTATGACTAGAGCCCTCATTTCTTGTGCCCCAGTCCACTGCTTTGACTACTACGCTGCAATGTCCAGAACAGAGTAAAGTAGGATTCTTGTCGAAGAGGAAAGAGGGGTTTGAACAGGTCAGCTCTGTGCTGTTAATGAATTAGCAGAGCTACTTGAGCGCTCAGAAATCCCAGTCCTGTCCTGGGGGCTGATGAACGTATCGATGCTGTGTTGGTATTGACGGTCTGGGTTTGTGTTGCTCACTGTTTTCAGCTTCCAAAACTCAAGGGATGATTTTAGGTTCGTGGGATACAGGAGACCAAGTACAGCAACTGAGCTGTTTCATCAGCTGACCTTTTGGCCTTTGGTCCTCTGTTCTGGCTTGGTTAGAGCCTGGGATGGGGCTAGTAACTTCATCAGAAATATTGCAGGCAAGCCAGTGCAGTGCCCCAGAGACCAAGGGGAGTGCACAGCTGGGGTGAACAAAGGGGCTGCCAAGCAGCACTTCATCTAATCCTGTCTCTGGCAGTGGCTAGTGCCAGGTGGCGCAAGGCATCCTGTGATGAGGAAGATTATTCTAAGTCCAGGCAGTCAGTCCATGCTTGTTTTATGCCCCAAAATATATTCCTTACGCATCAGCATGTTCTTGAAAGGAAGGAGCGTAGGCTTCCTGTGCAGCGGCATCATCCGGGGCTAGTGCTGGAGAGTGCCCTGTCCCCTTTAGAGTGCAGGCACCAGTGTCCCTGTGAGGTGAGGCCTTACAAGCCAGGAGCAAGCAGCAAGACTACCACTGAAGCCAGCAGCAGTGAGGCTGACCTCCCCTCCTTGACATGACTAGTCACATTCAGAGTCCTGCATCTTTAACTCAGGTGCTGATGAAAAAAGTTGGATTTTGCATGCTTCCCTTTTAATGGCTTGTTCTGCATTGCCCCGCTTAGCGCAAGACCCGGAGTTTCACCGGACCTGCGACCAGTTCAGCTTCCAGTGCCAGAACGGCGTGTGCATTAGCTTGGTGTGGAAGTGTGATGGGATGGACGACTGTGGGGATTACTCTGATGAAGCGAACTGCGGTGAGTAGAGACTCAGTAACCATCTCAGAAGGCACAGAAAGAGAAGTGGCTTGCCCTAGTTGCCAATCCTGCATTCCCTTGACTAGACCATGCTGCTGCCGCCCACCATTAATCCAGCGAGGTCTTCATAATCTGGAATCGAGGATGTTCATCCTCCTTTGGTTGACTTAAAGCTACGTGTAAGCCTGCTCATTGCAGATTTTTAGTCCAGGACAACTAGGTATCCTGTATTTGAACTCCAAGTTTAATCACTGTTACCTGGAGGCACAGCCGGGCAAGACAACCACCTGTTCATATTGTACCTGCCACATTCATCCTTCTGTTTCAGTGGCTCAGCTTTTACCTTCTTGTGCTACAACTGGTTTTCAGTAGGAAGCTCTTTGGACCAGAGACGTGTCTGTTGTCTGGCTATACACAGCTAGCACACCTTGACTGCAGCATAAACACCAGTGACAAAACCACAGTAGGAACTTTTAAGGGAAGGGATTAATTTATCAGGGGGAAAAAAAGCCCTCACTGCTTAGGAAGGCTTGGGGGACACTATCCAGCAGGGCTCAGTCACAGGTTAGGCCAAGCCCAGATCTCCACCATGCTGAGAGCACTTGGAAATGATAGACCTCACATTTCTATTCTATTGTTAGAAAATCCAACAGAAGCCCCAAACTGCTCTCGATACTACCAGTTCCAGTGTGCAAATGGGCACTGCATCCCTAACAGGTGGAAATGCGATGAGGAGAATGACTGTGGAGACTGGTCGGATGAGAAGGACTGCGGGGGTAAGAGCAAACATAGCTTCTTCCCTTCGCTCTGCTGTTCATTTGCTCTTGGTTAAAGCAGCTGGTCCCTGCCAGCGAGGACTCTGCTGAGTTCATACCATGGCTCTGGGTACCCAGAACGTGCATTGCAAATTAAAAAGCCAACAATAAAAAGTAAGGGACCTCAGCTAAATCATGTCTACACTACACATGTCCAAACAAGTGCTCTGGATGCTTCCTGTTCAGCAGAGCCTCTTTTGGGGCTGGTCTCTGGTGCCTAACTTCATTAAACCTGTTTAGAAACCACTTAAATTAAACGGATTCAGCTTCCTTGGTGTGGGCACTTTTAGGCCAGTTTAGGGATTTGTCTGTACAGGGACAAAGTAATGACCTGTAAGAGAGGGGGTGAATTTACAGTGCAGTAACTCCTCCCATGGACTCTTTTGCTATCATCTGAGAACGACTTTGTGTAAGGGAGCTCTCTCCATTTACTGCCGTAGCATCACAAAATAGTTTTCTGACTGGGTTTAGAGAAAGCTGTATGCCTTTGGTGCAAGCTAGTGAGCTTAGGGCTTGGGCTCTGTGGAACAGAAAGCAATTGCCCTGCCCTGTGCGGCCTGCTGTCCTCAGCGTCTTCCCCCTTGCCTCTGTCCGCTGCTTTGTACGTGGAGCAATCTGCCCTGCCCTGAGACTGTGCTGCATGCATCTAAGCAGGGCCTGATGTGGAGTGGCTGGGGTGCTGGAAATGTATACCCTGGCTGACTGCAAACAGCCCTCCCTGTGTATTGTAGCCCTGCGTGCGTGCCCTCGGAGGCTACGTGCCATTTAGCGAGTGGTTTTTAAATGGGCATGCACAAAGGAAGCCATTTAGATCTTGTGCTTTGATGTGAGCTGTTGGGCTCGGGGCACAGTGTGAATTAAACAGCAAGCAATTCCCCTGCCTCATGTGGGCTGCAGTCCCTAGAGGCTTTCCCTGTTCCTCTTTCAGCTGGGAGGAGGAGGAGGCTCTACTGAGTCGTGTGACTCAGGTAAGGTAGGTCCAGTTTGATGTGGCCACACAAGACAAGGACCAGGGCTAATCTGGCTACTTAGCCCCAAATCCTGCAGTTGGATTTGCTTAGCCAGACCTGTGTGCCAGTAAGGGGTCACCTTGATTTCAGCAGGAACCACAGATCTCCTCCCAGACAGATCTAATGTGCAGGACCATGGCCTTAAAATGTGAAGAGGGCTTGTATGCTTGACCCAGAGGCATACCTTGCTCATAGTGCTAGGGTCCAAAAAGGGACTTGTCTCTATGCCGTGATGGAGAAGATGCATAGGAGCAAGTCCAGTGAAATATCTAGATAGGACTCAGGGAAGCAGCTGAATTTCATGCTGTCTGCTAGGCCAAGGATGCAAAACTCTCAGCAGGCACTGCTGCCTGGCGCCTTGATCTGTCTGAAGTGTCACAAGCTTCAGTCCAAATTTGAATAGGTTTGTACTATCATGTGGGTTGCTGTCTTCTGCCTCCTGCTTCCCTGCATGTTTCAGCCTGGCTCTGCAGGTCACCATCCTGCAGTTTGGAAGCAAGCAGTTGATTTGCACTGCCCCGTTTTCCCTCTTTCTATCAAACCTCGGGGACTTTCCCGATCAGTCTTTGAGGAACAGGAAAGGCCCTTTCAGCACAGTCAGGTGCAAGGATGTGGCCAGTAAGGCTGGCTTTCACGGGCTTATTTTTAGGTTCGCAGATACTGCCCTTTACCACGGCGGCCCCAACGACGTGTTCACCTAATCACTTCCGGTGTAACAGTGGGGCCTGCATCATGAACAGCTGGGTGTGTGACGGATACAGGGACTGCCCAGATGGCTCTGATGAAGAAGCCTGTCCCACTTCATGTAAGGCTTTCTCCTCCTTTACCCCCTCTTTTTTCAATAAATGCTGTTGCAGGGAGCAGATACCATTAAATGTGATATTGGGCTGCTGTAAAAGGGAACAGCTCTCATGGCTCACACAGAACACATCCATTTCTACATAATTTGCTGCTGCCCCTGCCTTGCAGGAATTAGTGGGAAAATCACCCCTCAGTCCCAGTCCCAGGTAGACTGTCACACCCCTCCACTGCGGTCCATGGTGTGACAGTGGCTTACATAGACATACCCAAGGTAGACTGAGACAGGTTCATTCAAGGACCAGCAGCAGCATAGATGGCAGCCCCCAGCTGCCTGAATATTTACGCAGGGTACCAGTTGGGTCTTGCAGCCCTGGCTGCATATGGTGCTGCTCCAGCTACACGGTTAATTGGTCCCCAAGGCTGCAAGCTTAAAGCTAACTCGGGGATCTCCGTGAGCTGGCGCTGTGCCTTCAGAGGCAGCGCAGGCGCATCCTTCCCAGCTGTACAGCTTAGCCCCATTGGAGACCGGCAGGGCTGGTTTCCCCATTTCTAGTTTGGGTTTACAGTAGCAAGTCGGTTGATTTTACCATCCTCCTGAAAGAGGGGAGATGGATAAGCGGGATCTGGTTATTCCCAGCTGCTGGAGAGTTTGATGCTTCTTAAGCAGGAAGAGGCTGCCATCTAGCGGAGAGGGGGATCTGAACTTATTCGGTCCCGGAGAACCGAGCTGGCAGCCAGTGCTATCGCCCAGGGAAGAGCTCTGCTCCGGCTTGTGCAGTTTAACCACTCTTCTGTTCCTCCTGGTACCCAGTAATCAATGTCACTGCGACCTCCAGCACCTTCCTGGGCCGGTGCAGCCGATTCGAGTTTGAGTGCCAGCAGCTGAGGAAATGCATCCCAAACTGGAAGCGATGCAATGGTGTGGGAGACTGCCAGGATGGCACGGACGAGATGAATTGTCGTAAGTGCTTGTTCCCCGCGTGCTGGGGGGGGGGCGCGCCCTGGGCTTTCCCTTCAGCCGGGCTTTCTTTAACGGGAAGAGCCTCATAAAATGTCTCAGGCCCCTGGGAGCCCTGCTGGGGCTGTGTCTGGAATATGAAGCGTAATGTGCCAAGTGTGCTACTAGAGAAAGAAAGTAATAATATAACTAGCGTCTGGATTGGGGCCATACTGGCTAGGTGGTAATAGACATATAGAGCCCCATTCCAGGTGCCAAGACGATGATTGGTTTTCCCAAATTGGAAAATTCAACCCACTCTCTGCACCCGTAGAGCTGAATATTAAAATGCCTAATGTTTGCATTGAAAAAATAAATAAATAAAGCAAAGCCAATATTGTTCCTTAGCACTGAGGAGTGCTGATCAGGAACCAGGACCTCATGCTTTCAGGTGCTGCACCACCAGGGAACAGAAAGCGAAACCCTGCCTCAAATAACTGTCATCACCTCTCATTTGCTTTTTTTAAAGCATCCTTGTGTGTGTTCTTAATCTCCAAACGTAACATTGAGCCTTTCTGAACCAGCTTGATTCCCAGCATCATCAGCGATAACAGTCTCATACCGATATACTGCAGCAGCTTTCATCTCAAATGATCTCAGTGGGCTGTAGTGATGGAGTAGTCATGAATGATAATGGCAAAGTCTATTCAGGGACCCATTAATGTAATGCAGTCACCTCTGCATTTGAACATGGTTGCTGGTTAGCAGCACCAGAGAACACATTCAAGGAAGAAAGAAACTCTCTTTGAGTCATGCAGTGTTTTTGCTTCCTTCAGCTACACCCAGTACATTGTCATGCCCTGATGGCTATCGATGTGAAGATGGGGAGGCCTGCCTCATGACTACAGAACAGTGTGATGGATTTCTCGACTGCCCGGATAGCAGTGACGAGAAAAACTGCACTGGTAGGTGGCTCCGTCACAGGGCTTCTTACGTTGGTCGTAGCTTGGGCTGCGTTGTAATACAGAGACTGTCTCATGGGTTCTTGTCCTTCCATTCACAACGAACCAAAGTCCGTCCTTCTTGAGTCACGAGTGTACAGACCATCTCCCTTCCTGTTTCAGAGAACATCTACTGCTATAGCAATTGCACACCTACAAAAGTAATACTGAGGCAGTCAGGAGGGAAGTCACCTGATTTACATGGGTAATGGGCAGGTGCAGTTTTGCAAGCTGCATCCTCCTCTGCAAGCATGACCCTGAGACTATTGGCCCTGACCTGAGCTCCATGCTCCCCACTTGCTCATTCCTCCCATGCCCTCCTTCGTTAGCCCTGCAGAGTCAGACACGCCACACTTTGATTGGCGAGGAACCCAGCCCCGGTCCGTTCTGGGTAGATAACAGTAACGATCAATCACCGTCTCCTCCCAGCCGTGAGATTCAGCCATTTTAAAATTTGAACCGCTTGGGGTATTGAGCATCAATCAGTTTTTAGTTCTTTAATTAAATATTGATTCTGAGAAGCAGCCCAGACTCCGGGGGGGGGGGGCATGGTGCTGCCGGGACCCGAGCTAGGCTGAATGCCTAAGAGAAGCCACAGCTTTCTCCTCCCAGCCAGCACTGCCTCTGGGAGTTTCAGCGCTTCCCCTTTGGACCGGCAGGCTCATTTGGTTTAATTTTCAGCTGATTAGGAAATTTAAGCAGGACCAGCTCAGTGCCTTCTGTTTGGTTTTCTTAATAAATGGAGAAATGAAGCCAGTTGGCTAAGCAGAGCCTGGGGAGCGCTGCTCGTGTCCACAGCTCCAGGCTCAGACTGGAGGAGGGGAGAGGTCTGTCAGCAAAGCAGTGATCCGGAGTTGAAGGAAGACAGTGCATGGAGGGGTGTAGATGGAGCAGGACAAACTACATGTGAAGAGACAGAGGAGAACCAGCTGGCCAGCAGAGATAGGGGAGGGTGTATTAGCACACACTGGTCCGACGAGTAGGGGCAGGGAGATCTACTAACTACTGGGTAGGTATACTGATAACTGCGCTCCTTCAGGACCTTTCAGCCAAGCATCTCAACATGCTTCACAGTTGATGGAGCCTCGTTTAGATGTCAAAAGGGAAGCACAGGGGGGCGGAGGGGGAATGGCTTGCTCTGGATCACTTGGCAAGATTAGAAACCTTATCTTCCAATTCCAGGCACCCTGGTGCAACGAACAGACCGGATTGCCCTTCTGCGCAGCAGGGTAAAGTCGGGATGAGCAGACATCCCAGTCACTCCAGATCAGACAGTCGGCATTAGAAGCCAGATCGCCACAATCTCTCTGTTCCAGTCCTTCCAGGACTATTTTTCCTCTACCTGCCCACTCTGAACTAGGCAATATGGAGGAAAAAAACATGCAAAAGAGGACCTTGACAGTTGACAGTTTGGGTGTAGATTCATAAGTAAGCATCTTCCACAAGCAAAATAGTGACTCCTTTAGGTCAGGCTGCAGAGAGGGGCCACTTGGAAACCAGAGATACTCTTCTAATGTCATTTTAAATGGGGCATTATCCAGGAGCTCTGATTAAGCGTATGCTTCAAAGCATCTCGTGCGCTGACTGCTCTTTGTGAAGCACTGTATTGGTTTCCCTCCAGTAAAATAACGCTCCTTGTTGTCTGCTTAGATGACACAATTGTGTACAAAGTCCAGAATCTCCAGTGGACTGCTGATTTCTCTGGTGATGTGACTTTAACCTGGGCTCGACCTAAAAAAATGCCCTCCGCATCCTGTCTCTATAACGTCTATTATAGGTAAGGCGCACAAGTTATTTCTGCCAAACACAACTTTACTGTCAGTGTGGGTTTTTGTGTGTCGTGTCAAAGTTAGGAGAAGCCTTAGGCTTTTTATGGGATCAGGGCCCTAAGGGGATTCATTTCAACCTAAAAAATCTAGTTTCTGCATGAAAACCCAGCCCCCAGATGACTATAAGTGGAGGAGATTGATAGTAAACTGTTTTGCTGTTATTTTTTTTCAGCATGCATTTGACAGCACTTTTGCATACAGGTGGTTTTACTGGTTTTTTCCCTATGTAATCAGCTTCTTTTTCTGATTGATTTCTTTGTGTGGGAAACAATCCTTTGGGTCTTTCTTTGTGTGGGAAACAATTAGAAGGAGAGAAAAAGAGTCAAGTTAGGGGAGAGCAGCTGGAATAAAAATTGATTTAAGTGGCTGTTGTAAATCCGTCAGCTATGTGTAACTTGCTTAACTTTCAAGTTGATGGTGTCCCTTTAACAACGAAGAAGAAAAGCAAGCAGTCTCTAAAAGCGTAGTCTGATGATTCGCACTCCTGAGACAAGTTAAAACCTCTTGTTACCAAACTGCTTCCAGACTAAGTGGTTTTAATCTCCTACACAGGATGGTTGGTGAAAGTATTTGGAAAATTTTAGAAACTCACAGCAACAAAACAAACAGCATCTTAAAAGTCCTCAAGCCGGATTGCACGTACCAGGTGAAAGTTCAGGTCCACTGTCTCACCAAAATCTACAACACTAATGACTTCATTACTCTGCGCACACCAGAAGGATGTAAGCAGCCTTACTTGTTCACCTTGGACTCCCTAGGTTTGCAGATTGTTAATCAAGTAACCCCAGCACGTGATTCTTAAAGGATAACAGTGGAAGTCAGCCCTTTTGGCAAGCATCCCACAAAGTAGCCCCAGGCCCTTCTCAAGTGCCTCTCTGATCCCCGTTCCCTGTCTGATCTGCTGCTTTGCTTCCTGCTTCCTTCCCAGTGCTCCCTGCCCAATTTACTGCTTTGCTCTCTGCTCCCTGCCCTGTCTGCCACTGCGCTGCCTGTCCCCTCCCTGATCGGCTGCGTGCCGCACAGGCTGCCTGTGTTGGCCCCTGTAGCACCTGTGCTGCAGCTTGGCCACCCCCCAGTTTAAAAGATGGAGGTGCATTTTCTGAATAGCAGCCCATGACCTTTTGCGGTAGACCTAAGGGATGCAGCATCAGTGGGAGTTAATTTGGATAGCTCTTTTGAGCCAAGGATCTGTCCCCTCATCCGCGGTTGTGCCTCTAACCAAAAAGTAATAGGGGTCACTGGGAAATTCGCCATTTGTACTACTCTTCGGAGGTTGCGGGCTTGTTGGAGCCATGTGTAGGGAATCCAGTATTTGAAATTTTGCTGAGGGTGGAGGCCTGGGCTGGGGAGATGGGGCAAAATAAATGATGTTGGTTTCTTTACAGTCAGGAGGAAAACTTTCATTGAAGTCAAAATGTCTCTTGTTGGGTGCAATATTTCTAAGGGAGGGATAGGACACAGGACACATCCAGGCCCTGTTCATTTCCCCTAGTAGGGGAACTTACTCATAGCCAAGGTCTTGCTTATGGCTCTGCCATTATGGTCCTGACATGCTGACTCCTGTGGCCTGTGCATCCCTAACCTATTTGTTTCTTTGCCAGTACCCGATGCCCCTTTCAATCTTCAGCTCTCCCTAAACAAAGAGGTCGAAGGCACAGTGAGCAGCCACTGGACTCCACCTGTGAATGCCCATGGCCTGATACGAGAATACATTGTGAGTATTGTTCAACACCTTGTCCTTGACCCACGTGTTGAGTGGGAGCTGTGCAGGCAGATTAAAGGAAAGGGTTCCTCTCTCAGGGAGAAGTAATGTGACAGTGCCTGGCACTGGGAGTTAATGATATCACCTCTGTACCATACAATCACTGAAATACCCATTCAGATTTAGGGATGCCGTAAGCCTTTGCTTCTGAGAGTGATGAGAAGACAGGAAGGTTTCTGTTTCGCTCCTTAGACACATGACAAAAATAAATTTCAGAAAAAGACACCTGATTCACAAAACTGAGTCGCTTTAACCTGGCCCACTCTCCTGTTATAGGCTGTGATAAACCCAAATTGTAAATCTTGCTGGATTCTTGACAGTCCTCTACACTTGCCAGGGCTGGTTGGGTGAAACTTGTATGATTTCTTCAGCGCGCTGATTCTCAACCAGGGTGTCTTGAGATCCTTTCAGGGGTGCCTCAGGGTCCCATGCAGTGTTAATAGTCTCTAGTGAGCATACAAGGTTCACCAGATAAACCCCAAGATTTCAAATAAAAATTGATAGTGTTAAAAACCTTCTGCCCTGCTGGGGTCTTTCTGAGTTCTTTGCAGCAGAAGAATAGCTCTTTTCTTTTCCCATAGTCAAGAAATGAGTGAAAGCTAAGAGCTGGCATTTTCCAAGGGGGGCCTTGAATCTAATGAGGGAAGCCTTGGCTCTAGAAGGTAGAGCACCGCTGCTTTAGTAATTTGTGTCAAAGTTTCACTTGCTTTACTTAACCAATGATATCATCCATTAAGGGATTATCAGGAAGGGCCAGATCTTACCCTGTGATCCACAGGGTGTGTGTAGCAGAGGACCTTTCAGACACTTGTGTGTGGCCTACGCATTTGTCCGTAGGCAAGGTGCAGATGCATACTAGAAGGGTATTTTACCATGTCTCTCAATTTAGACCAGCTGTGTTGGGGGAAGTTGTGTGGTTCCAGTTAGAAATGGGCTGCCTAAGCCTAACTTTTCAGACCCCTTCAGTTGTGACCCTTCTCTCAGTTGTGATGGCCTGTACTACCCTATCGCAGGAATGTCCGTCCAGCACACAGCCCAATTACATTGCTCATTATGAAGCTCTGATCTCTTCTTTTCACATTATTAGGTGGAATACAGCAGAAGTGGCTCCAAGGAGTGGTCTTCACTTCGAGCCAGTAGGAACTATACTGAGATCAAGGACCTGCAGCTCAACGCACTGTATACCTTTAGAGTGAGTATTTTTCAAAGCCTTACCCTGATAAAGTCTTAAGAAGTTTTCTTTAACGGGTGATCTGAGAACCGCATAGTTACCTGACTAACAACGTGCCAGCTCAACCTGGCATGAGTCTAAGACCAGCACAATTACTGACTCTGCCAGTGTCAATGGAAGGAGTCAAGCCTGTATTTTTTAAAAGTCATCACTAATGGCCTAATTCTGAAGTCACTGTGATTGGGCAAGGTCTGGGTCAGCTACAAATGTAGTCCTAATTGTGTCACTGGGGAAAGAAACGGGGCGGATGTGCGAAGGGAAGTCATTGGATGGGGTATAATGTTAAAGGCTAAATTAATGGGATGGGGATTTGCATGAGAAAACACTGGGGAAGGTGCGGTCCTGACCTGCCGATTTTCCACATTGCTTAGCTCAATCACTGATATCAGTAGGGATTCAGTGTTAAAGCGGATGTCACAATACAGCCTCCGTGAATCCATACTACTTTTACGCTGGTTTGTACAATCCCTTTCGGGTAGAAAAGCGAGTGTGCATTCTGATGTATGCACTTGCCTTTCTTTATGCAAGACGGTTTCCAAATTCATTGCACCAATGGACTTCATGGCAATTGTGGTTCTTTATATCAGGGCAGAATTATTCAGAAACCCCTTCACTTGAGAAGCTTTTTTATAAAGACCTTGTCCTCAGGGTAATCTAAGGAGGTGCAGGTGATACATCTGCACCTCCTTAGATCACCCGAATTAACTCCAAGTAGCTGTGCTTTATCTTTGCTCACAACCCTTTTATTACCGAGTAATTAAGCCACTTTGTCAAAATTTTACAATGAAAATGGAGTACGAGTTTTCGAGCAGAGTTATTGAGAGGGTGGAACTGAAGAGAAATGGACTTGGAAGCAAAACAGTGTGCATTTGTTCATATTAACTAACCCTCTAATTTGCAAAAAGGTTGCTGCGGTAACTAGTCGGGGAGTAGGAAACTGGAGTGATTCCAAATCCATAACCACGACAAAAGGCAAAGGTAAACCATTTTTATGTGTTTCAGTTTGAATGAGCGTGGGCAACATAGAAAAAAGAACCAAGTAAACAAGCATGAATAATCATCTGATTTTCTCCCCCCCCCCCCCCCCCTGGGGGTTTTTATTTTTTTTTTTTTTTTTTTTTTTTTTTTTTTTTTTTTTTTTTTTCCCCCCCCCCCCCCGTTAGGATTTTTAACATTTGTATTGGCTCTGCTGTGCCATTTATAAATGCAGGACAGGTGCTGTACAACTTACAAGTTAAAAAAAAAAGAGACTGTCAAATTGAAAATCTAACTGTAGAAATCCAAATCCTATTGTTGTGCTACTATTATCACCTTCCATTTCTCAGCCTGGAAGAACTTTGAAAATCTAATTTATTTTTCACTGCCCTGGCTTCTGTTAGCTTTGTATTTCATGTAGTCGGGACTGCGAAAAACGTCTAATCAGTTTTACTAAGGTTCCAGTGCAGTCACCTGATACCACAACGGTTAGATTACAGATACCAGAGTCATGTTTAAATGCAACCAAAAAACCCCCCAAAAACAGTTTGCCCTGAAATTTTTTTAAATAAAACCTTGGAATCATTTTTATTATGAGTTTCTATATAAATCGGGATTTCTTTTTCAAAAAAAACTTACACGTCAATCCTAAATGTGCTGACGGTGTCCCTTTCAGTGATTGGCATTGATTTTTGGCTTTAAATCCACTTTCAGCAACACAAGAAAAACGGGGGAAAAAGAGCAGGCTACTGAAAATGTGTAACAACTCTGATAATATGAAGAGCGACCGGTAGCTAATCATTGGAAGGGGTTGGAAGGCAGAGGGAGGAAAAAATTGAAACTTTTTTGCAGGATTTTCCAATAAATTCTGCTCTGACCCACTCTCAACTCAGCATCCTCTCTTCACCTTTTATTCTAAAGTATTAGTCCCACCCTAAAGTATTGACTGTAAAAGAGCACTCATCTCAGTGATTTCAGAGATTGAAGTCAATATTGTGGTCTACGGCGCAGGTTTCTTTCTATGTGGAAGAAATCCTTGGTAGAAGACCTTCAGGATAACAACTATAACAATCTGCTTTTTTTAGTGCCATAGAAATGCAATTGTCTTTTAGGGTTTTGACCTTGAATTAACATCTGTTTATTCTCTTCAGTTATTCCACCACCTACCATCCATATTGAGAGTTACAGTGAAGACTCTATTAGTTTCACCCTGAAAATGGACACGAAAACTAAGGTAAGGTGTTAACCTTGTGGCTAGAACCAGAGTTAGATCTGACTGATAAATTGTTGGCATAACAGACATTTATTGCACGACGAAGTATGCCACTCAGTGGTGTTTAGCCACACGAGAATCCCAGCTTTGACATAAGCAAATCACCCATTTAGAAAGTAAGAATACAGTCATCAGGGGGTTGGGTTTTTTTAAGAAAGGTTTAATAGTCAATAACTAATTACCCTAGCTCTGTCTGGTATTTACCATGTAATGAAAGGGTTCAGAGACCCCAGGGCAAACACAGAGGGCTGGTAGCACAGTGCATGCCCTGTAATTTTCATATTGATAAATGCCTTGACACTAGGAGCTAATGTGGAAGCAGGGTTGCCGGTCTGATACTGGTTTCTTCTTCAGAATCTCCGACAGGGTCTGGGAAAAAGCAGGGTTCAGTTTTCATACAGGTCCTAACCAGCACGTGTGCCGTAGAGGTTTGTTACGTATCTCTGGATCCTAAAAGGCAACAAGCCAGCAAAGCAAGAACTAACAAAAGATAGCGTCCCCCCTGTCCTCAGCATTAAAATATTCAGACTTTTTTCAAAAGTAGGGTTTCCAGACATCTCCTTATTACAAGTCCTGTACGGGTACAGGTGTTTAAGCTCTAGGGGTGCAGAGGCATGGAGATGGTGAGCAGAAAGAGCAGATAGGTTGGACATAAGGATCATTGAGTCCAGCCCCCAAACGTGCAAGGTGCTTGCACCAGAGTAGGTGCAAGCACCTACGCTGGAGACTTTCCAGAAACACTTGGATGCCTATCTTGCTGGGATCCTTTGACCCCTGCTGCCTTCCTGCCCTTTGGGCAGGGGGCTGGACCCGATGATCTCGTGAGGTCCCTTCCAGCCCCTAACAGCTATGAAATTTATGACATAGACTGCCCCAGTTCCTCCACTTGTGATGGGAGATCCAGTATGAAGGTGTACTGTGTATGGATCCAGTATGAAGGTGTACCATCCATCTTGTACTGTGTGAGGAGACAGCTGAACAGAGAACTCATGCATCCTATGTGCTTTTGCTGCTTGGTAGGTGACTGGTTATGTTGTGAACATCTTCTGGACATTTGATACCCACAGGCAGGAAAAAAGGACTTTGTTCATAGAGGGAGAAAAGTCAGCGCAAAAAGGTAAAACTTTCAGCTGTAAAACTCTTGTTCTGAAGACATCCTGATGGGGAGATGGTCATTGGTATAGATTGGCATTTCAGTAGTTCTTAATCTAGGTAGGGTACTCATGCAAGTAGGGTTCATTGTGTGGGCAGGTCATTGCAGGACTGGACTGCAGATTCATGTTCCCTGTGAAAACCCTAGATAAACAGTGATTATTCCCCTGGCCATAAAGACTTCAGTGTCATGGCTGCATTGGGAAAAATAGTCCTTTCCTTCTCACACAGGGCTTTGGCCGCTGGAGTGTTGTTGTCAGGAGCCCCCATGCCCAACATTGCTCAGGGGACACACTGCCTTACCACGGGAGGAAGATACATCTACAGATATGCCAAAATCTGCCCAGACTCTGTAGCTGGCCTCCATTTAGCCTTACCCCCATGTACAGCAGAGTCACTCCATGGACTCTGGGTGGAGCAGACTATATCCTAAAAAGGAAACGAAGAAACAGGTGCTATGTAAAATACAGGATAAAGGACTAGATGTTCAACCATTAGTATCTGTTAGTGTGATTGCCAGTTATAAGCAAAGCAGGTGCAGTGCTGCCCTCCCTGCGTATTTGCAGACACAATTTAGGTAAGATAGATGCCTGGCACCCTAGCGTGCCTGGCTTGAGTGGAACATTTTGCCTTGAAGTGGTATTTATGGCACTTCATCCTCTCTGAGCAGCCTTGCAGTGGATAGTCTGCACCTTAGAAATTCAACACCTATTCAGCAACAAGTCAAGCATGACTTGGGCTAAAATCCAACATGGCCGCATTAATCTGATCGATTATTAATTCTGTCCTCTCTTAGCTAGGAGAAATCATTGTTATTTCCAAGTCAAGATTGAGGAAGGCGTCAAAATAAAGCAGCAGATTCATAATATGTCCCCCAGGTGAATCGTTTTTAAAAAACCCCACCAAATTAATGAGAAGACAAGCCAGATAAGTGCGTGTCTGTGTCACGGAAGTAACCGTCTACCAGAACAATTTGCTGTTGCCCCGTGGTTTCAATAATTCACCTAATCAAGTGGCTCAAATCTTTCTTTTTGTTCAGTGGCTAATTTGACAGCTCACACACCGTATGAAATTTCTGCTTGGGCCAAGACCGAACTGGGTGACAGTCCTTTGTCTTTTGCACATGTTGTGACCAGCGGTACGAGACCCGCACCTCCAAGCCTCAAAGCCAGAGCCATCAATCAGACGGCGGTGGAATGTAACTGGACAGGACCAAAGAACGTGGTGAGGCCCTGTTCATTCCTCTCTCTCGTGTGACCCATGCTTCGTCTCAGATGTACCCCTGGAACCTCAGGCCAGAAAATATTAGGACAAAGTTTTTGACTGCAGTTGCATTTCCATCAAGTGCTAGGAAAATAAGAGTGACCTTGGAATTTTTTGCAGTTATTGGCATGGGCCCTACAAAAGAAGGATGCATATCAAACCATGCAGCCACTTGTTGCTAGGTTTACTCCCCTCTAGGCCCATACACCGCAAAGAAAATCCCATATTGTGTGACACACGGTCATGACAGTCTCAGCTGAGGGGTCCTGAGAGACCGGGCAGTTTTTAGCTCTTCTGTCCTTGACAATAATGTATGACCCAGGATTTAATCATAACGTGCGTGTCACATGGTAGGTAAGATGTCATATGGCTGTTCTTCTCTTCCACAGGTATATGGTGTTTTCTATGCTACATCTTTCCTAGAGCTGTACAGAAACCCTCACAACACTACCACTACTGCATATAACATCACCATGATTGTGAACAGGGATGAGCAGTACCTGTTTCTGGTAAGGGCTTTACATATATTTTCTCTTCCTCCTGTACAGCTAGCACTAGCAGGTCATAGAAATCTGAGGAAATGGCTTTAATTGGCCTGTCTTCTTTTTAAGGTCCGTGTGATATCGCCTTACCAAGGGCCACCTTCTGACTACATTGTGGTGAAGATGATACCTGACAACAGGCTTCCTCCTCGGCATCTCCATTCTGTGCTCACTGGAAAGACATTTGCTGTCATTAAATGGGAGTCACCCTACGATTCACCGGACCAGGATATGGTAATAGCTTCATGCACGCGGCTTATGCTCATGGACAACTGGTTGTTCAAGCCATGAAGTGCCTTCAGTGGCAAAATGTGCTCTACAAAATACAAGTTTATTAGCTGACATTAGCTAATGGAGAGCCCTGAACATCAGAGTGGGCCTGATTTTGATCTCACTTGCAATGGTGTAAAATCAGAATTAAGTCCACCAAATTCAGTGCAGTTGCACTATGTGAGTTCAGCTCAAAAGAAAACCCTGCACTTTTAATACAAAAGTTTCAAGACGACCTTGAACATCTGGGACTTTCCATTAAATGTGACTACCTGGCAGAAAACGATATTATATGTTGAATTATCCCACACAGTGCAGACATAATTTTCTTTGTTTCCTCTTATCCTCCAGATACCACATTGGCTGCCTCAGTAAATAGTGTTTTGGGGCATTGGTCCAAGCCCACAGTAGACTTTATTAAATTTGCATTTTGCCACAATTATGACGTACAACCTGGCATCTGTTTATGAAGGGGGAACTTTCACCATTCACTTTGTATGCAACTTTCCTTCCCCTCTGCAGTTATATGCTGTTGCAGTAAAGGATTTAGTAAGAAAAATGGATAAAGTCTACAAAGTGAAAACCCGTAACAGCACAGTGGAATACACCATTAAAAAGCTAGAACCTGGAGGAAAATATCACATAATCATTCAACTCGGAAACATGAGCAAAGAATCCAGCATGAAAATTAACACAGGTAGGGAAAGAGCATTAACATTTAAGTATCCTAGCAAGTCCTTGCATGACTGCCCACTAGAGGGTATCTTACACCTTTCATGGACACACTTAATCTACTGGTTCTCAAGTTTAAAAAGAAAAAGATTCAAGGCACCTGTTATAAAATGCCAGCTCTTAGTTTTCACTTGTTTTTTGACTACAGAAAAATGAGAGAGCAGTTTTTCTGTTACAAAGGACTCAGAGGACACATCCCCACGAGTGGGAACATGCATTTCCCAGGGGACAAATAGCAACGGCACGTATTTGTGCACTGCTGCTTGTCCCCAGGCAACATCTCTGTATGCACACTCTGGCTCCCGGCAAATTCCCTTGGGTGGGGTAGGGGAGGCTGGGACCAGCACCAGGGCTGGCCCCAGCAGCCTGATCTGGAGTCCTGGGGGCTTCCTGGAGCTGCAGTGGCAGCGAACCACATGCGTGGAGGCTGGCCGGCACCTGGAGCGTGGCTCCGCTTTTGAGTGGCGCATGCTGCAGCCACGTGCACCACCCTGCTTTTTCGTGCCACGTTGGTTTTTTTTTGACTGGAATCTCCTGGTGTCAAAAAACCCACTGTGCTGCTGATTAGTAGTGCAACAAATGTGTGCATGTGAGGTTTGTGGTGCCACAGATGGGTTTGCGGCTCCACCTGCGCGCTTGTGGGGATGCGGCCTTGACCATAAGTCGCAACGTTGGTACCTCTGTGGGTTCCTCTGAAATCTCTGGGTTTATCATTTGAATTATATTGGCACACCTAGCAGTGCTAACATTGTATGATACCCTGCAGCTCCTTTGAAAGGATCTTAAGGCATCCCAGTGTATCATGGGACCCTGCCTGACACTTGTGGTTCTGTAGAGATCTTGTTTACTGCAGTTTCTAAATGGAAGGACTATCATCACTGTTAAAAATTAATGCGTCTGCCATTTCCCTCACATTTACAGTTCCTCTGTCTGCACCAGATGCCCTAAAAATTATAACTGAGAATGACCACATTCTGCTTTTTTGGAAGAGTTTAGCCTTAAAAGAAAGTAATTTTAATGAAAGCCGGGTAAGTCACGCACAAAGCTTGTTTGTCTTTTGGTTTGATAAAGAGGACTTGAGAACACAGCACACTGACAGGTGTGTCCCAGTGTGCATGTCTATACACGTGCGGGACGTCTCCCGTGTTTCCCAGTATGCTGTACTCCACAGTAAGAATACAACAAAGCTGTCCTTGGGGACTGTGTTTCCCAGCCTGGTCTTGCTCCTTTGTTTCTAAGAGATAGAGAGGCTAGCTGGAACCACAAGAAACTAAAGTTAATCCCTTCAGTATTAAGAAGAGAGGGAAGACTCAGCTCACCATGCTGATTCCCACCCTAGCAAGCCCAAGCAAGAGAGTCATCCTTAGGGTCTCTCTTATGAACCCTAGATTGCTTGTCGGAGACTGTTTCTGTCCCTTTGTGATCCTTGCCTCCTGTCCATCAGGTATTTTTGCAGGAACACCTGGAATGGAGCAGCCTTTTCCTAGGAGACTTCTCTTCAGCAGTACATTAAGGTGTTCATGCACTCCGTGCCATGTACATGCTCTTCCTTTTGCGGGCCATTAGCTTTACTAAATTGCTGCCAGGTTTGGTCACTAGAGATGTTGATACGTGTGCTCCAGGAAGGGGGAGAAGGTGCATTAATTAAAGTGGCTGAGCGCATCGCTAATTAAAGCGTTCAGAGCATCACGTGTATCAGCATCCCCGCACTGCAAAATGGCGGCAAGGGCACTTTAATTTAGAGCTCCTCAAATGAGCTTTAGTTAAAGCACCCTTACCATCATTTTTCAGTTTGCAGACACTGATACATGTGATGCTGGAATCTGCTGGAGTGCAGTAATTACTACACTCCAGCAGACTCAATTAATCAAGTCTGCTCCAATGCACTGTAATTACGGCACATCGGAGCAGCCTCCCTGCACGTGTATAGGCTCCCTACAGTTGTGAGTCCCAGTCTGTCAGCTTTTGAGAGAAGGATATCTTTCCTTTGGGAAAACATCGGCCTCCTGGGGTACTTAAGTGTATCAGGGGGTTGGGGATAGGATGCAAAGCCTTTCACATGTGGGTCACCATATCTGTTGCAGCTCATAATTGCTATTACTACAGACTAATTGTACTGAGGAATGAATTCATGTTCTCCATCACATTGTTGGTGGGTCTGTGTCACAAAACCAGTCTCATAATCGGACTGTTTTTGACAGTCTCTTGTGATGCTGAGGTCTGAGTGGTTCCTGGAGACTGGAGTCTCCCTTCAACTCCTGACTGTCTTTACAGGTCAGGGTTGTCTGAAGCAAGCTTGTCAAAACCCAACACTGTTCAGCAGAATTAAATTCATTAGCAAGTTTAAGAGTGTCAGAAGTAGCAAACCTTGACCTGCAGTTTGATCTCAGTGGAGGAACAGAATAATTTGCGTGACTTCTTTTTTAAAATCTCAGGGTTATGAGATTCACATGTTTGACAGCGCAATGAATATCACAGCTTATCTGGGGAACACCACAGAGAACTTCTTCAAAATTTCCAACCTGAAGCTTGGCCATAACTATTCATTCACAGTTCAGGCCAGATGTCTTTACAGTGGACAGATGTGTGGGGAGCCTGCTACACTTCTTTATGATGAACTAGAAACTGGTAAGGCACTAGCTTGCTTTTTTCCCCTCCTCTTCTTTAAGCCAAGCAGCAAAAAACAGCTTGTGCTCCATTGCTAAAAGATAAATTTGTTTACTGGAAGCTCAGGTGGGGGAGGAATTCAATCAAATATAATACCGCTAATGAAATCAGTGTTTGCATCCTACCAGTAGTCATCTAAAAGAAATCATCACACAATAGCCAAGACTTGAATGAAGTGGTGATTGTGCATATTTATATTTATTTATTCCACCAGTGGCTCTTTAGGACTATGAATAGGTAGGATTATGTTCACTATAGGTAGTGAACACTGTAAAGCAGCTGTTGCAGTTGGCAGTTTTTTCCTCTCCTTATAGGTGAAGACCACGCAGCATCCCAGATGGGAAAATCCACGGACGTAGCTGCCATTGTGGTCCCAATCTTATTCCTGTTGCTTGTGACCATGGGAATAGGGTTTGTTGTATTATACATGAGACACAGAAGGCTTCAGAACAGTTTCACTGCCTTTGCGAATAGCCACTACAGCTCTCGTCTCGGCTCAGCTATATTCTCATCAGGTGATGATTTAGGTATGTAAAGCAATTGGTTCCCTAAGCCTGAATTTCACTGTAGCTTTGAGGACCTGAAACCATTGAAGGTCATTGTATGTAATGGGACCTGTGTTTGCAAGTGGTAGAAATGACTGCAGTTCCTGATCACTTTTCAGTTGTAATGAGCAGACTTTCCTCCAAATGACGCGCAATTTCCTTTGGCCACAGCAACGTGATCTGAGGCTCATTTCCCAACTATCTTTGGCTCTGTTCTCAGAGCCTGTATCTGCAAGGTGTAAACTAAACAGTATGTGAGCAAACCCTACTGACTGTGCTGCCTTGGCCATGCTCTAGCCCATGCCATCCCATACACAGCAGCAAACAAGAGAACTGTATGCTGCACCAGTACATATCCATATCTTCTTATCTGCCTCTGCAGGCAGGGAAACTTGGGTTCCAATCCTTAAAAAATCAGCCCCTTCATCTGTCTGGGTCAGACAAAGTCAGAACTCCATGCATCTTACTGGGTGCATCTACACATGCAATTCATTTGAAGCAATAAAGTCTGGAGTAGTTTGAGCCGGAGTAAACTATACCTGGGTGCATTGTCTACATGTGCACCTGGGACAGCAGCAATTTGAGCTGGAGCAGAGCAGTTTACACCAGGGTTGGAGGCACATGGGGTCCGCCCAGGACTCCAGGTGGTGGCATCAGGCAGCAGAGGGGCTGTCTGCGGACAAGGGTGCTGAGAGTGCAGAGCTGCATGGCTAGGCGGCAGACAGGAGTCTGGCTCCCTGCTGGCTGGGATGATCATAGCCAATTTACGCTTACGGTCAGTCTCTACAGGTGCATTTAATTGCAGTTAATTACCCCCACCGTAAGATAGTACTGCCAGGGAGAGGACTATCTTACCGAGGCATCAGTTAGTTTACTGGAGCATAACAGTGTCACGCGTATAGACGATGACACTTAAACTGCAGCTAATTAGTCTACTCTACAGTTAAGCGCATGTGTACACACAACCACTGTGTTGGGTTTTAATCTTTTGCTATTATTAACCCTTGGAGGATTTACTGTAAGGATTCAGGCTTATTTTACCATCCTCACCCAAAATTGCTTTTTTTTCCATTCCTGTTCCATAGCTACCTCAGCCATTTCTGTATTTGCAAGACAAATTTATTATTACCTTCTGGGTATGTGGGGTCATTTCCAACTTCTGGAATAACTTGAATTGACATAAAGAGCAGCTGGAACAGGAACATACTTTTCTGTATCGAGTTTGGGGGATCCTTTAAGTTGAAAGCTGCCATGGACTTACCTTGTTTGATTTAAGTCTGTTGACTTGTTTTCCAGTGTTGCTGACCCTCAAAAAATGCTTTTTGTCAATATTGTTACCCTAGTGATTTCTTCTTGCCTAGACTGAAGCAAACTACCATATCAGGTAGTTAGGGGAGAGGGAATCTGCTTGAATACCGAGTCCCTGCTTAGTATGAAAGTAATAATGCCTGTGTTTTCCACTACATTTTTACCATATGCAGGAGGTCAAACTAGGGATGAAGACAATAGTATCAATTTCAAATAATGGGGTCATAAACTGTTACAGTATAGTTATTATGTCTGTACACTCCTTTAGTGTAGCAAAACTGTTGCAACTTTGACCCAGTGGGCACATCTACATGTGCATTAATGTGCTGTGGTTACTGCCCATTAAGTTTAGTACCTGTAATAACAGGTTCTAACTAAATGCGCAGTAACAGGCACTACTGTGCAGTGCACTGGCACACACCTTTTAAGTGACTGTAATGTGCAGTAAACTACTTCTAACGCGCATTAGCGCAATAGCGTGGCTTTCTCTGTGATGCGGTAATGCATGGTAGAATTAGTCTACTGCGCATTTAGCATCTCATGTAAATGTGCCCAGTGTCATTCAGGGTTAGAGTTGTAGCAATTTAACTAACTTGTATCACTGCGAGAACCTGCAGAGATGGATTGTTACAGCCGATGCATGCTCCCAAGTGACAGCTGCCCTTAGCCTCTTAAAGGGGTGAAAAAGTATATTTGCCCACAGCCTGGAGGAGCTAACGTTTCTTTGCAGACATAAGCTCTGTAGAACTACTAGAGCCATATGACAGAGCATTGTGTTTGCTTTCTAGGTGACGAGGATGACGAAGCGCCGATGATAACTGGATTTTCAGACGACGTCCCCATGGTCATTGCGTGAAGCTCATTTCTTGACTGTAAACCAAATGGTGTAAATATTTCATTTGATAAAAATAGTCAATTGTTTATTTTACAAATGCACTTTGAGTTGCAATACGTTATTTTTATATGGGCCAAAAAAAGAAAAATAAAAAAAAACCACTTTGTAGTAATCAACTGTGAACTGCAAAAACCAGGTTAATTTAGTAACAGATTGCTTTGATTTAACATTAATTTAGTCTTACAAGGCTATGCTTGCTGGGCATGCTTTCAAGTCTGTGAGATATTTTCTGTTGATGAAATTGGCTACTCTTTTTATTTTTCTAAGACAATAATAAATTTATTTAAAAAAATTCAGGAGATTATATATAGAGAGAGATAAGTAATATAGTCCCTGAAGGTTTTACTTTTACTTTAAAAATCGTTTGGACTTTGTTTTATATGGAAGTATTTTGTTTTGTTAATTTATTGGGAAATCTGCGTTAGCTCAGATTTTCAGAGTCGTCAGACATTGTACACATTATTGTGTAGAACATGTGCCACTTTATCTTGCAAGGCAGTAGTTTTTCATCATCAGATTCATTGTTGTTGCCATAAAGCAAATAAAACAAATGTTATTTTACTTTTTAATATTTTTCCATTATTAAACAATTTGGGGTCATTATTTTGACATTCGGGCCCCTTTTCAGGATAGCTCTTAAGTACGAAATTAACTTTAAGCATGGATTTAAATCCTAATTACTTTAGCAGGACGTAAGCCAGTGCTTCAGTGCTTTCCTGAACTGGGGAATGCAGATCTATGAAGCAAATGTACCTGATTTTCAGAGATGCTCAGGACCCCCAGCTCCTGCTGACTTTGAAAATCAGGCCACTTTTTAACCCAGACTCAATATGTGCCTAACTATAAACACATACCTAATGATGCACCTGAGTCAAGGTCTTATTTAAGAGATTCAGGGCCACATTGTGCCAATGCTTATGCATGTGAGTGACTTTGCACACACACACACACACACGCATGCACGCGCGCACACACACACACACACAGAGTATGTTGGCAGCCACTGTGCTACTCACATGAGTAAAGTTACTTGTATGAAGAGTTTAGAGATCTGGCACGAAATAGGGATTTAGGTATGCATATGTACGCACCCAGGTTTTCAGTGTTTTTCCCTTACCTCCACACTTGATGTTACTACAGTCTGCAATGTTCTGTAAATCACCAGCATTGTCCTAGATGCTTTGGGGTTACGCGCAATAGTGAAGTTGTTAATTGTACCCTGCATTGTTTTGCCGGATTTTTCTCATTAAATAGTTTTCTAATGCCTGTCAATAACATAACTGGAAAAAAAAATGGCCAGTAATATTTTTAAAACACAAACTCAATGAGACAAAACATATACCCTCCAAGACACTAATGTATTGATGAGTGGCCCAGGAAAAACCTCAGGGTAAATGCAGAGTAAGTGCCGAGAAGTAGATGTTCCGCAGTCGTAAAACGCCTTACGCATCTGAAAATCCAAAATTATTTGCATTTGCAACAGGATTCTTTATTCCTTCCTATTATCTGAAAGGAGCTGTGGCTGTAACTTCAGTTAAGAAGTAACACACACATATATATACACACGCAGAGTACTCACCATCTCGTAGTATGCCTACAGTAGCTGCCAGTTACAAAGCTCACATTTAGCCTCTAGAAATGTATGGTATCGTTGCCTAGCCTTCTTGTGACAGTAGAGCATGAATCTCCCCACCACGTCAAACTACTTGCCACCCCAAGTGAATGCTCATGGGTCACGTCGATACATATTCTGTATATGCAAAACCTAGCCACTGTACGCAGTACAATTCAATGCATTGTCTTGTCATGATGTATTTCATTTGATTAAACCAAAAGTATCTTTGTTGTGTAATTTTAAAATATAATTGCAGTCTTCCTACAGATGGAGTGAGAGCAGAAAGGGCCAACCATATTTTGATAGGCAATGGACCTCTTTAATTTCAAATACAGGAAATATGTAAAATATGTACAAGTTCTGTATGCTTCCATGTGCTAGAGAAATACAAAATGTATATTTTAACTAATCATTATCACTGTCCGTAGCCAATGATAAATTGATTTAATGTTTTTCTAAATCGGTGGCCAAAATTAATTTGGATTCGACTACCGATGCTTTATTTAAGCTTGGGAAGTTGCGGCTTCCTTGTTTACTCGGCTAGAGCGCCAGATGTTGTTCTGAAGTACATTGTGAGTAACACCAGCACAGCATGCTATCATATTGAATCATTCAGGGTTTACATTAGAATATCCCAGATTAGAATTTAGTCTAGCATCACAAATTCCTAGATCCATCAAAAGATTCAAATGTGTTTCTAGGAAAAAAGAAAGAAAACGAGAGAGAAAATATTTATCCCAAGAGTCCGACTACTGTTTCTTTTTAAACAGTTGCTTCTGCCCAGTTAACACTACCTTAAAAAAGGCAGTGTCTCAAAGGGTATGAGTTTCCATTGCACATTCAGCCTGGTCAGATCCTACTTGCCTTATTTGTACTCCCACTTCACAAAACTTATCCTAGTAAGACGAGGAGGATTTCACTCCCATTTTTCACCCGTAATGAAATACCCTAAGGATGAACTCCAGTAACTAACCTCATGGCCATCTGAAATAGCCAACCAAAATTCCTCAGTATGTTTTCAAGCTTTTGACTTGAAAGACCCCGTCCAGTTGGGCAACCCGTAATTGCTGGTCATTCAGAAAGGTTTCGCTGCACTCATTACTGAGCAGCATATGTACCCAACGTAGGTTGTTTCCAGTTTCAAATATGCTGTTGGAAATTAAACATGCTGGTTAGCAGTGTCTGGGTTATATAATGCATGCGAAACTGGGTCTGCAAAATGTCCATGCGTTGCTAATGTGAAATGAAGGGTTTCAGTGGCAGCGAAGCAATGCGTGGACCTTGTGCTAACTCTGCAGGACTGGATTTCACCCTGTGTGAATAAGTATTGCAGTGGATAGACATCCTCAACCCTTAAACATTTTCCCTTACTGCAAAAATGGCCAAGCAGCTTTACAGGGCTAGTGTATTTTTTATAAATAGAAAATTCTAAGCTCCAGGGAAGGGGTGGTGGTGGGGGGAGGTGTGGGCTGGATAGGTGCAGTTTTAGGCAAATTGTATATTTTTATGAACTTTCCAAGCACAGAATCTTGTTAACAGAGATGTGTGGAGGGGGGTTTTGTTGTAAATACGGGAAGCAGCTCTGGATGCCGATTCTTGCTCTGGGTTTAAGAAACGCGACAGGAGTCGGTACCCTGACTTAATGAAGAGGGTGGGATTTCCCTCGCAGTGACAAAACAAAGTGATTGGTTAACTTAGCTCAGAGGGCGCTGGGTTGTAACCTGATTTTGGTGAATTTTTCCAGTTCTTTAATATCAGTCAAACATTTGAATCAGTTTTGTTTCTCGCGGAAGATGTTAGAAGGAGACTGGCACTCTTAAGTCCATTTGAACTAAAGGGAAGTGATGACATTTGAAAGATGTTGCCCGCCACATTTCAGCTCCACACAGTAAAGTCAGTGTGGAGGCACCATTACCGGGACTAGAAGTCCGGACACCAAGTCAAGTCATATTTACTCTTCTTGCCTCTATGGCAGATTAGCACGATTGGGTCTCAGACGAGTCATTTCCAGGCTGACGGTCAGAAGCCATTTCCACATCAGAATTAGCAGAATATTTGGACCTGATGATTGGTAGGAGGCTTGTAGTGAATGAGTTGGTGGGTTCATTTCTTACTGGACAGGTGTGCAAATCATTAAAACCTGTGAACAAGAGAGCACTAATTATTGAGGCTGTTTCTAAACTTATTCAAAGGCCTAAAACCATGGTCAGAAGCTATGGAAACTTGAACTGCTGTTGCAACCTGAGTTAATAATACATCTTTTTCTTTTCCTTCTTCCTCCTTCTCTGCCCTCCCACGAGTGCAGACACAATCATTGCCATCTCTTTACATGACCCTCAAAGTATTTAACAAAATAATGAATTGGTTTGCCAGCACGACAACTATAATCAAGCAGAACCAAAATTATATTGTCCTCTACAAATGTCACATCTCTTTCAAATGGACTTCAGAACAAAAATGGTGCAGTTACCCTTGGATCCAGACACTTCTTCATTTATAGGACCAGCTTCAAGGATTATATAACTTGTGTTCATTCCAGACTTTCAGCAACTGAGAGGCGGCCAGTCTTAAACAATTTTGTTAGGATTATCTTCAACTGTTGATGGATTCCTTAACAAAGTGAAAGTTGGACATCTATCATTTGAATTGCTTTCTGTGGGTTTTTTCCATCGCTGATTTGTGCTACAGATTTTATTTCATTATTGCACAAGGTTGAAGGATTCTTTTTTTGTCTTTCAATGTCAAACTTTTTTTCACAGAATAAAAATAATTGAGTCAAGAAAACAGATGTTTCCAAAAACGAAAAAAAAACACCCCACTCTATATGTGTCTCGAGTTATTCTTCAGAGTGCAATAAAAATGTGAAGCTGTTTCTGAACACTGTTTGATTTTTGTTTTAAAATTGCGAGGGTTGGTTTTATAAATAAGTGCAGAGAAATCAATGATGGACTAAAATGCCCCCTTCTCCGTAGGCCAGAAAGGCCCACTTAAATATTGCCAACTTTCATTATTTTATCATGAGTCTCCCATGAGGTCCCAGGCAGTGGTAAGTGTTTGTTCCCTCCTTGTAACCTCTTTCAGTAGGGAAATGCCTATGCAACGCTTTCTGGAAACTAAATAGCAGGAGTACATGCCCACAATTAAACTGCGTCATAAACAATTAAACTAGTCACAGAAGAGATTATTCCCCTCTATATGGCACTGGTGAGGCCACATCTGGAGTCCTGTGTCCCATTTTGGGCCCCCTACTACAGAAAGGATGTGGACAAATTGGACAGAGTCCAGTGGAAGGCAACAAAAATGGTGCGGGGGCTCAGGGACATGACTTGCACAGTGTCTTCCAGCCTATGTAACTGGAAAGGCAAGATGTGAGCTTAATATGAACAAGCATTTAAAGTGCTGCCATTCATTAGCGATTCGCTTAAGCTTACATTAAGGAACAGCCAGGTTTCCCCTTTACAAACCAAATACATAGTTTTGTTCTTGCCCCATGCCACAACTAGGTCATTGCTTCCAGGGCACTGGAGTGGCCTGCCTGGAGAAAGGCACCTTAGTGTTTTCCACTTAGAGTATACAAGGGTGACCCCAGTGGGAAGAAAAAGTCTTGCTTGAATTCTGATCATTAGGGACAAGAAGTGTCCTCATCCCTCATCTTGGAAATATGTGAACAGCTTGACACAGAGGAGCAGCCCTACCAAGGTTGCCTTATCATTTACTGAATTCAGCAAAGCTGTTTGGGTACATGGAACATGATCAGCAGGGTAAAGCATTGGTCTGGGAGTCTGGAGGCTGGTTTTATTCCCTCGGACCGTCAGCCAGCACATTGGTGGAAGCAGCGGATAGACCTCTCTCAACAGTGGCACCTCTTTTCCTGCTACTGAAACAGTTCAGCTTAATTTTAACCACTAAAACAGCCTTTTCTCCCCCTCCAGTGGTCCTTGCCGGAGTCTTCCTGCTCTCTGCAGGTCTTTTAAAATACCCTGCTTGATGGCCTTTTTTCTAAGGAACTTGAGGCCTCCAGGTAGCACATAATCCCCAGCCTTTGGCCCATCACTTGTATGGCAGCCATAGGCACAGACCCTCAGCTGCCAAATTGTTGAAAGGTTCATCCCATCCAGCAACAACCTGCTTTGCTATTAACTTGGTTTGTGACTGGGCAAGTCACCTCCTGTCTCTCTGTCTCTGGTTCCTCTGTAACCTTTTGTTTCTGCCCTGTCTATTAATATTAAAAGTGCTTTTGGGTATATGCAGCACCTAGCACAATGAGGCCCTAATATCAGTTGAAGCCTCTTGATACCCGGGCGAGACAAACAATGAGTAAGCATGTTTTATGCATTGGCTAGTGCATTGTCAGCTCCTAGCAAATAATAATTCCAGTTTAAATTGAACTCTGCATACCAGTTTGGGGGGTGGGGACAGGAATGCATCATCTAATGAACAGAAATCATTCTTATTAATTCAGAGTGTTTTGGTTTTTTTTAAAAAACAGCATGAATGTGGGGCAGATTCATGGTCCAGGAAAACCTGGTAGCACTCTTGATAGATACAGGTTTCCAATTCCTTCAAGACTGAGTTTTAGTTTTCCAGGTCAAACAGTTAGCTGAAATTCAACAGCTAGACCCCCAGGGCCTTTTCTCTCCCCCAGGCCCTGGCATTTTATTTTTTTGGACACAAAGAGAGGGTCTTACTCTGCATTTAGAACGTGCCTTGTGTCTCATTCCTACCGCAATAATGTATAAAGGTGTGTGGATGCTAGGAACTGATCTGCTAATGCACACGGACTAAAATTACCAGGAATAGACCTTGTTCAGATAACTGGGCTTTTTGGTGTGTTGGCCAAACTGCCCCTCCCCCCTTTAAAAAATAAAATAAAAATATAGATAGATATCTAGGTATCTATATCTATCTCTGTATAGATATGATTTATGACATAGTTAACCAGAAACCTGTTCTTTTTGATATATATATATAGATATATCTATCTATAGATATAGATACATTTATCAAAAAAGAATTGGTTTCTGGTTAAACATGTCATTCCCTATTCAGAGCCGTTTTGGTTTGGTTTTGGTTCATTTTATGTTTGAAAATGAAATTGAGGTAAATTGGCCATCTTGGAAGCAGAATAAACACGGCAGGTGGACATCCCAGGGCAGGTACGGTGTGTGTACTGGCCATGCAAGTATCCTTCTCAGGCTTTGCATCCTCATTGCAACACGGACTACTTCTTGACTTCGGACTACTTCCTAACGTGGACCACACATAGCAGTGTGGGTGTTCCCTGCATCTGACCACTGTGTGGCAAAGAGGGGAGAGATTTCTGTTGGACTTGGTAGGGCTCGGTGATTCTGCACCGGCCACATCCCATTGTGAGTCGGAGCAGCCCCAGGACACTATTTACCTAGGATGCCCAAGAGATTTTGTGCCAGTGGAGGATGGGGGTAACAGATCAGCCCTTTCTCATATCCCCACTTCTCTTCCCTTTCCCAGCAGGCACAGCAACCAGCTTTATTGGCTTTATACCAGCAGGGAAGTTTGCCCTCATCATGTGCATATTCCATTCATGACCTATAGCCAGAATCTAGGCCTTTACCCCATTGTCCCAGTGCAGAGGCCATAGTGTAGGGCAGAGTCTGGCCTGTGGCATCCTCAGTGATGATGATGATGATGCCTTCTCTTCATTAAGAACTGGACCCACCAATAATTGGGTTGCCATCATTGGGTCTCACTGTTAGCTACCATCACCCAGTAACAGCTCTCGTTCACTGTCAGCCAAGAGGGGTACAGCTCTCACATCCCTTATACCTCCCCTTTGCTGCGATACCTACAAAAACTATAAAATGGTTCTGATGATGATGTGCTCCCATTTTCCCTTTATTGATCCTGTGTCTTTTTCCACCTATCATTCTTACATGGACTGAAAAATGTTTGGGGCAAACTTCTGTGCTTGTACAGTGCCCAGCACATAAAGGTCCTCACCTGTGACTGGTGCTCCTGGGTATTATGGGAAGACAAGCAACACCAAATAAACCTATTACGAAGCACCAGACTCCAGTGCCTCGCAAAATAAATGCAGAGGCTTTCTGCAAGGATCGCAAAAGGGCTCTCTAGCATGTGCTAAGTGTTTCAAGAAACAGACATGCTCAGACATTGAGAAAGAGCAACTAAAGCGGTGGCTCACATCCATCTCTTCTGTGTCGCCAGAGTTTATTTTGCCGTGCACCCGAGTGTTTGTGTTAGCTCCTCTCAGCAAGAAGAAGGCGAGAAAATAATAGATCTTAATATAGGACACTAGCTATCCAGATTTCGAGACAGCAGCTTCCAAATAGTCCAGATATGCTTGCAGGCAGGGAGAAAAAGAGTCTGCGGCAAGGAAGATTAGCACTAAAAACCTTGTCTCAAGAAGCAGGCTTCTCATCCTGCCAAACGTGGGTTGGAAGAAAGGAGCAGCTCACAGCTCTTCCTGGAGGCACAGAGGGGAGCACGCTCATGTCAGCTGGTTAAACGTATCCCGGAGGTCTCCGCAGCCAGGTTCTGGGCAGGACTGCTCAGGTACTGCCACAAAAGGCATAACATCAACTTCGGAGGCCACATAGCAAACTAAGACTGAAAGGGAACACCTGGGTCGTGGAGTTCAACCCCCCACAATTCCCCGCAGCCTTGTCGGAGAAGTTAAGTTCTCGAAGCACATCCACCCCAGCTGCCCTGAAGTACAAACCACAAACCACAAACCAGCCACTACGGCCATGTGCCTGGATGTAGATCTTTAGTGCAAGAAACCTGGAGGCCCCTAAGAGTACAACCAGCTACGGGAAGAGAGCAGGAGAGACTAAGGACACCACCAATACCCTGGCACCTACTAAGGCGGGCAATTTAGTATGTGGCATGCGCCCGTCTGATCCTAACACCTGGGCCATGCCGTATGCTATGGAGGAAGGAATTGAAAACCTGTATCTATCAAGAGTGCTACCAGGTTTTCCTGGACCATGAATCTGACCCACATCCTTGCTGTTTTAAAAAAATAAAAAATCACTCTGAATTAATAGGAATTTTCTCTGCCCAACTGACCTTCCTTCCTGACCCCAAAGTCAGCGACTGGTTTAGCCTCCAGCTCTGAAAGGTTTCTTAGTATCACGGGGAGCATCAGTGCAACCCCCACCCCAAATCCCATGGCTGTTACCCGTGATCCAGAGAAAGCCAATTTAAGGATTCAAGAGGGGATAAAAAACTTCCTGAATCCTATAGGTGACCAACAGAAGCCTTGAAGCATGGACTAAATCAATTGACCCCAAAAGAAATATGGTGCACAAATTGTGATGTTCTTAATAGTGTTTGAGTGATGTTGTAGCCAAGATGGTCCAAAGGCATAACACCCAAATCCTTGCCTTTCACACATTTCCTGAACTAACTGGCTCACTAGGAGGGCTCATAGACTTTCAGGCACAAAACACCCTTCTTGCTTTACGCCCAAATCCTTGTCTCAGATCCAGCCTTCTTATTAACACTTCCCAGCCAAAGATCTCCAAAGACTTTACACCTGCCAATAAAGTCTGCTTCCCCAGGGTCTCGGGCAGGTGGTTAGAGCTGAGGAAAATGAAGCAGAGAAACATGACATGATTTTCTCAGGGTCGCCTAGAAAACTGTAGGCAGAGCCAAGAACAGAAACCCAGCGGCTCAACGCCCAGCTCTGTTCCTTCCCTCCACAAAGCCACATGCCTTTCATATATGCCTGTTTATTTTACTAATTTCCAGCTCAGTGATGATTTTCCATAGCTGCCTTGTCTAAGCATTTAGAGGTGCGTTGGCCTCAGCCCTGCAGCATGCGAGCTGACAGGGCAGTCTGCTTCTCCTACTTGAATGCCCAGACCTAAGGGGGGGGGGGCGGAAAAAAAGAGTGCCCTGTATTATTTTTGTCTTAAACTTACTTAACCTTGCCACTAAAGCTGGCAGCGTCTGTGAGCTGCAGGTCTCCAGAGAGAACAGGCACAAAGAATTTAAGTCAAGCAAAGATAATGGAAGAGAGAAAATTGGGAAAGGGCCTCAGATGCTTTGACCTTGGAGAATATGCCAAAGACCTGTTAGATTCCAGTCCTCATAAATAAAGAGACAGCATTTATTGTCTGGCTGGGCCAGCGAGCCCTGCCAGCTCTGAGCTAGTGCCAGTAGATGGTGCTAAGGACCAGGGCTAAGCCTCCATGCTGTGCATACTGAGATAAAACAGATGTTGGCTGCTCCACTCTGGGTCTGTTGTGTGATTTGCAATGCAGCCATTTGCATGCAATTGCCTAGAGTTTTGTTAACGCTTCTCAAGTTAAACCAAAACTCCTTCCACGGAGTGAATCCTAAGCAAGCGGCAGTGATACAAATGAGTTATGATGCAGCTCGAGGAGAAGTAAAAATTCGGATCTATTCCCCTTGGAACAAAACCTTCCAGCTGTTCTCTGACGGAGAGAAGAGTCGGCAAGCCTGATTCTAGCCAGGCTTATATTGACCGACTAGGGCGCACCTAGCTCTGGCTATGCTCCTTCCAAAACAAAAGAGATTATTCTCTTTCTAACCTGTTATGTGTATGCTCCAGTACAAAATGAAAGTAGGAAGAATCCCTTCTCTACACAATACTGTGCATGTACGGTAGATGGCAGCGTAAGACTGACCTTAAACTGAAAGTAGTTACTTCTTTTTTTTTTTTTTCTTCAACTTTTTACTTTTGGTGGCCTCAAAAATTATTAGTTCCAGATGAGCTCTTGCCATGGTAATAGTGTGTTTAACCCAATCCACTCTGAGCAGAGTCAGTGCAAGTTCAAATGCAGCGTTTTCACAAGTAAACTGTACATCAGAGGCATGATTCTGAAGGGCTTTGGACATGCTGTGTGCAACGGGGAGAGGAAATGTATAAAAGATTGGTTCACACACACACACACCCACACCCACACACACACACACAAAGACTCCACGCTCATGGATGTCGCCAGTGTGGAACTGAACTCATGTATTGAACCAGGAACCTCTGAACTAGTTGCCTCTTTGAAGATTAGCACTAATAAGCCAAACCAGTGGGCATTTTGTTTTATAAGGAAAGAGTATTTCAAGTCACGTATGCTGCTATTGTTGGACACAAAACATGCACTGTCTGCCTCTTGTGCGACTCTAGTTACTACCCCAGGCTTGCCTTTCATGAGCATTACCTTCATTTTTATTCCCTTTTTAAATTTACCTTCCCCATCTTCCACTTCTTTGGAAACTGATGCCACGTTTCCTGAGTATAAGGAGAAAAATCTTGAAAAAATAAACACTTATATAGATTGATAGAAAATGTGTGACACTTTATATCTTTGTCAAGGTTTTATACTTTCCATAAATTATAGATCCAGAAGTTATCATTAAAACTAATTGGAAGAATGTGTATCTCCTTTAAAAGCAAGTTACATTTAAGAGCTGAATTAATTGACTTTATTATTGTAAATTAATGAAACTCTAGCAAAATATGAGAAATGTTCAATATTGTTTGCCTTTATAATTCACTGTGTACGTAGCCTTAATCTGAGGATCTCTGAGCACTTTGCAGAGTTTAATTAAGTCTCACAATTGCCATTTTGGGGAAATACATTAAGTATTATTATATTGATTCTTTACAGATGGGTAAACTCAGGTATTTTTATGCCCCAGGCAAACTCCAACTCCCCCTTGAAGTCATTCCTTAATATTCTTTCATTCAGCCTCTTCAGTGATAACAAAAGATTACAATGAATAAAAAGCTGAAGACAGTCTTTTTGAAGGCATTTCATATCTCTGATTTCATATACCTGTTGTGCTCCAGTTTTAGTGGCTTGTGGCTTCCTTTATGTTTATATCATGGAGTTCATGCAACTCTGTGTGCGTGTGCATGCATGTACACATGTGAAATCAAAAAGTCCTAGCAGATCACTGTGTCTAATACCTACTGATGCCATTCAGAATAGTTGTATGCTTTCTAAACAATACCCTTTCCACCACAGCACTTGGTTAAAATTATCTAGAGTACATGATGTCTTCCAGCTCTCTGCTTCCCTTCCCTCAGGCCATAGAAAAGAATGAGCTCCTGGGATTCATTTATTTCCATAGACCCAAAGCATCATAGCTTCCTTTGCAGAGTGTGACTTCAATACAATAAGATGGCTGCCAGTTTTCTTGAGAACCCATTCGCTGATTTGCTTTTTTCACCAATAGACCCAGAGTGGTCTTCGAAAGCATCAATGCCCAGAAGCATCACTCCTCGTCTAAGCCTCTCTCTTCAATTCCCAGGACTAAGAACATTATTCGCTGCAGTCAAGACCATTCTTGAGACCTCAAAAGTCACCACTGAAAGCTCGAGGAGACTCTATGTTCCTTCTAAACTGTGTTCATGTTCTTCAGCATTTACTTGTAATAGTCAAACTCCATCTGATGTCTTCTTCTTCACTCTCAGCTCTCTCTCAGTAATACTTAGTGACAAAGACTGGCTCAGTCTGAACAGCCCTTGCCTTTGTGGATCTATCTAGCTGGTCCCTGTATGAATAGAGTGGGGCAAATCAAGACCATAGATCAGCATGACTCCAAAATGTGACTCAGACATTGGATTCAGCTAGAGCAACAGTTCAACTGCTGGGCCCAAAGCAACTAAGTACTGGAGTTGGGAATAAGACCCACAGTCTTGGGTCCCAGATACCCACGTCAGCCCGTGACCAGTATTCTCTGTCATATGGTCTTTATGGGAACCACTTAGAAGGCCAGTTCACAGGTTAAATAGGAGCCCATTCTGCTAATCTATAGGAATTTACTCTTACAGTGACATATGCCATCGCCCTCAACTCATAAGGTCTTACCATGTATACATTTACAGTGCTCAAATTATTCAGTACCCGGTGATCTAGGGATCAAACAGTGCATTAGCCTTTTGCACAGGAGCAAATTTCAGCCCTGAGGGAATACCCTGAGACCACACAGCATATCAGACACAGACCTAGCAGCAGAAGCCGGGAATCCCGCCTCCTGCTCTTATTCCAAATCTGGCAGGGCACAGGGCGGCCTTGATGGCCCTGGGAACGTGGTCAGAACCAGCTGTGGCAGAGGTGCGAGTAGGTGCTGAGCTCATTCAGGTTTTCCCAACATTGTTTTGGCCTTCTCTGCTTATCAGGTTTCTATCGCTCCCTTTTCCTTGTTCCTTCCCCTCTTCTTTGTAAGCTCCTTTGTTCTAGTGTTTACAGCAGCATCAATTTACTGTCAGAAAGCAGGACGGCCTTGTAGGTTCTGTATATACAGTAGGAATGCAGCCAACTGGAACCTGCCCCTCCGCCGCTTTGTACAAGCGCTATGAAACGCCGCGCTAAACTGCCTTGGGTGTTGCCGCTGCTTCCCTCCCCCCTTCCACAACCGTCAGCACTCAGGGGTAAATCCTGCAGCACTTCCCACTTGCGGTGTTAAGCCCTGATTACTCCAGAGTGAATGTGGAGGAATGAGCAGCCTGCGCCCTCTGCAAGGGATCTGCAAAGTAGCTCCGGGGCAGATGTGGGGAAAGCTGAGATAGAGCAAGTGACTCTGGAGCTCAGGACCCACAGTTACTTTTAAACTCCTGGGGATATGAAAGGAAGCAGAGCAGTGGTGAAGAGAGGGGATCCTTCAATGTGTCGCCTGCTTTTCCCCTTCTATGCAACTCACCCATACAGGTTGATCCAACTCTGGTATTTGCCCCAGACAGTGTTAACCTACTTTCTGATGTCTCAGAACATATCTTAGCATGTCAGGAGCCTGATGAGCACGGGATCTCCCAGTGTGGGCCTTTACTTCCAAACCACAAAGGAATAATACTTTGCAATTATACAGCAGCCTTTTGATAGAGCATCTTAGAGCGTGGTGCAAAACTTTCCACCTCCAAGCCTTTCTGCAGGCGGAGAAACTGAGGTGCGGATAAGTTAAGAGGACACCAACACAATGCCGTGCAGCGCCGCCCCCAAAGGCAGGACTAATTTGCCCAGTTGCAGTGCCACACTAATGCGGCTCCAGTCCCAGAATGAGGGTGACTGAAGCAAGCTTGAGAATATCTACATGACACCACATCATACAGATATGCCCAAAGTGACCTGCCTGCGGTCACAGAGGGAGTATGGGGAGTAGAGCCAAGAGTTCAGACTTTTAGCTCTATGCTTTAGTATTATGCCACTCCCATCACTCTCAGTTTAGAAGAGTTTAACTACAGGTTGCATTATGATCTGGTGCAATTTCTCTTCATCCTCTCAATGAATTTAGGTACCACATTTTGCAGCTGGGAGCAAATTATTCTTTGCCTTCTCTTCGCTCCTCATTCTTGAGATCCTACAAGAGGGAAAGCCCATGGTATCTCCGGGGAAGCCGTGAACAAGAAGAAAGCAATTAGTGTGGGGCTCAGGAAGGACTTCCTTTTATGCAAACACATGTGCATGCTTCTGCTTCCCACTACACATTAGGCCACCAAGAACACAAGCCCCATAAATGATACTTTCAGCTATTCCTGGATCTCAAATTGTTTTTGCATTGTCAGCCGAGAAGCAACACTTTCCAGACCCTACGTGCAAGCATGTAGACCATCGAGTCTTCTACTAAAGCCTGAGCTAACGCATTTTGAAGTTGGTCTGGAGCCACTCAACGAGAGGCCTTTTTAATGTCTATACTTCTTGATTTTCCTTGTTTCCTCCTTGTCTTCCCAGTAGCTAGTGATTTTGGGTGCCGAAATTATAAAAGAGACTGGTATTTCAAGGGCTGCATGTCAGCATTCTTCTAGAAATCAGCTGTCTCTAAGGTATCTCTGGCTCCACAACCATCATCCCCTCACAAGATTTTGGCCCTAATTACATGCAATTGGTAAGCATCTTTTTTCATTGTTTCCTCATTCATAGAAGCATAGACGATGAGGGTTGAAGGGACCTCAGGAGGTCACATCTAGTCCAACCCCTGCTCAAAGCAGGATCATTCCCAACTAGATCATCCCAGCCAAGGTCTGTCTAGGCAGGTCTTAAAAACCTCCATGGATGGAGCTTCCAGCACCTCTCTGGGTAACCCGTTCCAGTGTTTTACTACCCTCCTAGGGAGAAATTGTTTCCTAATATCTAACCTAAAATCCCCTTGTTGCAACTTGAGCCCATTGCTCCTTGTTCTGTCATGTGCTGCCATTATTTAGCATCTGTTTTTTCAGACCCTCTTTGAATGGTAGGGGTTTGTCAATAAATTGCATTGTCTATGGAAAAAGGGGAGAGCCATAAGACAGAATGGGTTTATTTCTTTCACCTTAAAGAGATGGAGTAAAATGAAAGATAATTGCTGTTTATTGTGCCCTGGGTTCACCTCAAGATGAAGGAAAATGATAAGATTTCAATTAATGTCATTTAAGATTCCCTGGAAGCCATTCTGTGCCTTTCCTGGCTGCGTTTCCTCACTGGAATTGCAGTCCTCAATAACTCTTTTGTAAATCACCAGAACTCACATATACATTAAGGGCCACATAACTCAAGTGGTGCAAACTGATTTCCATCAACTTGGCTATGGTAGCTTATACCAGTTGAAGATTTCCCACTTTCCACTTATTAAGATGCCATTTCAGGCATGCTATATAATGTCATTCACTTTACAAAGTTGGGATTATTTTCTAACTCACTCAAAACCAAAAAGACAAGACCTAAAAAGCATTTTAACAAAAATCAAACTGATCAAGAATTTGCAGAACGTGCAGAGACTAAGCCTGGACACACTGTGGATTATTCAGATTAGTAGCTATTATTACAAGGAAACACAGAAAGGAAAAATAAAACTTTAAGGCTTGATTGGGGAGGGGGAAAGATTAAAAGAAAACCCAGCAAAAGAAAATGGGAAAAAAATATATTTTGGGACAATGAAGGCATTTCAATGTTGAGCTTTTTTCATATTTTGAATGTACAAGATAAAAACTTCATGAAATGAAGTTATTGCCAAACTGAAAACAGAACATTTTAGGCTGAAGGTGTCAAAACTGACTGGTTTGAAACATTTCACGAGTGTTACAATTTCCCCCCCCCCAAAATTGTGTGTCACTGAATGCACAGTTGTGCTTAAGAAAGTTTCCTGCAAAGAAAATTTTCTCTGTTCTAATAATAGATCTTCAGATTGGGAGAAAAGATAAAAGGCAAGCAAATGAAACATGAGGTTGAAGATGTTTCTTTCCAAAGATGGACATGTACAGCCCCTGTCATTACGGTATGGGGGCATTTGCGCTCTTCTCCCATAGTAGACCAGTGCGCTTTACATAGGTTAATAAAGTTTATTGGCTTATCTCTCTTCCCCACCCCTCCCTCCATGGTCAAATTCCTATTTCAGAGGGAGAGAAAGGTAAAGTTTTAACAGACTGTCCCCAGGATCTCAAGAAGCCAGGGGCCTAGATGGGGAGCCAGCCAAGACCACATGCTTCTTCCTCATGCACCTGAACCACACCACCGTCCTCCCTGCCCTCTAATGACAGCCTCTGCAATGAGGACTTCACATAAATGCCACAGTAAACAGTCATTTCCCTGTAACACGTGCACACGCTCTCCCCGGCCTTGCTCT
>NW_017728980.1:11309777-11333110 GCF_001723915.1 Gavialis gangeticus | reverse complement strand
CATTACATACATCATACCATGTAACACGTGCACACGCTCTCCCCGGCCTTGCTCTGCAACTATGCAGCAGACCCTCTCTGCATTATAAATCTTCAAAAGACTGAAATCTGCAGCTTCTTTTACAATAGCCATTACAAAGGTGTGAAATATTCGGTGTCTGTGTGCATCTGTGAATATGATTACAGACTAAAATGTGTGAAGTCTTTTCATATTTAATGAACCAGAATGTGGCTTTCATTTTGGCTGTGCATATTTTGTACTCTAATATATATATATGGCTGCATATTTTAATAGCCTAATTAATTGCTTTCTTTTCAGAGGCACCCAGTTTCCTTAATTACTGTGCAGTCTGTGTACATGGTATGTAACAAAAAAGTAGCAATTTAATAACTTAGTTCAGGTACTTCAGAGCTATAAAGATCTGATCTCTTGTTAGGCTGTGGTCCAAATAGGGACACAAAGGGCTGAGTTAAGGAGAGAGCTCTTTCTCAGTGGATGAACAACACGTATTTCCTGCCATGTCAACACCGAGGTATTTTCCAGATCTGATATTTGTGGATCTTACGCTGTTGGAAGTGCTGCCTATTACTATAAATTAGTGGTACTCAGCCTTTTTAGATACAAGGCACCCCTTGTTAGACTCAAGGCACCCCTTGGAAAATGCCAGCTTTTAGCTTTCACTCATTTTTGAGTGCAGAAAAACAATACAGCAATCCTCCCGTTGCAGAAAACTCAGAAAGAGCGCAGCAGGTCAGAGTGTTTGACATTAAGGATTCATATCTGCAATCTCTGGGTTTCTTTTGTGAATCACGAGCAGGGCTAATATTGCGTGACACCCTTAAAAGGATCTCACGTCGCCCTGGTTGAGAATCACTGCTTTAAATGAAACAGGATATGCTGGATGTGGAATTGTTCTGCGATAATCTAAAATCTAAGATTACTGAGATATAACAACTTTATTGACACTGGAGGTGACTTGGTCAGGAAAGGGAAGTTGTTGTATACTGGGTTCTTTAAGTCTTTCCTGTGTAAATACATTAATTTAGCTTCTTTGGTGCTGGGGGAGAGCAAATAAAATGACAACAATGGTCCCACAACACCCCAGGACATACTTGAAAAACAATGGGCAAAGCTCTCAGCTTTGAACTTCAAGGACCTTACATCCTCTTTCCAAGCAAGAGGCAAGCTTGTTTTGCCAGGCTGGGAACTTGGAGTTCAAAAAGTCTGAGCAGGTTTTAAAGGGGACTTTCCTTGAAGCATGGGATAGAAATGGTTTGTGTGTTAAAAGAACAGGCTCTGCTTGCCAGGATCCTGGGGGTCCCAGGAGGGGGCATAAGAAAAATTAAAGCTAGCTGGATTCCAGCGGAGGGAGCTGGCAGGATAGCTGTGCACATCATCTCTTTGATTATTTTACAATATGCTTTCGCTCTTACTTCCCTGTAACAAAAGGCTGTCTGGTCACTGGGTAGCCCTGTCATTGCTCCAGCCATGGATAGAAATGCACAGACTGAAAGCAAGTCCAACTTCCGGGAGCAACCACAGTGGGTTGCGAGGGACCTGCAACCCAGAGCTCAGCCTGGGAGTGGGAAAAGGTCATGATCCCCACTCAGCAGAGTTGTGACAACCTGCCACCATCATGGTCATGGCTTTGCCCAGTAAAAAACCCTGAAGTACTGGCCACAAAGACAAACTGAGACTGTAAGCATCTTGGGGCAGGGACTGTCTCTCTGTCCTGTGTTTGTCCAGGGTCTAACACAAGGAAGGTCTGATCCACGAGTTTGACTTCTACATGCTACCACAGTATAGATAAATAGTGATTTTTCTACACGCCCCCAAAACAAGGTACCAGGTCACAAGGCATCAGAGAGAGTAGAGCAGTGACTCTCAACCAGGGTACTGCAACACCCTTGGGTGCCTTGAGATCCTTCGAAGGGTGCTCTGGAGTGCCATGTACCGTTAGCACTCATAGGCACGCAAACGTGATTCACAAGATAAACTCAGAAATTTCAAATAGCTATCCATAGCTAAAAAGCATTCAGACCTGTTGTGATCTTCCCAAGTTCTTTGCAACAGAAAAGTTGCTCTGTTTTTCCGTAGTCAAAAAACGAGTGAAAACTGAACTGGCTTTTTTTGAGGGGGGCCTTGAGTTTAACAAGGGGTGCACTGGGTCTAACAAGCAGTGCCTCGAGTCTCAAATGGTTGAGAACCACTGGCGTAGAAAACTAGAAAGGATCTCACTGGCCTTTTAAACCCATGCCTGGAAATTATTTTGCCTTCTTGCCCCAACGTAAAACTCAGAGAAAAAAATGCTGCCTTGACCTAGATCTCTTCAGGGCACGGTGAATGTCTCTCAGTAGTACTGAACCATTGAGAAAGTCATCTGCATTATTTGTTTCCTTTCGTCCCAAATGCCTGGGAGTGAAATCCTCCAATTCATCTCTAGCCAGATGGATCAAATGCTGTATCCATAGCATCTCGCACACCAGTTCCTTCACACATCTCGTGCTTTCTGGCTGCATCCTAGGCTTGAGTATGAAACACCAAGGAGATATGCAAAACAGCCACATGGTCTCCCATTAATGGATGCAACCTGGAGCCCAAATTCTGCTCTCTCAGACTGATATAAATGTTAACCATCAGTTCAGGATTCATGGATATGCAATCAAAGAGCATGGAGAATCTGTTCCCTGATTATTTCCTTTCTGAGAATAAAATCATCACACAGACAGCCTCTTGTTGCATACAATGCCCTAATCTATAATTCTTATATAAACTGATTCCCTTCTATTCAAATGGTCCCAGGAAATGAGTGAGATGACTTGCTGGTATATGGTGAAGTTCCTCTTGATGGAAGAAACGGCTGCCCCAAGACAAGAGCCCCAAAGCCCTACAGAATTCACAACAATAAAGACTCCCTCTCTAAAAGTTTCCTGAACCATCCTATATATTTTTAGAGAGGGCTATCCCTGCAATAGGAATTGATAGAGTGGCTAAAAAAAAAAAAGCCTTTCACCAGGATCTTATTCTGAGGGTGTGTGGGACACTTTCAACGGGGCCCAATTCAGTCTAGATAGATCCCTTCTGATGTAACACCTAGTACAGTCTACAAGGATTTTACTGTGACACATGGCAAATCAGAAAGGGGAACTCAGCCCTGCTTAGAAAATGCCTGTTCTGGTTCTTAGACTGCGTGCTTAACCATGGTACTTCTCTCCTCTTGAAACTGTGCAGGATCAGGCCTCGGTATTTTGTGCGACTAAAAAGTAATTTTTCCATTATCCTAGAGCCATCCACGGAGAATATTCCCCCTGGCCGCATACTTTGCACAGGCAGCTTATGCTGACCTACAAGTTCGCAAGCCAACGTGCCGTGTTAGGGGAGGGCTATAATTATTGGTAGAGAAACAGGGACACCTGCATTTTGGATGCCATGGCTGCTATAGTTTAGGTAGCTTGTCCCTGGTAACCAGCTCCCTTGGGTTCCCTTCAAAATCCCTGTGTAAATGCAGAGGGTTTTATTCTAGCTGCCCATATTGACTGCTTGCCACTTTACTCAATGGGTCGATTCACCCTAGGTAGCAGGACAACTGGAGTGAGCTGCTCTTCTGCATGACAAAACGCTGGAAGCGGGTCCGTAGCTAATGTTGAGAGAAGACCACGGCTTATTTCTGTTTTACTTTTGTTCAAAATAAACTTCATTTTTCCTGGCCACAAAGCTCTATTTTTCTGTGTCCTTCCAAGAGAGGGATCCAAGCTCAAACATTTGTGGCAAAAGCTTAAACAAAACAATGTGCCTGTTGACTTGCGCTCGGTCTTATAGATTATAATGCTGCAGGAACGGCAGTGATCCGTGTCCTCGGTTCTTCCTGCAGCGACAAAAATTCTCCACATCCTTCACTGTCCTGTAATTTCTCTCTGTCTCCCAGTGCAGGGTTGGTATTCATTACATTATTCCCCTACAGAAACATTAGTCTCTTGAATAGTCAGAAAACAGTTCCGTTCAGACTTTGGGTTGTACTGACTAATGAAAAGGGCTGAATGTAGTTCTCAGGCTCCATAGGCAAGATAGTCCTGTGGGCAAGGAAGGAGATGTGGACCCAGGGTTCAGCAGGATGTTGCCAGGAAGTTTTTGATGAAGTATTTTGTTCGATCGAAAATGTCAACTTGAAACTGGGGTTTGACAGGAATCTGCCATTTTTAGTTTCCATATAATGGTGAAAGGTGTCGCAATGCTAGGATGGAAATTGTGGTTAAAAATAGGTGGATAGACCCTGATTTGGCCAAAGGCTTGGTGGGAGATTAGAGTCCCAAGTTCAAAACCCTCGTTGATTTGATTCAGACTATTAGTCGTCAGGGTTTTTCCTCCGATTTTTCATGGAAGACTTTGATAGGCCCGGGTTTCATCCCAAAGTGGAACTGGAAAATCTTCAGGAATTTCATGTTTTGCAAGAGAGAAAAACCTTTTCTTATTCCGCTCAGCCCAGACCTTGACTTTCAGCGTGACCTCAAACATGTCTTCAAATCTCTCCCCTTTGTAACACGGAGGGATACTTCCTTTGACGGTCTTGCCTATTTAGGTTGCATGCAAGGCCTGCTTCTTAGCACGTGCTCGGTGCTCGATATATCAGTGCCTCATCTCAATTAGCACTGCGGGAATGCAAATAAATGATAGAGTTACCGCAGATCACGCACCAGAACGGAGACAGAAAGAGTTGCAGGGAGTTGCTCTTTATGTCCATTGGCATAAAGGAGTCCAGCAACTTGCTTTCGTTCTGAGGCCAGAGTCCAACTGAAATGCTGTACCAGCGCCTCCTCCTTGCTACCCCTTCTTCAGCGGCAGGCCATGCTTTTTGAAATGCTGGGCTTGCAAAGCAAGGATTTCAAAACTCAGGCTGCTCTTAGGAGTTTGAAGCTTGGAGCTTTGCTGCATGAAATATGGGGAGGCAGCCCTAGATGGGGCATTCTCAGCACTTGCAGTCCTGTAGGAAACTTTGCATAAACACATCGGAGAGGTGATGCCTCTTCAGTTGGAACCGGGGAATTTAAACGGTTAACGTGCCTGTGCTTTCAGGATGTGCTCTGGTTACAGGGAGAAATTCTTCTGCGTATTGGATGCGGGCCACAAATGCAAGTGCTTTGAAAATGGAATCTGTGCAAGTTAGACCCAGGACTCTGCGACTAGGATAAATACAACAGCTGGTTTTATAACTGGTGTAAATTATTGAGGGGTTATGTGTATGCCACAGAGTCAAATATACTCCAGGATCTTGCAGGAAGGTGTTTGGTGTACAATGCATACAATCTGATGGCGGTCGTTGGGGAGTATAGGTTACATAGGAACACAGGCCTGGAAAGAGCTTCTTGGGCTAGCGAGGCCGGTCCTTTGCATTTACAGGCTGCCATTAATCAAAGGAATCTCCCCTATCCACACTTCAAACTCTCACCCACAACTGCAAGGAATGATAGATACCCAAAGCACCAGGATCCTGCCACAAACACGCCTCTGGTAAGAGCCTGGTAGATGAGGCCATTTTCAATGCCCTGCCCCTGCAGCACCTATCAATTTATGCCTGGGGTTTTTTGGTTAATATACGCTCATCCGAGCTGCAGGAGAGGATACTAGTTAAAACAGTTATTGCATATATTTACAATAGTGTCCTTCTCTGAAATCGGGGCCCCGTTACGTTAGGTGAGAGGCCATTCACGCGCGTGCTCTAAGGACCTCACCGGGGACGCAGGGGCATAGGAAGGTGAAGAGACTTGCCCTAGGTCACACAGCCAGGCAGTGGCAGAACGAGGATTAAAATCCTGATTTCCCCATTCCACAGCCAGTGCCCTAACTCCTCCGGTCCTACTGCCTCCGCTGGCTGCAACGATGTATGCAGTTGTACCCTTTTGGTACTAGATCCTGATGCTGAAATTAGACGGTTTCCAGCCATCGGAGGAGAGAGGTTCTGCAACGGTCTCCAACAGAAGCAGTGGTGGGGGCCAAATAACCTAACCAGCTTTCAGAAGGAGCTCAATCTGTTTCTGAGACGTAGTCCATGATGTGGTTGCTTGCAAGGGCAGGACCCTGGAGAGCCCTTCAAATCTGGCATCCTACATTCATATGAGAGGGGTGGGGAGGTGGGGGGTAAGGGGAGAGGCCTGCAGAGAGGTTTCTTCAACTCTTCTGCTGTTGCATTGCAGAAAAGTCTCGATATCAAACAGTTAAGGATGACAGGCGAGCTAAACTGCTTACTCCACTATTTCTCTGTCAAGCAAGCACTTTTATAACAACTTAAATGGGAACGCTTTTTATAGGCAGGGTCTGAAATAACAGAAACATGCTCAATTACACTTTATAAATTGATACTTTATACTCAAAGATCTTTGCAGCAGGAAGATTCTGTTCAGCTTTTTATTATTGTTGTTGTTTGTCATCCTTGGATCCCGAAGCAATTTCAGCTAACTGCTTGCCCTGAAATGGTTCCTATTGTCCATGCAATTTATTCTTTTCAATTATTTGCAGTCGCTGGAGCCGATCAATACTTTTTAATTATTTTCGAATCGTGGACTGAAATAATAATGGTGAACAAAAAAAATTACAAGAGATTAAACTCCACCAACTCTATCTGCTACTGCAGGCAAAAGCTAATAGAAATCTTATATCATTTTCTATGTCACGTAAGTAAAAAAAAATGCCCCCCCCCCCTTGCTACATGGTCAGTTATTCTGATCCGCAAACTCAAACATATGACAGTGTGCCTTTTAATTACTTTATGTCCAAGGTTGTTCTATTAGGGCAACATCATCAACCTAAGGGTTTTTTTTTTTAAAAAAAATTAAATGTACAGTACTTTGCTGTACAATTTACTTTGACACTGCAAACACATTAATTGTCCCAGCCAGAAGCTGTTCTGCTTCTCATTTCTATTCCTACTTCTCCCCTTTGATTGGCTTGCAAAGAAAGCCCGGAGAACCAATCAGGAGCAGCTTTTCCATTCATGTCCTAGCAACAAGCCCTGTTCCAATCTTTCTCCAGCAAACTGACACCTGAAAAATTACATCATGAATAATAGCGAAGCAACAAGGGCCAAGAAATTTTTTTTCATCTGTCTGCTGCAGAGTTCATTTAAGGTGTTCAGTCTAGATTCTTAAAGCTACAACGCACCCAATTTCTGCTGTACTTTTTGCACTTCTTTTTGGTCAAATATGTACGTTAGTTGCTTGCAGAAAAAATGCATGCAATCCCATATACGCAGCCCTTCCCAAATTCGATGCTATTGAATCCGCTTCCTTTCTGGACTCTTTAATTGAAAGACAAAACCATGACCAACCAAAGACAACCCACCACCACCACAAAAACCTTGCTCTTCTTCCAGATAATCAGATGCTGCATAAAATAACCGTCTCCTGAATTGTGTGGGGTGAAATAAAGCCATGCAAATAGCAATACCATATATGTGGTGAAGGAACAATATTTTTTATGCCACTTTGCCTATATTCTCATCTCGTAGGCTTTGGGAGAGAGCAGCCTGTGTTTTAAAAGCCAGACATTCCTTAGAGGTGGCAGCGTGTGTGTATGGAGCACTTAAATTTGTCATTTAAAGGTCCGAACAGAGGCTGCACACTGTTTTTCGATGCAAAGATCAAAACCTTTTGCTTGCTTTCCTTGCTATCATTTTTAATTAATGAAGGCAGAAATGCCTGCAGATACAGTGCAACAGACAACTCCCTCTTCTCCTCGGCACTGCACTTTCTTAAAAGAAAGCTGGCAGGGGAAAAAAAACAAAAAACCCAAACCCCATGATTAGCCAAGATTTTAACAATACAACCAGGTGATTAAAAACAACAAATTAAGAATGGAGGAGGGTTTGTGGGGAAGGAGGGCTACATTTTAGGATCGTGGGGTTTTGTAAGACATTTTCGCATGCCGGAAAATACACAGCCGAGAAAATCCGATTCCAAATGCGGCGAGACAATGGGAAAAGGGGACCAAGTTCAGCTCATTTAGGTGTTGTTAATTGTTCGTTCCAACAGGGAAACAGTTTCTTCTGCAAATGAGAAGCTAAGCCTTTATTTCATTTTTTTTTTTTTTTTTTATTATTAGCATTGCACCAGGACTGAAATAACCCCGGATAATCTCAGTCACTGAATAGGATTTGCCATTTTATAGGTTCTTGAAAGAAAGAAGGGGTGGGGGGGAAGAAAATCTGCAAATAATATACTACTGGCACAAAGAACTGCAGCTGTACTTGGAAGAGGTACTTGCAATCCCCTTGCTCCCCTCTTGGAGGTCTCTAACATCACCTTGGCCTTTGGTGTAGAAATAAGCCCACATGCATTTCAGCAACAAAGTTTCATTTATTTTTCTCTGGTGAGGGTGGAAATGGGGTGGGTTGTACCTCCATCTCCAGATGCAGATTATGCTTGGGGTGTCCAATGCTTTATTTATTTATTTATCAGGGCGCGCGTATAAACAGTATCTCATGATGCAGCAAATAGTTACATTAGTGTCTGAGTCCTGACTACATTTTCAGCTCTCAAGAGCAATCAGCATTGGCAGCAGGGTGAGGCAGGAGTCTCTGGCAGGCTGCCTCGCTACTTGAATAACTGCATGACTATATAAGGCAAGAGGAAGAAGAAGAAGGAGAGAAATATTGGGAATATAAATATGAAAATTCAGCGAGGAGAGAAACCAATCTAAATCCCTTTGTCACTGACACTTTGAATCATGGGCAGAGGCTGTAGACTTGGCTTCCTACATTACGCATCTGAATTGCAGACTCCTTGAATAATAACAGCGCTTTGCACTCATCCTCGGAGCACATTACACATTGATTAACCCTCAACCTGTCTTCCCCTCCCATGGCAAAGAGGACCACCTTCCCGTTTCACACCGGACTGCTGTCAGAGCCCCAAATCTCTCAACAAACCCACCCTGTCTCTTTGCCTCAGTGTTCCCAGCTGTGAAATTGGGCTGACTGCCCTCTCTCTGGGCTTCCCATCATAGGAACGACAATCCTATCTTTTGCCCTACCTGCTGCCCCACAACTGGGTCTGAGTCGCAGCACCCAAAACGTTGGCATTCAGAGCTGAGCGTCTCTAAGTTTCATAGTTTCTAGGGTCAGAAGGGACCTGAACAGATCATCGAGTCCGACCCCCTGCCATGGCAGGAAAGAGTACTGGGGTCAAACGTACAAGTGTAAGTGTGACTGTAACGGAGGGCAAGAGATTACACCACTGTCCCAGAGGAGATCAGGGCCGCCTGGCAAAATAATATCAGTGAAAAATCAAACTAAACTAAGCTTCCCCTTTCCTCCACTTTATTTTGATCGGTACCAGCAGGGATGTCGAGGCCACGTTCCTGTGCTCGTGGGTGCCTCTCCGTCTCAGCTATGGAGAGATAGGGCCATCCATTTCTGCACAGCAGGAAAAACGTGGAGAATCACAATGGTCTGGAGTGTGAACACAGAGAAAATTCAAGGAAAGTCTGACCAGCCCTCAGCATGGTTTTATTAAGGGGAGATCATGTCAGACCAACCTGATTGCCTTCTATGATCAGGTCACAAAGGCCATGGATGCAGGTGTCGCGGTGGATGTAGTCTTTCTGGACTTCAGCAAGGCCTTTGACACCGTCTCTCACCCCATCCTAGTTAAAAAACTAGGTGACTGTGGCATCGATGCCTACACAGTCAGATGGATTGCAGATTGGCTGAGGGGTCGCACTCAGAGGGTGGTGGTGGATGGGTCATATTCGACCTGGGGGGAGGTGGGTAGCGGAGTCCCCCAGGGCTCGGTCCTGGGGCCTGCGCTGTTCAATTTCTTCATCAGCGATCTGGATGATGGGGTGGAAAGTAACCTGTTTAAATTCGCTGATGACACCAAAATCTGGGGGGAGGTGAGCACGCTAGCAGGGAGGGAGAGATTGCAGAGGGATCTGGATAGGTTACAGGGGTGGGCTAACAGGAACAGGATGCGTTTTAACACGGACAAGTGCAGGGTGCTGCACTTGGGCAGTAGGAACCAGCAGCACACTTACACAATGGGGAACTCCTTACTCGAGAGCACGGAGGCAGAAAGGGATCTTGGAGTCATTATTGACTCCAAGATGAACATGGGCCGACAATGCGAGGTCATGGTTGGCAGGGCTAACCGGACCTTGTCGTGCATCCACAGGTGCATCTCGAGTAGAGCCAAGGAGGTGATCCTCCCCCTCTACGCGACGCTGGTCAGGCCACAGCTGGAGTATTGTGTCCAGTTCTGTGCGCCCCATTTCAAGAGGGATGTGGACAACATGGAGAGGGTCCAGAGGAGGGCCACCCGCATGATCCGGGGACAACAGGGCAGACCCTACAGTGAGAGACTGCGGGACCTGAACCTATTCAGCCTCCACAAGAGAAGGCTGAGGGGGGACCTGGTGACCGTCTATAGACTCACTAGGGGGGACCAGAAGGGTTTGGGGGAGACGCTGTTTCCCCTAGCGCCCGCTGGCATAACAAGGAGTAATGGGCACAAGTTGATGGAGAGGAGGTATAGATTGGACATCCACAAGAACTACTTCACAGTTAGGGCGGCTAGGAGCTGGAACCAACTTCCAAGGGAAGTGGTGCTGGCCCCTACCCTGGGGGTCTTTAAGAAGAGGCTGGATGCCCACCTAGCTGGACTCGTTTGAGTCCCATTTCTCTTTTTGGGGTTTTTGTTGTTCTCCCGCCCTGGCGGGGGGTCGGGCTAGAAGATCTACTAGGTCCCTTCCGACCCTTAATCTATGAATCTATGAATCTATGACCAATGTAAATGTTCCAAGACATTTAGGCTAATTATTAAATGAGAAGCGGGGCTGGAGAGTTAGGACTCAGAGGTTGTGCTTTGAGAGCAGCCCTGCCTATGCTAGGCCCTAGGCCCTGCCTATGCTGTTAAGTTACTGTCCTTGGCCTTGGCGTCTTCAAGCACCATGAACAGTGTAGCCATGGCCATGAGGAACTTGAGTTAGGCTATTTAGTGCTGCTGAGTGGCAGGGCCAGCTAACCAGCCTGCAGGCTAATTAGCCAGCTCCCAGGTTAGAAAGCAGCCCTTTGAGAGCAGTACAGCATGCTGGAGGGCGTCACTGTGTAGATGTGCTGCTTAGAGTATATCTGCCCCATGCTATGCTGCTTTGTGAGAGCTCCCTTCCAACTGGAAGCTGTATAATCATGACTTTGTGGCAATACAGGTGGGTTAATTACTACTAGAGCATAGTGCTTTTGCGAATTAACCTGCCCATAGCATGACATGGACAAGCCTATCCCGCTTCCAGCTCAGGAAGCATCATGCTGATTTATCTGATAGTGCTATTGCCTGGCCTGGTAAATCTGCAATGTGGACATGCCCTTATTCTCACTGGGTGTATCTACACATGCAATTCATGTGCTGCAATAAACTATGAAGCACTTTGAGCTGGAGCACACTGCTCCTGGGCGCAGCATCTACACATGCACCCAGGACGGCGGCACTTTGAGCTGGGATGGAGCAGGTCTGGGTTGGCAGGAGGCTTGAGGGGTCAGCCCTGGGCTCTGGGTGGCGGTGTTGGGTGGTGGAGGGGTTGGCTGGGGCACAAGAGTGCCGAATGTGCGGAGCCATGTGGCTAGGTGGCAGACAGGGGTTTGGCCCCCTGCTACTTAGGTGGTCACTGTTCACACGTGTGCTTCAGAGCAATAAATGATACTGCCATAAGATAGTAGCGCCCTTGACATTACTATCCTATGGCTGAGTTAACTAGTTTACTGCGCCCTAATACCGGTAGACATGTGTAGACAGTGACACTACTGCAGAGCTAATTAGTCAACTCTGCAGTAAAGTGCACATGTAGATATACCCACTGTGTTTCGGTTTCTCCCTCTGTAAAGAGTGGATGATATTATCTGATTTGGTCATTTTTGAGACTTATTATTTGCAAAGCATTGTGATGTCCTCAAATAAAAAGGACAGGAAATTATCAGTAATATGTCTTCAGATGATGGAGAAACACACACCTTTTGGTACAGGTAGAAAGGAGCATCTCTGGACACGCACGCACACACTTGGCACACAGCAATGGATATAACTTGCTCAAAATCACACTGGAGTACATGGGAGTCTCCGAGTAGACTTCACTGGGTTTTGCATCGGTCCCTTTCCGCAATATGCATTTAGTCATATAGTGCCAGCAGAAAGATTTTGAATTAGACAAAATACCTAATCAACTGTATTTAGCCCATACTTCAGACACCCACCTGCATTAGGATTATGCTTGATAGCATGCAAACTATACCACAGATTTCTCTATAGCACAAATCATGATATTATGCTGCTGTATTTTGCATTGGTTAGGGAAGCAATTTATAATTCGAGATGACTTCAAGTTAGGAAGCATCTGATTACGGCATAAGAATTGGAGAACTCAACGCAGTACAAACTCACAACTGTTAGCTGAATCATGTATCCTTGAATGAATGTATACCATGTTGTGGTCTGTTAAGAAGCAGCCATATTCCACCCCAGAAGCAGCTGCTTATTCATGAGAGTTATAATGATTCCCGAATTCCTGTTGGATGTAGAACTCAGGTCAAATGGGATCTGCACACATAGAAGGAAAGTATGGCCTCAGCACTCATAAAATGAAAGGTGCTATTTAAAATGTGTTACAAATATAAGAATAAATTCCAGCATTTGCCTAATTATGTGAACCGCAGCTCTGGCAATGAGGAGTAGCCTGCAAGCTTGAGGTTTCCCAGGTGTAAATCAAATGTACCTATTGCTAGTTATGTGCTATACCGTCGGTGTTGCCCAGATCAGCATCCAAAGGAACCTTCTTTTCATCAGATGCTGAGATTTCTACTGCAAGTGTTTATAGGCAATGGACAGTGCAAGAAAAGAGGTCATGGGAAGAAAACAGAAAAAATGGAGCTTAGAAGGATGTACACAAATCATTGTCCTCTAAGGGTGAGGTGTTCAAAGGCAGCTAAATGATTCAGGAATCTCTCAATGATTTTTCGCTTGGATTTGGTTTCTAAGTTACCAAGGGGCTTTTTCAAGATTTGGACATTTGTGCTCCGGAGAAAACAAAACATATTTGACATTTTGAATTCCCGCTGTTAAAAGCAACATCAAGCTGTTCAACCCAGCACCCAAAAAAGGGTGGGGGTGAATTACAGATCGTTTTAGAAATTCAAAGGATCCCACTGATACGAATGAAGTGGGAGCTGAGAAAGCACGAGATCCTTGGATCCAGGAAGTTAGATCCAGACAGGCTCATTCTGAGGCAGTTTATCTAGCATGTAATGAGACTCTGTGTTACCATCTGGGTTAGATAAAATTCTTCATCAAATAAAAGAGATGTGCTCCTTTGTGCAACTGTTTTTTAGAAATGAGATACTGAAAAGCAGAGATTGCAAACTAAGTTTGACGCAGGAAATGTAGGGAGAATATTGCCTCGCAGCGAGAAGGTGGTCCAGAGGGCTGGGTACAAGGCTGGGCTGGAGGAGACATGAATTCAGTTCCCCGCAAGGTAGAAAAATCTACTATAGGAAAGTCACTTACCCTTTCAGCCTTGATTTCCCATCTGTAAAACAGGCATAATAGTTTCCTCGTGGGAGTGTGGTCAAATGAGTATGTTAAAAGTTGTGAATTGTGCAGATAACGTGGTAATGGAAGAGGTATAAAGTACCTCTTGAACAAAGAGCAGTAGCCAAATAGCATTGCCCATGAATTTTAAAAGTTTTCTTTGTCACTGTGCTACTAAACTCTCTGAGAGAGCTGGGACACGTTCATTCTCTCCATGTCACAGAGCCTGCATTTGGGAAAAGTAGGTGAAATAATACTGACCCGTCCCCGAAAGCCCCTTTGGAGCCTTGTAGGAAAGGCAGGCGCCATGCAAGAACAAAATATTGTCATCAGCAATAATGACACTCTTTTGCTAGTAAATCATTTCAGTGCTTCTGTTTCCTGTTTAGGATGCAACGTTGCTCTGACCAGAGATAATGCCATGATGCTTTTGCTGGTGCAAACATTAGCCCTTGATCTGTAGGTAGCAGACAAACGCTGAGGGTTACTGCTTTCAGAGGGGCAAGCAATACTCATTCCCCAGGAAAACATCCTCTACTCCAATATTTGGGTACTGCAGGTACAAAGCCCAAAATGACAGCTTTCTGATAATCACAACCAAAAAGCCCAGCACAGTATTGATGGTTGTATTGTCCACAAGCCGTTTTAATGGCATTGGGAGGCCAAACTAAATGCAAGACCCATATTTTCCTCAAGGCATCTCCAACACCGCAGAAGTGAACTACCATGAGCAATCCCTAAGAAGCTCCCTGAAGTGTAAAAGAGCCAATAAACAACATTAGCACAAAATAAACCATGTTGCATACCCTAAATATTGATATGCTCAGAAATACAGTCCTCCCGTTACACTCAGGGATATGCTGATTTAGTCTGAAATGCTGACTTGGCATACAGCTTCAAGAAGCCACCTTAACTTTAGGGTTGTGTAGTTTCTCTTTCAGGCTAAGCATCAAAAAATGCTTTTCACAGGATCCTTCCTGAAGGGCAATCCAACTACCACGGTCTGGAAAGGCAGTGAGAACAAGCTCGGAAAGTTTTTTGAAGTTAATTTGCAGAGGTGCTAAGAACCAGAAGTTCTCCTACTTTCCAAGAAAATCTTGTGCGCTCAGCTCTGCTAAAACTCATGCCCTTTACCCCTGGCCTATCCCAAGAGCAAGAGTCCTTGGAGAGGGTTCGTGCCACTCGATGCAATGAAATCCGGCAGACTTCGGCTCTGCTGGTAAGAAAGTAAACTCGATTTGACATTCATTGCTATGCTGCACTTTAGCACTGGAACAGTTAAATTACTAGGTTTCCAAAAAGAGAAACAAATATCCTTTGTTTTACCTTATATTATATATATTCTGCACAAAAGCAACGTTCAAAGCACTCCGAAGTTAGGAAACGCCAGAATCGCGGCTGCCTGTGTAATTTAATTCGGCCCCCTTTTGCCTACGATACAATCTTTACAGCTCATTTACAGCCTATGCTCTTTACAGGGTCTTATAATAGGAAGTGTCAGGCAACCTTAATAACAAGAACCACAACAACAATAGCAATAATAGACCCTGCCTATACGACGCACACGCACTAAAATATATGGACTAGCTGATTTGTTCTAAATGAGACATTATCGGGCTTTTTTATACGCAGGCTGAGCACCAACAGAATGAAACACGAGACTGGTTGGCGAGCCAAATGCAGGAGACCTGACTCTGCAAGTCTCACGCCGACTTTGATGGGAGTCTTCCCGGAGCAAGAACCACAGGATTTCTGCAGGCGGCTCCTTGCCGAAATGATCGCTTTGAATTTTATGGTAAAATTCACATCTAAAGGGAGCTGGGAACGAACCAGCCCGGGGAATGGTTGGAAGAGCTCTCGGCAGTAAAGTATGCAAAGAAGCAGGGGAAAAGCACCGTAATTTTTCTCACACAATGATAAAAGCCTGGCCTAGCACTCGGTGCCAGAGCCTGCCTAGAGTTTCTGTGTCTCTCTACTATTCATTAGTGATTACATGCCCCCTGAACACCTGCGAGAGAAACTCATAAAGCAAGCATTCATGGATCCTGGCAGCACCAGCCTGGGAACTGCAGGCTACAGGGCGACAGTCATTGTATCTCCAGATAAAAACATTCTCTTACCAAGGCCTCTGAATATAGAAGCTGGCTGCAATTTCAGTTCGCCACCACAGGGTATTTAAAAAAAAAAATAAAAATAAAGAAGGGTTACTTCACCTCGGTCCTTTTTAAAGTCAGCTAAGTGCAGGGCTGCAGTGCTATTGGGAACCGTCGGTGCAGTGACCCCCTGCAGCACTACAACGGGGCAAATTGCAGGGAGCCACGAAAAGGTTGCCTGCTGGAGTATCTGGCAGCAGTGCGACGACCGCTGTCCCGAGCTCTGAACCCGAGACCTGCTCCCGTTTGCAGCAAGTTAAACAGGAGCTTCTGTGCCTTGGGGGCCAGCGAAGTAGCACGAGGAGGAGAGATTGCTGAGTGAAAAATGTAGCACGATACACTGGCATAATTAAGGAAGTAGGAGATCTGGTGAAGAAGTGACCATAGTTACTGTAAAGGTATTTGTGACATTTTTTGAAGTCTTTTTTTATAAAAGAAGGTACTTAGCATGCACAATAGAAATACCAGCAAAAGGCTCCTGGCCTGGAGCTGTCTCTTATAGGGGATGGCTAGGGGTGTGCTGTGCCATGTTAGCTGTGGTGAGACATTGCTCAAGCTTGCATACAGGTTTGAAGCTTTGTTCAGAAGGTGCTGGATAACCCTCAGAGGAGCGCTCTCTGTATCAGGTGTCTGAGCATCCCATGCTACCCCAGGGGCAACGGGAAGCATTTTTAGTTCCATTTTACAGGTACGGGATTGAGGCACAGAGAGACCAAAAAGCTCTACCTTGTAAGAAGTGACTGATGATTTAAGACTGCCCCAAAACACTACACTTGGCAGGTGCCCAGAGTGAGGCACGCCAAAGGGGTTTGGTTTTCAGAGAGTGTTCAACACCCACCCTGGTAAAAATCAGGTTCTTTTACCAGATCTCTACTTGGATGTCCCAAAACCAGGACATCCCACATCACGATTTGGTTTTGAAAATGTCAGGATAAGTGACTTGTCCCAGGTCACAGAGGAAACCTATGGCTGGGCAGTGCCAGACTAGTTCCCCAAACCATCACGCTGGCCTGAGTGCTTTCCACTCCCAGACACCTAGCAGGATTGAGCCCACTGGGCCTCAGCTCTATCCCTTGGGTATCAACTGTGACTCCCCCCCAGTTTTACTAACGCAGGATTGAGTTGTCATTATTTACTGTTTAGAAAGCCTGGTGCATGTCAGAACCCGATGATCTTCCAAGGTCCCTTTCAGCCTTACAATCGATGAACCCCAGTGGGCTTGGCATTGTTCAGATGGGACAGAGGCCAAGAGAGCTCCATGTCTACATGACAAGGCCATGGTGCTCGTCTGTGTGGCTGTAACATGCTTATGAAATATGGAGAACTTGAAAAATGCTTCCTTGCACTATTGCCATTAATACCATATCTAACCTCTCCCTGGTCGATTGAATATATAAAGTGCCCTGGGATAAATGGAACAAACTGGATATGCGCTCTCTAGAAATCACTTTACTGACTACTGAAATGCAGCTCTCTCTAAGGTGGAACAAAGCAGATGTTAAATAGCTCACAATGCCACTGAAAACCAGGTTAGGACAGAAAGCAAGGAGGAATACAATAAGCAACGGATACTGCAAGGTATATTTGGAGCCTGATCTAAAATCACTGGGATTTTTAGGCTGACTTCAATGGACTTTGGATCTGTCTCTTGTACAGCTGGAATGCAGTCACTCAAGCTAAAATTTAGCAACACAACACCCAATACAATTATTGAGTCCTTGGGGTTGGAAGAGACCTCTCATGGGTCATCTAGTCCATCAGTTCTGTGCACTGTGGCAGGGCTTATTAAATTACTTTCTGTCCAGTATAAGCAATCAAGCTGCCGTGATTCAATGTCTACAGAGAATTTATTCAGAACCTGCTTATTTATTCAAGCATACAAAATACAGAAAATATAAAACACAATGTCAAATGCAGGAAGAGACAACCAAGGATCCCACAAACCCTGTTTTGTCTTTTTAACAGAATCTCCTCTTTCAGGCAGTGGGAAACTTCCCACAGCCTGTTAACTGGGAAACCAGAATAGGGAATTCCATGATAAGATGATTGTGATTAAAAATATATGGTCATTACTAACCAACCATAGGGCAATATTAGGGAACTGAATATTGTTAAACAATAGAAGCAAACCAGGACCTTAATGGTTAAATGACTGGGTGTCTAGCCTACACATACCCCTTTTAATTAGGGATTAGCCTAAAACTGCCACTTTTAAGGTGCCTTCAAGGCATACGTCCACACATGTATACCCATAATGCAGCTCAGAAATGGTGATTTTAAGGTATCTCAGCTGAATTTGGTCCCTGTATAAAGCAAGTATCAAATTTAGGCACGATTAGCTAAGTTGCATTAGCCCACATGTAGACGCTTAATGCGCATTAACGTGGTGTGCATCAGCAGACACACACTGCATTAATGTGATTTAGCACATCTGCACATGGGCTAATGCTACTTCGCTAATCACGCCTAAAAGTTAACGTGCCTTAATGCGCATTAATGTACCTACGTGTAGATGCACACCTGAATTGCCTTAATATGTCTTAAGGAAAGGTGCATTAAGTTTAGGGGTGCATAAATACCCATGTAGACACCCCCACTATATTTGAGAATAGTACCAAGGGGACTGTTAATGGCAACATGAGGGCAGAAAGTTGATTTTATATCTTAATTAAAGGAGAAACGAGTCTCTAGCAGCCCATGTGCTCCCTCCCTCGCACCTTGCAGTACTGGTGCAGTAGAAAGAATACCAGATACATTTTCTAGCAGCAGCCATGTGTTCCTTGAAAGCCTGAGATCAACATGCTGACCCTTTGCAGATCATGGGATCTCAAAAAGACCCTAGAGCAATATGGCAGACATTCAGGAACACAGAAGAGGATACACAGCTTAATCATTAGCGAGAGCCTAACTTTGTCTCTCAAGCACGCTCAGACCAGTCTCCCTTAGCAATACAAAATTCTCCTGCATGCATGCATAAAGATACCCTCAGTTTGTTCTTTCCTCCATGCCTACACATAGCTCTGCATTGATGCTAGCTAGGGGGAAGAACAGACCTCTTCGAAGGTAATCAAATTCCAAGCTTCTTGCAAAGGATGCTCAGAGAATAAGCAAGGGCTGCAAATTCAGTGCAGTGAGTTCAGTCCCTGGGTTACTGAGTTTAGACCGTAAGGGGGCATGATACTGGCATCACTTGGCAAACCTTAGCAAAACAGCCTCACAAGGAAGCGATGGCAGGGTCCGTTGTCGTCCCTTGGATTTCCAGCACCCTTAAGAGCTGCTCCAGAGCATTTCTGCGGGTGAAGGCTGCCCAGGGGAATGTGCCGATGCTGCACAGCTCCCGTCGCTGCTCCCTCTGTCGCCAATGCCACCCAACTTCCACCATCTTTGGCAAGCATCCTATGTCTGTGCCTGTGAATGGAGGCTTGGGAGCTGCTATTGTGGAGAACTGGGGCCGCCAGTACCTGAGGAAAATCATTTACATTCTGAACTCCCTTGCACATTTGCAACATGAGTTCCCTTAACATTAAGAGGGGGAATAAAATAACATTGTCTTAAAAGACAGAGAGAAAGGAGCAAAAGAAAAAAGAAAATATGCAGCGAGCTCTGCTCTGTGTGTTTTTGACTTAGCAATATCTGTAGCAAATTTTCCCAAGAGACACAAACAAACACAGGCTGAACCAGAATATCAATGAGGTCTTTTTTAGAGCAGGCACATTAAGATGCAAAACAGGAGATAATGAGATAAAGCAGCAAGTTACAGGTTTCTTAATTCTACATTTTTAAAAGCTGGGAAGTCGCGTTCGGAAGAGAATTGAGTTAGACCTAATGTAAGGCTGGGCTGGTGAGCAGCTTTGCTGAGCCTGCTAGCCTCAGTGAATGAGCCGGGGTAGAATGAAGGGCGAACAGCAGGGCTCCCCAAAAGGCAAACAAAAGTATTTTTTTTTGTAATGTTGCTGAAACCTAATAGTCGCCATCCTGAATCTGATGTCTTGATGCTAAAGGAGGCTCATTCTGACACACGGGAACTGGTCCAGGAGCCTTTCGAGGCCCTGAAGCTGATGGAAAGGGTCAGGGAGAATTATTCAGCAACATGAGGTTGACATAACCAAAGCTTGTGGCTGTAGTATTCATCAGTACTGGTCCTCTAAGGCCATAGGTGACTATAAATTAGAATAGCCTCCAGACCTGTGCCATCTGGGTCTAGCAGCAGCCCCACATCCAGGCAATAGTGAGATGGCAAAAAGCCCTGGAGGAGGAGGAGGAGGAGGCGGAGGAGGAGGACGATGCCCCTTGAATTCCACCTGCCTTAAGATGGGATCTCTGTGGCTTTTAAGTGAACGTTATCATTTGGATATAATCACATGGCTTCAGAAGCTGGGGTCTTAGGCACTAGGCCTCTAGCGCTTGCATCTTTCCTATTTTAGAGATGGGGAAAACATGGGGCAAAGGGATAAAAGCTAGATTTTTCAAGAGTTAAGCAAGTCTAACTTGGACCCACCTTGCAAGAGCACCCGTCACTGAGAAGGATGGCTGAGCCATGTCTGAAGGTATAGCCCCATAGGCTGCAGAACAGGAGCCGTGGCCAGCCAACTTTTAGCACGTCAATTTAGCTAGCTATGCAGTTAAAAGAAATAGCTATACAGTTTTAACCAGAATGACAGCTACGCATTTGTGGGTTATATAAATTAATGTGCTAAAAGTTGGTCGGGCCATGGTCCGGGTGGCCCACCCCGTTCTGCGGCCTATGTATAGCCCAGTTTCTCACAAGGAGTCCATGGAAAAAGCAGCAACTGGAACTTGATCTCTGGAGTCTCAGCCTTCACTTCAAGGTGATACATCATCCCTGTTAGCTGGAGCAGTACAGCTGAAGTTGTAACAGATGAATGGATATCAACCTCTTTTGGATTTTGTGGGACTGCTGTGAGAAGTTGGAAGATGGGCTCGTGTGTGTGAGATTCTGATATTCATGCCCATGAATTAGAACAAAAAAGGCCTTGCATACACCTGATTGACCATACACCCTTGGCCCAATAGTTGACAGTATAGAGTGAAAGGTCACCTTGAGTAGGTAACGTTTTGGATACCAATACCAAAGAGATCATGAAAGGAAAATTAAAAGAAGAATGAATGGGAGGAAATGGAGAGAGGGGAAAGTATAAGAAAGAGCTATTATTTAACTAAACCTGGCTAGGGTAAAGGTTTTAATTCTTTCCAAGTGCCATATGTGTTTGCCTGTGGGGGAAAGGCAAAGCCATATTTATCTGACTGAACCAATAATTCATATCTGTTTCAGAAGCCGACTTTGGTGGATTGTAGATCTACAGCTGTTCCTAGTCTAGGTTCAGACTTTCCCGGTGGGAATCACTGTAGCAACACGTCTCACTTATAGGATTCATATGCAGGGGGATAGGAGACCCAGAACTGTAAATTAAAACCTTGTGTATATTACTTCAATGTATGCAATTCAAAAGTATTTAGGACTTCTCAAAACAGTCCTTTCACTGCAGGACTCTCCCCCTCCCCACACACACTCATGCAATTTAAAGGAAACAGATCTTTCATGTTTACCCTTCCTGTTTCTTGTAGGAGGTCTTGAAATAAAGGTAAGAATGCAAAGCCCTTTTATATTTTGCCTATAAAATTCAGAGCACTTGGTCTGGTATGGGGAGTGGGTGTGTGTAGATGTGTCTGTAGGGGGATGGTACATGCATTAAATGCAGTCTAAGACAAGCCGCAAGAAGCAATGCAAGGATTAAAACAAAGAAGATTTGCATAGTGTTATGCAAATAATAATAATAATAATACCTTCATTATTTGGTTGGACCCTTCTATCCCTTTGGAGATGGTGCTATTTTGTAAAGTAATATACAGCATTATACTTTAGATTTACATGCAAGCAAACAAGAACCATTCAGTGGATGCGTCTGCAGGTCGCCCTACAGCGATGTAGCAACACGCTACCTCATCATACAGTGCGCTACAGCAATGTAACGATCATGCAAGTCTACATATCGCCGTAGTGGCTTACAGCGTGCCACTATGGCAACGTAGCAAGGAAATCTTCCCATGTGCCACCGGTACGGTGCAGTGCAGACAGTTATTGCACCATGTTTTAGTACTTCTAAAACATGGCACGTCTACACGGTGACATCATTACTGTGCTAAATTAGAGATACATATGATGGGACAGATCTATTGATGTGAACCGGCCTAGTTAGTTTACACCAGCCGATGTTACTCATTCTCTCTAGATTGTGTTATACATGCACATCATAACTTTTCAAGCCGCCTTGATGGTCAAAAGTCATATATAGGAGCCCACTGCAGTCAGCAGTTCCATGGGGCTTCAGTGGCTCTTGGGCAACATTCGGAAAGACATACACTGGCTACATTTGGGCACACTAAAGCATGAACAGCAAATCGACAAACCAAAGTTTACACCGCCAGCCAGTGATGGAGATGGGGACAGAGCTGGGGTTTCCCCTGTTTCCGTCTCGTGACCCATCAACCAGACCACGCTGAAACCAGCACACGCAGTTCCAAGTGGCACTGAAATCATAGAAGGATACAGATCACTCCCCTGCATGTATTATTCAACTTGTATAGATTAGACAGCCTTGTTTTTCAATGTATATCATTCAGTCCAATACACAAAGATTCTTACTGCGCTTGGGCTGATCCTCCTTGTAGCCATCTAAGCTGCTGTGACACTTTTCCTAAGTGGTGAGATGTTTGTGTCCCAGATAATTTTTATCCAGACATTTACATTCTGCCTACAGTTGGCCATAGGATAGTTCTTCAGCTGTTGTCTGAAACTGTCACATGGTGAGGCTGTGCACTGTTAAACAGCTGAGCTGTTTCACCCCAGGGATGGCTGCATTGCAGAGGTGAGGTATAATGGTCGTATTTTCCATCCCTTGCTTCAAAAGGGTGTTGCAAGGCTAATTAATTTGATTTTTTTCCTATAACATATTTTGAGATCCTGGTTCAAAAGGTGCCCTAAAAGCAGAGCTATTATTAGCAACATTGTACAAGTGGCAGATTGCACTGCACTTCTCTGTATTATATGCATTTGATCTTACTTTTGTTTATGTCCTTGTGCGTGTTTCATGTATTATGTATGACTGCTGGATTATGTCTTCATTTTTGCCATTTGAAACAAAACAAGGATTTTTGAACTCAAAAATAATTTACGCTGTCTATGCTAAGCGTGGTTAACACTTTGAAATAGCAGAGGCCAGATTCTCAGCAGATGGGAATCTGCATAGCTCTACCAAAATCACCAAAGGTAAGACAGTGTGTACCAGGTGAGGATCTGCTCCATTATTCTCGCCCCAGCGTATCATTATTTATATAGCTGCAGTGCCCAGAGGCCCTAATCTCTGCTAGGCACAAGGTGCTGTCTAAACAAAGAAAAATATGTCCCGCAAAGTTCACAGTCTGTTGAGACACTAGTGGGATATGCCACCTAGACAGAGAAGCACAAGAAGATGGCATTCAGTGTGCTAAGCACCACCCACAGCAGACCAGCTCTCCAACCATTTTCAGGTTTTTTTCTGTAGCTACCATGGCAGAGATGAGTTTCATAGTTTCATAGTGTCTAGGGTCAGAAGGGACC
>NW_017728980.1:11299433-11309766 GCF_001723915.1 Gavialis gangeticus | reverse complement strand
CCACATTGCCGACTCATGTTCATCCTGGAGTCAATAATGAGTTGTTGAGGAAGGATTTGAAGGAAATGAAAGAATATCCCAAATGGACAAACCAGACTGACATGTCAAATCCTGCCTTCTCTCTGCCAGGAATATCAGTGGCATAACAGAGAGGTGAGGATAACCTTTGAAGACTTGGCTAGACAAGCCTTGGCTGGGATGATCTGGTTGGGGCCGGTCCTGCTTTGAGCAGAGGGTTGGACTAGATGTGAGCTCCCGAGGTCCCTTCCAACCCTAATTTTCTATAATAACCAATCACATGCCTTAAAACTGAAGACACATGGATTGTGTGGGCTATGATGGGAGGGAGCCAGTGGGGTAAGGCAAAGAGGAGCCCAACATAGCTGAAACAGCAAGCTGGGGAAATGATATTTGCAGCAGCATTTGAATGGACAGAAGTGGAGCAAGTTGGTATTGGTCAAAGGCAGAACTGATGAGAATCTGCAAACCAGGAGGTAATGAAACTGCATTGCACTTTTGCTCAAGATGCCAGATCTCAGTTGTCTCCTGTGATGTCAGCTAGCTACAGGATTTGATTTTGGAAAGCCTGCCGATTCCTTGAAAGCATACGACAGAACTCTTTTGCTCCCAGAATCAAATGCTGAAAACTGTAATATAGTATGAGCAACACAGATGTGCTTTTAACAGAGGCTCAGAACTTTTTCTGAGCTGTTTTGCACTCTTCATCAGATCAAATTAGACTGAATTTGCTGCTCTGTTGTCTTACCTTTGGCAGCTTTAAAAAAAAGGGTCATGTGCAGAATATGAAAGGGAATGAAATTATTTATGAGACTTTAGCCCTAACACACTAACATGTATATGACATTTCTGTAATGGTACTTAGTAGCAGATCTTGAAAATATCAATGAAATAATAAGAAGGGGCAAAGCTAGGCTCAAAATCAGGAATTTGTGGTGCTTATTTTCTGCCAAAATCCAGGTAAGTTTTGGCAGAATCCAACTCTGCCAATATACCACGCAACAAACTAGTTTGAGAGGCAGAAGGTTACCCCCACCTTGAATGTAAAAGAACAGCTACTACTATATATTTAGGGATCTCCCAGTGGCTTGTGGACCAGATTTGTTCTTCTGGAGGTGAGGAATCATGGTACTTGATGATGTTTTATGACTATTTATCACGTGTATTAGAGTTGTACTTCAGGGGAGAGGTGTGACTGAAACGAATACAGAATAAAAGGCTCTTGTTAATGCAGCATGTTGGTCTGTAGCATACGACGGCATCCTTCCCTGGATATACAGCATGCTTTGTTCCTTGGGCTTTTTTCCACGTGCAACCCTCTGATTATGCTTCCTTTGTGGTTCCTAGATCCATACTGGAACCTGAGCCTAGGCTGAGATGCCTGTTCACCTTGACCTATAATCTTCCAGTCTGGTGGATGGTCAGTCATATGGCAGCATGAGAGCAGCTTGCACTTCTGCAGTCCTACTGTTCCTCCTTGATGGGGGAAGAGAAGCATCAGTCCTTCAGGCTGTCATGCTGATACCCCTCATCAGCACTCAGGTCCTGATCCCACCACTTGAGCCTGTGATTAGTGTTACAAGAGCTCTCTATGCCTGTGCATATGTAAATAGTTACTTACTGGATAAGGAACCAGGAGAAGGCGTAGAAAAACATAGGGTACAGCGATGGGCTACAGAGGGGCAATACAACACTTTGGGTACTACAAATGGCTTCCTCTAGTACTACTTTGCCTCGGCTCCCAACAATTCATCCTGTCGAAGCCAACAAACCAATGCAGATGCTTAGCATTATACATATGCTGAAGGGCTTCACTAGATTCAAGCCTAAGTTCAATAAAAAACGTAGGACAAAATAAACCAAAATAAACCAAAAAAAAAAAGAAAAAATGATGGCTTCTGTGTGAGAGGTCAATTTTAATTAAACTTTTGGCCTGGAGTCCTTCCTGGATAAATGCACCTTTCTGTTGTAAAAGAGGTTTTCATTGAGAACCCAGTGATTTAAAGCTGTGTTTTCAAAGTCTCTCTCACTTTTTACTGGTAAATTGAAGCAGACAGGAAACTGCTTCTATTTGAATTTCTCTGGCTGATGTGTCATGTTGCACTGCGTGATGGATGGGACTGGGGATGACAAGTCGAGGCAATTACTGGGTCAGTTCTGGCTGATTCCAAAGGAAGCCACGTTCCCCGAGAGCGTGCGTTTATTTAGCTATCTGTCTTTAAAGTCACCCTTTCCCTCTTCCAACAAGCCATTGCTGTTCACAGTCATTCTTAGCGCCAACACCACGCTCCACATCTTCACAGGGCAATGTGCATGTCAACAGCACTGTCCACACAAGCAAGCCAACGAGGCCAGGAGAACCAGCTCCATTTTAGATGGAGACTCAAAAACAAAGGTACAATTCACCCTCTTGCTATGGAGCTTCAGTGGCTTAACTCTTCAGGAACAGAACGACCCACAGTGCTCAATGCAGCGGAGCAGCATGCCGGAGTAAGAGGAGGGTCCCTGGTGGTGGGTCAACAGGGGGATTTCTCTGCTGCTGTGGGGGTCACTGAACAGCCCGTAGGCAGTCTCCGAGGTGGTGGTCCACGACAGAAAGAAACTGCTGCTTTCTCCGTTTTACACCAGAAACTTCACAAACTTCTGCAGCGACCCAGAAGTGGGCAGGCACGAAGGTGGCACAAGGCCGCTTTAACCTCCCTTATCCCTGGACTGCCCCATTCTGGGTAGCACCTCAAAGAGGTTGCACCATAAAACCTCAGCACAAGCGTACGTGACACGGCCAGACAAATACGGAGCGATGGGGTTGTATAGAAATTTAAGAGCTGGATCCACAACTGGTCGGCTTCTTTGGAGCTACATCATGTTACACTACTGAAGATCTGATCCTAATGGTAATCGAAGGGAGAACTCATTGCATCTTGCAAGGATCTTCCTCCTGGTAAAGCTAGCTATGTAGTGATCTCGTATCCGGTTTTGTGAACATAAGCATTCAATAACTTCCCAGCAAAGCTGGTATTAGACTCACGAGGGCCCTAGGTAAGGGCTCAGGTATGGGCTCCCCCCTCCATCCTCCCATCTCTACATTGACAAACTTCACTAACTTAACCAAATGGTGACCCTCTGGCCCAGGGCTTCGGGTAATTGCTGCGAGTGCTCACATCTAAAAGTCGGCTCCACTTCCCAGCCAGAGGAAATAGTTCCCCTCCTTCTCTCTCTATTTTTTCTGAGATCTACATTATCATTTGCTAACCGTATTATTGCAACACTTTATTTACTTTGGGTCCAGAGCTTTGAGACCTTAGAGGGTCTCCTCCTTCTCTAGGAATGCCATGAATTAATCCTTGGCGAAGAGCTAGGAAAAACATGTTTGTGTTCTTCATCTGGGAGGTGATTTCCTTCAGAATCTGGGCCACGCATATGCTCTCCATCACACAGGTCAGAGAAAGATTTGATCATGGTACCTCTAGCATTGAAGCTTAGATCAGGCCTTCCATGGGGTCCTAGATGCCTTGCAAAGCCAGGAACAGACTGGGAAGCAGAAGAAAGAGTAAGGTGGTGTTTTGGGCTCTGCCACTGGTGTAATGAGGACTTTGGGAAAACTACTTCCTTCTTACCCTGGTTTCTCAGGAACATTATAGACTTTATCTGTGTACACTTCTTTGCAATCTGCTGATGAGCAGGGCTACATCACATCATCCCCAGGGCGTGCTGCATTTGGCTTCCAGTTCAGTGTCTCAAGCTGTGATACCCAGGGTGTTATTTCTTGCAGTAATCAAGCCAGCACCCCCCTGAGCCTTTGGGGTGCAGGGAGCAGTGTTACTTCCAGTCCCCAAAGTATAACACAGGCAGAAGTTGAAACTTCATTAATCGGGCAAGCTTGCATCGGTGAAGCCATGCGTTTGCGCCGTGTCTAGCACAATGGACAATGGTCTTTGACTGGGACTTGAAGGCGCTGCCACAATACAGGTCATAAATATTGGACCTTCAGACAAGCCTCCAAGATCCAGCCACCCTCAAGTGTCAGGGTTGAACCAGATCCAGCTTCTGCCAATGGACCAGACTAGATCACGCTCCTGGGATTGAATACTCCCCGAACCTGGAGTCCCAGCAGCTCAGCTTGAGTCCGTATGCAGCAGCTTTTGCTTTCCCGTCTGTTATAATGATACAAAACACAAAAGGCAAGAAAATGCCCTTTCCCTATTTAGTGCCAGCCCCTAACTGGGAGCTGCAGGGGGGGAAGGGGGAAAGAATCTGGCCTTTCATATCTATGTTTCTTCACAGACATCAGGACCCACGTATCAAATAAAAGCAAAGGATTGCTCGGGGGATCGGTCTGTTTCTGTTCCATGGCCAAGCTCGGCTACCTTCCCCCCCCGCCCAACAACTGCTCCCCGAAAACAGTTTGTGCCTTTGCTTTTTCTTAGGTGATAGGGAAACAAAAAAAAAAAAAAATCAGTCAATGCGCCTGAGGCCCTAAAACCCTTCACTGACTCTCTGCCTTAAGCACAGACCTCTTAGAAAATGCAGATGAAAGGGAAGCTGGGGGAGGGCTCCTGACTGGAAGAAACAACCATCCTGGCAGGTCCTTTGGTGGGGTCATGCTCTAGGACACAGAAGAGATGTATTAAAAGGGGGAAACTAAGGATTCTAAATAATCAGGCTCCTGACTGGATAATGCCTTGACGAGAGGAGACGCGGCGAGAGCCAACGAAAACCAACTTGCACAGAGGGACGGGAAAGTAAGACGCCTGCTCTGACGGGACAGGGGCAGCGGTAGGGGGAAGAACTCGGGAACGAAATTAAATAATAGCCTCAAATTCCCAGGTGAGAAACAATGGAATTAGAAACAGAAAAGCCCCCAGGAGATACACAAATCAAGGCTGGGAGGTGAAGTGTAGGCAGAGGGGAAGCGGGAGGCTGTGAACACAGCCCTGCAATCTAGCCGCCTCCCGGGATGGCTTGCTTCTGCTGCGGGAGGATTTGGAGATGCCAGATGAAGTCGGGGCCCACTGTGCCCGGCGCTGTGCAAACACGTTGTGAGAGGCGGTCTGTGCCTTGAAGTGCTCACGGTCTAAGCAAAGGCAGATGAGAAAGTATTCTTCTGCCCATTTTACAGATGAGGAGTTGAGACACCCGCCCAATTGTCTTTCCCCTGTTCTGGCTGCAAGACGGCATGAAAGGGTGAACGTGGTCTGCCTGGGGCCACAGAGGCAGCTCTGGTAGGGCTGGACGTGAGATCTGCATTTTGTGAACCCCGGGAAAGCGTCTTGAGCTTAGCCACTGATCTGCTGGAGCCTCGGGGAGGGAGCTGTGGGGAAAGGACAGGATTTCTGACCCAGTGTGGCAGGTTCAGCTAATTTGGATAAACTGCAGATAGGCCTAGCACCAGATCCGCCACTGCCGAGGAGCAAAGGAATGCCACTGCCATGAACAGGAGTATGCTCATTAATTTATAGTGCCTGAGGGTCCGACCCTTAAAGTTTGGGAACTCATCGATTAGGAAGCCACTGACACACCCTTGGCAATTCGATTGCTCTTTTAAAATGTGAACCCATGGCTTGCTCCTTTTCACACTCTACCAGCAAATGCCATCACCCCCATTTTACAGAAGGGGAAACTAAGGCACTAAGAAATAGCCGCACAATGACTCAGTGGCTGAGAAGAAAACAGAATTTGAGGTGCTTCCAGAACTGTCCCGCTCCCCAGACTTGGCTTTATTCATTTAGATCCTAGCTAGATTTAAATGAAAATACCTGGATCCAGACCCGATGATTTCTCCTAATAATAGCCTTAAAACAGGATGAACTCCCTCTTCCCTGCAGTTCTGTAACACCCTGATCTGTGTTCAGGACCCAGACCTGGGTTTTGTAACTGGAAGCACTCTCAAATACCTAATCATCTTCCTTTCTTTCTTTCTTGCATAGAGCAGGGCTGTCAAGCAACCCCCTGCATTTTTCTGAAGCTAGTATAGTTTGCGTTCAAAAGCCTTTTCTATTTCCTCTTCTAGTGCCACATGCTGCTGTGTCAACATAATACAGGTCCTCCTAAACAAAGGAATGTGTGTCTAGAAACTGTCCATATAGAAGGGAAAGCCAGATCCCAGACAGCAGAGAATGAAGGGGTCTCACGCTACTTTTTTTTATTACACAGTTTGAACAGGGCAAGTGCCCCACAGAGGTAGGACTTTGTGTGCATGTGTGTGCGCCTCCTTTCCGGCATGTAGTGTGAAACATTAGATGAACACGGCAGAAAAAAAAAGGTCTCTCGCACACCGGTGGGGTTTGCAGACTGCATGAGAATATGTTCTTTAAAGACAATACCCTCCTGCAACACGGTGAAGGAGGGAATAGATACTGTCTACAGCTGCTGACATGTTTCAGATAGGAGATCAATGAGTGAATGCACAGCTGGGAAAGTCTCACACCCCCAAGCTGCTTCCAGGGAAGATGCGGGAGCCTGAGGATTATCACTGTAAGGTGCAGCAGTGCAATAATTGCATCAGGATTATTTATCTCCGTTTCCCCTGCTCATTAGGCAAGTAAGGGGCATAGCATAGGTGTGCACAGCATAAATAGCATCATTTCATCCTGGCTCTTACACTGTGCTCATCGACAACATGACAGAGTGCCCACAGGCTTTGTTCAGAGGCGTGCTAGTTCAACAATAACGCTTTAGCTCTTTATTCAAGAGATCTAGGTTCAGTTCCCAGATCCGCTGCAGTGCTCTGCTCACCTGTTTGTGTGACCTTGGGCACATCACTGCATCTGGTTAGATCAAGGTGGCTTCAAGTTTGCAGACTCAAAGCTTCTGACTGGAAAATAAAGTTTATGTGACCATATAGCCAACAGCCACTGGACAGCACAAGCAAGGCATCATAAGGCCCGCTTGGTATTCGGAAGGGCCAGAGAGTGCTCTGTGCTGGTATACAGAGTGGAGGTATTAAGCACCTGGCCCACTGCACATATTAATTAGGCCTATACGATGCCGGCAAATCCTCCAAAACTGTAACTTTCGTTTCTCTTTTAAAGTATAGACTTCACAAGATTAGCGTAATCAAGATGGTGCTCTTCCCTCTGACCATTGAGAGCCTGCGGGAATGGCCCTGGGTATATTCCCTACCCTGCAATGAAACTCAGTGCTGGGTCAGTGCAATGCATGCTGAATGTCTTCACGAGGGTAAATATGCAAGAGGCATTTCTTTGGGTGATATCTTTTATTGGACCAACTGGCCATGTCTGCATGAGACACTTACCGCGCAGTCGTTTAGTACAGCCGTTTCAAGATGATGCTGACTGCACAGTAGCTCACGACCACTGCTCAGTAGTGTTGGGTCACACTTCGTGCCACGCTATGCTACTGTGCAGCCATCACGAGCTACTGCGCAGTCAGCGCCTTGTGTAGATGCGCACGCTGTGTAGTTGGGATAAAGTTAGACAAGCTTTTGAAGACAATCTTGCATTCGAATGCTTGTCTAACTTACATCAGCTACACAGTCGGACCAGTAGAAAATACCACCTGAAGAAAGCTTTGCCTCTCGCACAATTTCTGGACCATCACAGGTACAACATCACTCTTACACCAGGCGAATTAGTTACTATTCACTGATCGCTGTATCAGCTGGGAAAGGCAGTGGGGCAGGAGCAAAGCCAATGTGCTGGGGGGGCGGAAGGAGTGGGAGTAGGGAAGCAAATGCAGAGGGGCAGAGGAGGAGATGCACCGGTGGTTGTGGAGGGAGGGAACAGACAGGATGGAGAAGGGAGAGAAATGAGCATCTATTTCTGAGGGATGCTAGAGGCAGCTTAGCTAACAGTTTGCATGTCTACCTCACTCATCACTGTGGTAACTAAGATAAACACTATGGATAGGATTTGCTCCTGAGAGAGCAAAGCAAACTATTTTTTCTTGCCTCCCCTGTCTTTCTAGGGTTTCCTTTTTCCCAGACCCAATTTGATTTTTTACAAGACACAGTATATGACCCTTTATTCCCACATTGACTCTAACATGATTATTATATTTACAGCTGTAACAAGGTAAAAGGAAACCCCTGTGACCCGTTCTGATCGGCCAGACTTTCCTTCCTAGGACTTGGCCAGCATGCTTAGAAGAAACCCTAAATATTTGTTTTAATTGCACAATGGATTCCCATAAAGCAGCAGGCTCATGTGCTATCAGGCCTTGGATCATCTCAATCCTGGCAGGTGGGCTCATCAGGCAGATGGTCAGGGAAAAGCACCTTGGCACAGTCTTTACTGGCATCTTTCAGACAAAGGGCTGCTTCAGGGGCCTGAAGACTGCTGCAGCAATGAGAGGATTCTCTTCTCCCTCGCAGATTTTAAAAGGACAGCCTGAGCATGGTGCAAAACTTGGGTAAATTGCTGTCATCCCTCATTGCCAGTGACTTCTTTCCTCCAGTCCATCTGGACTGAAAGACTCATCAATTGGCTACAGTATAGGACTAGACAATTTGGGGTCGATTCCTTGGTCTGTCTAATAAGTCTGACTGCTTTTCTGACTTTGCTTTCTTGGAGATTCCTAATAACTCTATCTTTGTGGCACCCGAGTCCATTCCCATGCACTGGAAGGCTGGAGTAGCATTTGCCAAGTGCTTGGAGAGCCTTTGATGCATCCAAATTTGGGAGTGCAAGAAGAGGAAAAGTTACTTGGAAATTATAGGTTTGCTGGCCTCTTTATTTATCTAGATAGCTATAAACGCATGCAAACCCTATGTTCTGTATAGGGATGTGTGTATATTCTCCATCCTGTCACATCCCTTCTTATACTGGCATCACTCCACTGATTTCAATGGACCTAGGCCAGTGGAGAATCATGGAATTTACTCATTCTTCATAATATCAGTCCTTTCAACCCTCAAGTCATCTTTAAATCCCCTGGGCTCTGTCGCCAACTAGAGACACAATCCAGTGGACAATCCAGTGATCCAGTGGATGGGCAGCCAACTGTGCAGCTGATTTGATGAAGTCGATTCCTTACTCTTTCAGATGCCCGGTGCAATTGCAGACAAAGCTCTGTGCTTTTTGAGATCTAAGTATAAAAAGTGTGGTGTCAGAATACTTTCTGGTACTAAGGTGCTCAGAGGTGAATACAGTAGGAAGGGGTTGTCTATCTGATGAAAGACTGAAAACTCCGATTTCTGAGGTGCAAAAAAGAGTTTTACTGGAAGCTCAGCGCACCGTGTTTAAGTCTTACGTGGAAGCTGAGACTGTATAAAGTTTATGTCTGTTTCCAAGCAATAAAAACAGTTTGGGAGAAGGTAAAAATAAGTCAGTTAACAGATTATCACAAGACCTTTAGTTTCACAGGGCAAGATATTTCATAGCAGTAAGCACTTGAGATACTGCAAAGGAACTAAAGCTTTAAGAGGCGATCATCACTAACTGGTATCAGCAGGCAGAAGAGATACTAGGATGTTCAGGTGTTAGGAAATTTGCCATGTCCTGCTCATGCTTCTCGTGTGATTTCTCTGTGCAGAATTCAAGGATATCAGAGCTTGTAGGCCAATCTCAGAAGTCAATGGGGCTATGCTGATTTATACCAGCTGAGGATTTAGTTTTCTTTGTTGCATTGTCTTGGGGAGTACTGTTCTTCCTTGTTAGCCTTTACTGAAGCTGAATTAGTAACCGACAACTCATTTCTCTAGCTTTTGTATCCTTTTTTCTGCAAAAGAATTGCAATTTGGTAAGACTTGTCCACTGCCTACGTAATTAAATTATTTTTTTCCATTTTTCATCATGCTTAAAACCAGTATTTTCTGTGGCACATTCCAAAGAAATCATGCTGGTTATGCATTGGTAAGCTAAATCTTGATGGGTGCATCTACACAAGAGGTTTACTGTGAAGTTGCCTAATTAGTAGGGCGGTGCGATCAGGTGGTGATTTGACTCAGAGGAGATTTAGCCTGATTCAGTAGGTGAATCTCCAAATCTGAATAAAATCAGGGGACCAATTACAAGGTCTGAATTAGGCCACAGGAAACTAATAAACTGCACAGTAGGTTAGTACCTGTAAATCCAATTGCTACCTACTGCGGAGTTCTTTAGTGCACAGAGTGCACATGTAGATGCTGACAGGGCTGGCTGGGGCATGAGGGTGCTTCAGTACGGGGTCTCCCTGTTGGCTAACCCCACACTGGGGCACCCTCGTGCCCCAGCCAGCCCCTCTGCAGCATGTTGAGCCCATTTGGAGCAGCTCAGAGCTGGGAGGCTGACTCCTGGGCCCCCTGCCAGCCAGAACTGCTCCGCTCCAGCTCAGTATGCAGCAGTCCTGGGCCCATGTGTAAACACTGTGCCTAGGA
>NW_017728980.1:11272650-11294433 GCF_001723915.1 Gavialis gangeticus | reverse complement strand
GTCGGAGCAGCCCTGTGCTGGCAGGCTGACCCCGCTCCCTGCATACTTACCACCTGGGGCTGCTCCAACCCCGCTCAGCTGTGCTGCAATCCTGGGTCCACAGTCAAATAGCATGATGCGCACTGGAGTTTATTGCTGCAAATTAATTGCATGTGTAGACTACGTGCTACCAAAGTGCTGAAAAGCTGGGATTCAAATCCTGGCCTGGATTCAAATCCTGGCCCATGCTTGGATCTTTAGAGTTGCAGGCATTTGTAGATGTGGGAGCTTGTACTAATGTGGCATTTGTGTGAATGGATGAATAAATGCACAGTCTTTGGATGTTTTCATAAAGGTCTTGATGAAAAGCTGTCACCTGCAAAATGCCCTTTGGTTGGCATCTATAGTTGGCAAGAAACATGACGATGGGCCTGCTTTGAGCAGGGGGCTGGACTACATGACCTCCTGAGGTCCCTTCCAAGCCTACTTTTCCATGATTCTATGAAATTTCATATTAAATGGATCATGTAATAATACGGCTTAAAAATAAGGCTTCACAGTGTGTGGATAATTTGTGGGGGGGTTCACAGTCATTTTTGAAAGGGCATGTTGGAAGAGATTGTTTGATCATGAGATCAAATGGCTTCTTATCAGTTCCATTACATTGCTTTTACAACACACTTCAAGGTAGACAAATCTTATTCGATCCTCTTTACTGGTGGGGGGGGGGGGCCGGGACTGAGGCACAGAGGGCCATTAAGGCTACATAAGGACATTACTCTTTTACCAGTATAAATGATTGGAAACTGGTCTATGCCTATAACAGAACAGAAGTTTGGCACATGCAGACTTGGTTTAAAAAATGGAGGAACCCAGACTAAGATTTGCCCCCTCACCAAACGGCGAATGTATATTCTGCTTGCCACCAATCTAAAATAAACGCCACTTACCATGCAACTTAGTCTAGGTACAGACATCAAAAAAGCCAGAGACAGAATCGATCTAAGTCACTTACTCACGTGGCTAATCTGTTAGTCCTCTCTCCTCTACCCAAAGGAAAACACTCTTTTGATCTATTCAAGAGATTCAGGAGTGTGAGGCCCGAAGTGTGATCATTGTTGATTCCAACCATGATCTCCATTATAACTCAAGCCTGAGAGAGTCTCACACCTAATAATTCTTGAATGAAGCCCACAACTTCTGTCTGAGCTAGACTATACTGGGTGCGTCTACATGTGAAAATAATATGACTGAATAAATGCTGGTGCAGTTTGCACTGGAGTTTATTCTCATTGAATCATAGAAAATAAGGGTTGGAAAGGACCTCAGAAGTTCATTTAGTCCAAACCCCTGCTCCGTGCAGGACCATCCCCCAACTAGATCATCCCAACCAAGGCTTTGTCTATCCTGGTTTTAAAAAAGTCCAGGGATGGAGATTCCACCACCTCTCTGGGTAAACCATTGCAGTGCTTTACCAGCCTCCTAGTGAGAAAGTTTTTCCTAATATCCAACCTCAACTTCCCTTGCTGCAGCTGGAGCCCATTGCTCCTTGTTTTGTCATCTGCATCTGCCCCCACTGAGAACAGCCCAGCTCCAGCCTCTTTGCATCCCCCTTGCAGGGAGTTAAAGGGTTTTAGCAAATCCCACCTCCGTCTTCTCTTCTGCAGACTATTGCTCTTGGGTGCAGCATTTACATATGTGCCTGGGGCTGCAGCGTGCTGAGCAGGGGCAGTGCCAGGGGGCCCCGGGAACCATTCTGCCAGCCCCGAGCTGCTCTGACCTGGCTCAGTGAGCTGTGGCATGAACACACACCGCAGCACCCTCATGCCCCAGCCAGCCCCATCAGCATGTACATGTGCATTGTGGTGCACTAAATAATGCTGCCGTAGGATAGTACTTGTGTTGAGCAGCGCTATCCTAAGGCGGCATGCATTAGTTTCCTGTGGCCTAATAGGGCCCCATGTGTAGAAGCTGATGTTTTACTGCAGAAATAATTTAGGCAACTCTGCAGAAAACATCTTGTGTAGACGCACCCATAATCTGGGGAAAAAACCCCAGTCTTGGTTAAATGTCTTGCAGTAATAATCAAGATGACACAGCTACTTAGACAAGAGGAGGGTATTCTTGTGAGTGCAAGCTAAGCTCTTCTCATCTAACACCTCTTTAGGTCAAGTAGTGGAAGCCCAAGAAAGTGAGTAATTTAAGGTGATTTGAGAAAGCTTTCTCTGCCTTTCTATGTTTCGCACGACCAATTTCGCCCATTTTAAAAGATCTAGTGCAAGCAATGTCACAAGCAAAGGCTGTTGAAATGTTAGCTTTCAAGGCTTTAATTTAGCCAAGTACATTAAGTCTACAGATCTTTCTGCCAATTGTTTTAGATAATTGTAACTACAACTAGAACTAGTTTGAGATGCATGGTATCTGCAATTATCTGTATTTCCCTCCCCCTCTCTAGGTGAAAGGGATAAGAGATAAAACTGTCAGAGAACAACTTAAAGCTTCTACTTGCTGAGGGAGACATCTAAACAATTTCACCGACTGCAGCAGGAAAATTGGTGGTCTAAGGCAAAAGGGATGGGTAGTGGCAAATGTATTTGCAAACAGACTGATAAAGAAGGCCGCAAAATAAGAGAAAGTGCCGACTGACAAAATCTGAAGAATGAAAGCAATGTAACCAGAGATAACACAATAATAGTAGAAACAATTCTGGAAGGAATGTAGCATACCAAGGGACTCTGAGAACTGGGTGCTTATTGTTTTATGTAATGGCAGCAATGTTGGCTAGGCAACAGTATGCTTTATTGCCTTCCTTCCACTGGAACGAGGAGGAGTGCTTACCAGGTGGCTGGGACAACAACAGCAATGTTGGAAATGACAGGTAAAAGCTATGAAAAGTCTTCATAGCCTCATCAAAGCCTGCAAAACACCTGACAGAGGTATCGCAGCAACACATGCATTTGATTAGAGAGGTGCAACGCACTGAAATGCTGCTTGACGTACACTCGAGAGATCTCTGAAACGACAGGAATCTGGATGTGGATGTGCTGAAGAGTGCAGTTTAAGTACACTGGAAATTGATCTCGTTTTCAAGTACCGAGGGGCAGGGAGGATGGTGGGTTTGCTTATTTCAGACTGCAAGTTCCCAAAGCGATTTATGAGGCTCAGTCATAGCATGGAGCTAGGGAGAAGCATTACTTTCTCAGCAGGGAATCCAAAGACAATTCCCTGCCAGAGAGTATGGCCATCAGGCTACGGTACCAAAGGATGAAAGCAGGCACCGCTCAGGGCTGATGCATGCAGAGCCGTTCCTTGGGGCGGAACAGGTGAATCAGGGTGACCGCCCCGGGCTCTGAGGACAGTGCCGTACAGGCCCCAAGGACAGCGCCATTGGCACGTGCCAAGGGTGCCACCACTCCACGCGGGCACCTCAAGCCGCTGGCTTTGCACTGTTTATCATCCCTGTCATACTTTTTGAGCCATGCGTGAGCTCAGCTGAGCACATGGGATCCACACTTAGCCGGATAAGAGTATCGAGAGGCAGCAAGAGCAGTCCCTGAGGTTTTTCCTCTCTTGCATACCCCACCCAGGATCCTGTATGCATGGCCGAAGACACCTTGTGCTGAAATGGAGCACCGCAACCATTCTTCTTCACTGGGAAGCGGTTTTTGGAAAATGATACGAAGAAATGGAAAGTGCCCAATATAAGGGAAGCCGGTAGGGGGCTCGTAGGTCAGCAGAACATATTTACCCGAGCTGGGACCCAGCCAGAACACCGGGGATCAGTGGCTTTCAGACTTAATGACTTTAAATGTTATGGGCTAGCAGATGGCACCGCCAGCATAACCGTTCTCTTGTCCTCCTTGGTGGTCTCCCATCCAACTACGCATCTAGACTGACCCTATTTTGCTTCCGAAACCACAAAGCACAAGCAGGAGGGGACTGATTTTCGAGCCAGGGCCACATCTTAAGGCTATTTGAAATGACCATTTCAAAAGACAGCGTTAATAATGCAAAAGCAAGACAGACACTAAAGGGGCCGTACTATAGTTTAAGTAGCCTGTATACTCTAGGAAGGGGAAAATGGGGCACGAAAGAATAAAATGATCACTATTGTACCTGATCGACGTTCAGACAACACTATTAATCAATATACATAGTGAAGCCATAATCAAGACCAAGGAAAGCAGGGTGCTTCCCCTGGGGACTGGCTCGTTAAGGGTTATCTGATCCCTCCCGACCACAGCTTGTAGCAGGCACCCTCTCTGACCACAAGCAGAGTACGGTGCAGAATACCAACAGTCACACGTAACGTGAAAGGTCATCGTAGACCATTACGGAGCCCAACGAAACAATGGCAGCTGCCTTGATACAAGCCAAGCAGCAGGTGTGCAAGGAGCAATTACAACACAATGGAGGCGTGTTTTCCGGTCAGTGCTGCTTAGTAGCAGAGATATTGTAAGCAGGAGCTTTCCTGACATTTGCCTGGGGTAAAGGTTGCAATCAGAAGATGGCTCTCTGGATCTCTTCTGCTGCTGTGTTTCAAGCAAATGAGCTGAAAAGGGAACCAACTAAAAATGCCAGTTTTGTCTCAGCGTTACCAGCCACCCAGACATTGAGCATTCACTCCGAGAGCACATTAAATGCAGCTGGCACCGTGTCAGACTGAAGACTCCGGCTTCGTGCAGGCAATACTGAGCACTTGGAACCTCGAAGAGAACTGGGAAAGCGTCCAAGATTATGCTTCACATCTGCTATGCGAACCCAGTGCAAACCCTGTTTTAGCATACAGTGTAAACAACAGGATCACTAGTGCAACACATGCAAAAGCAAGCGTGCGTGGAATAAAGGTGCCATTCTAAGCACCTATTTTAAGTCTGGCTGGGTGCAGAATGGGGGAATAGAAAAATAAGAGAACCACTCCAGGCTTCATCTTAACGCACCAAGTTAGATAGCTGCAGATTCTCAAAGCCTGTGCCCCACCCTCCGGGCATGAATGAATACACACAGTCAGCTTCCCACCCCGCACACGCTCTTAGCAGAACAACACTAGCTATCTTGTTAGTCCATTGCAGCAAAGATATAGGCAGGATGTGGCTCCTCACTGATTAGAGGCAGGTCAAAATGATGATTTATGAGGAAGCAGGGCCTAAGTATAGGGCCCTGGCTTGGGCCTCTCTTGTGAATGGTAAACTCAGGATTTATCAAGGTTGGATTCAAGGGGGTGGCTCTTTAAAGTTCAAAGTTCAGCACTTAGTCCAGCATTTACCATGTACCATCTATCCTGCAAAAGGAGACTGGAAGCCTAATCAAGCGGTCGCCAGTATTTTGTATCTCATACATACCAAAAAAAAAATCCATGTTTTATCACTTTAATCCAATGTCAATCTTGAGTTAATGCCATCCCACCGTAATTCCAGCTGCCATTACTCCTACCCTCTTGACTTTTCCTCCTTATCACCGTCACCTTCAAGGAACACAAGCCTATTAAATGGTGTCCATTCCTATTTCTGGCACCCAATAAATCTAAATTTTCAAGCTTGGGAAACCAGGCTAAAAAACTGGCATGGAGATAAATGATTCTTCCAAGACAAATGTACAACTATCATTACTCAAAGGCTTCTTCAAACCCCCAAAATACTAGATTTCAAACCCTAGGAAAGTGGATCTCTCTTCCCTCAAACTAATATAACGGGGCTGTTCTCTGAAGTACAGAGATGGATTCTTTGTTGGCTCCACATACAATTACCCACGGTGTGACGCAGGCTTCTAGGCGCAGCACAAATTTTATTTTTCAGGCTCACCATCTCCCAAGTCAGCCTTCAGAAGAAAATCTTTGAAATGAGACTTAGCACTCGCCACACGCTTAGGCAGCCTAATAAATAGCGCTCACCTCCAACTCCGCAGCGTTGCAAGCGAGCAGAAAACAAAGGGTTCGGAAGCACAGATTAGATCATTTCAAATGGTCACAACATTTTTTCCCGTTGCGGATGGCAAGGACTGTATTTGAACCTTCCAGGATTGTGTTTTGACATGAACATTTAAGCTATATAAAATAAGCAGCAAATCTTCATCTCCCTTCAAGAGTGTTATATTAAAACCAGAGAAGGGAATTACAACAGATTGGCGTCCAACATTTCTTAATGTGTCAAATGGTATTAATAAGATCATATCAACGAATGCTGCCAGGCCAGTGAAAACTAAAAAGGCCAGATTCTTCCGCCCCAAAGTGAGTGAGATTGGCTCTATATTTTACACTCATTTTTTAGAAAGTTTAAATCAGCCCATTGATTTCATAAAAAATGGAATTGGTTCACGTGCTCTCTCGAATACTGTAGAAGCATTTCATTCATCTCTGTAAGCAGAGAAACAGCTATTATTGTTTATGTAATGTCCAAATATTGTTGTTCAAAATTTGGTGAAATAAATAGGTGGCTTGATTATTAACAAAACCCTACTGATGTTCATTTATCCTCATATTACCAAGTGGAGAGATACAACCCCAGGCCAAAGTTTACAAAGCAGGAAGCAATTCCTTGTCCCCAGGCCATCGTTCTGTCCGCTGTCTAATAACTGCTTCTCTCGATTGCAATGTCTCCTGGCCTCTAATGGATAGATCTGGAAGTCCTTAGTTATTGTCTGTTACAGGAAGAGTTAGGTAAATATTACCATTTTTTCCCATGGATATTTGCTCAAATGTATAAATGAATTCACTACAGCCATGCTTACATCCTTCTCATGAGCTAAGACCTCACATGTTGGAACAATCAAGGTTCACTGACTGTTAGAGATAGCTGAATATTTGAAAACAGCCAGGTTTAAAATTTGGACAGAGTGCATGCACATGCATTCATTCAAGGAACAAAATTATCACCATGCAACTCCAGTGACCCAATTGCAAAGAAGCAACAGACTTCTAGAGAGGTGTGTCCACCCCAGCACAAAAGACTTGCATCACATGGGTCCTGGGGATAACATAAAGACTTTGCCTCCCAAGTGTTTTGAAGTCTAGTTTAAATGCAACATGAGTGAAATGTTTAAAACTGGATGTGTCAAAGGCCCATAGGTGCCCAAACCCCACAAATTCATTTGGGGTCCTAATTCCCTTAGGCTTGGTTGAAAATTTCCACCAGATATCTCAATAAATTCTATTAAATTTGGCGAACGCCTTAACTGAAATGCAGTTCTCAGCATCTGCATCATTAATTTTGTTTTATCCTTTAAAAAAATTTTTTTTTCGGCCTGGACAAAAACGAATGTGCGCGTTTGTGTGGTGTGTGTCTGTGTGTGTGTGGGGTGAACTAAAGAGACAATTACCTTCAGCTGAAAATAAACATCATAAAACCATAGATGTCTAATTTTTGCACCTGGATGATCCTCTTACAGCTATTCACTTCTAATCACTCTCAGCTAATAAATGAATAGAATAGCTAATGTGATTAGAGTAATTTACCTATTCATCAAGAATATTAAACGAATTGAATATTTTGCATCTGACTATTCACACAGCCTTAGTATTTCCCTGATATTGTAATTAGTCACGTGCTGCATCTCTGTGCCCTTTGTGAAAACAGTCTGTGGCCCTCCGCATGCATGCACAACACTTAATTCAGAGCTCCCGAGCGGACAGACACTGTGGTTTATAGACGCAACGTATAGGGACTCTGTAGAGCATGTTGACATAGGAAGTGGTTGCCCCCATCCTTCAAACGAAGAAGCTAGGCTCATGAGAGCCCATGGGAGCACGAAGGAATGAACTCCCTTAGCTAAAACCCAGGATCCAGCCCAAGTCAAGGAAGCTGATCCTTTCTCACTTATGGAGGAGGTCACTCCAAGACCTGAGGATGCAGCTGTGAAACAAACCTGAGGATGAAGCTATGGTAATAGGGGAATTGATCATTAGTAATATAGAGAGTCAGGAACATGGGGACCAAAAGACCTATTCGGTTACTTGCCTTCTTGCTGCGAAGGTGGCAGCTTGTAAAAGATGTCTAAGGGAAATAGTAATACCAAGAGATTGCCAAGCCAATGATTGGCAGACAAACTGGTATAGATTGATTTTAACTCCCCAGAGGCATCCGACTGAAACTTAAACCCCTTGAGCCCTCAGGAAAGAATATCTATCATCTAATACAAGATGTAATACAAGAAAATGGTGGAGATGAGCAGAACTACTGATATCTATTAGTATAGGTTTTAGACTGTACCAGAATCTAATATATCCAATCCCACAGAGACGTTTGGGGGAGAAGGGGGAAGGGAGATAAGTCTTTTCTGGTTTGGCTCATTCCTAGAAAATAAGGGAACATATTTAAAAGATACATTTAATAAGCTTGCCAAAGATGATTTTCTATCATTTCCTGTTGGTAGGAAGCTAAAGCATTTTATAAAATGCATTCATGCTTAACTAGAATGATATCTTAATCTTCCTTAGTCACATCTTTTCATGCTTTACTTATGCTCCACAAAACAGACATCAAGCTTTTCAGCAAGCACCCTGAAAATTCAAGCATTAAAATGAAAACGGGAAGCAGCCGCGTTTAAACATTGCACAAACAGAATCACCTTCAGCAGAACCTTGAGCAGAAAATAAATGGCTCTCTGCATGTTTGTATCAGGAAAGGAAATTAAGAGGAGAAACAATGAATTATTGAAGGCTTCAAGGTTCTATAGACTGTGTCTGGATAGATCTAAAATCAAGATGTCACTATAATCTCTTTTGGGGTCTCTTGCTTTCTTTGATTGGAGTGGTGCAGGATGTGAGGCTGAGAGTTTTATTCACTGGGAAGGGGCACAGACATAATTATGGTTTCTATGGGGTTTCTCTTTCCCCTTCATGTTTGCAGCTGCTTATAATGAACTCACACAGCCCCAAATATCTTTGCTTCCTTTGCTTGCAATTTTAAGAGCGCTGCAAAGCAAAACATGGGGAGCTGGACACCTCCAAACATCAGAAGAGCATAGGAGAGGGGACCAATATTGTTGTTGGCCCTTAGCTTTTTTTTTTGGCTGCGCCTACTCCTGGATTTTCAGTTGCCCAAACTCTAGATATGTTCAAGAGGAAGATCTACCCCCAGACTTTGTAGCTCAAGTGCGCTGGGTTGCTAAGCAGGCATAAAGCTAATCTGAAGACTATCCCAAGCACAAGATACCTGAAGGACCTGGAGTAAGCCCATTGGTTTTTAATCATAGTCTCTGGGGCAGGAAGCATACTGGGGATTTTCAGAGATGAGTCCGTGCTTCTGCGTCCCTGAGCAGGTTGATAGCCATTGAAGCAGGGGAGGAGTTGCCCTAGATTGGACGCTGATCCCCAGCTGTTCATTAAACAGTGAATACAAACTGTCTCGCTTTTGGTTCCTGACCCAGTGCAGGGAAAAATTTGGCCTTGAAAGTCTGAGATTCCTCCTTACGCCTGTTATTCACTTTGACAACTTCAGCAAGTTCAGCAGAAGTCCTCCAGATTTAGGATGGGGTAAGGGAGTCGGTACAACCGCTCATCAGGATATCATATGGTTAACTCTGTCCCTAGGGTGTTTCCCATGGGTTAAGTGCAGGCAGAATAGTGCCCTAGCTCCCTTTCAAGTCTGTCGTGGTACCCGTGTTGTACAGTGCTACTCCCAGCGATGAAGGGGCTCCTGGATCCAGATCGGTATGTTTTACTTGACAGTGCGCGTGCACACACAAACACACACACCCTACACACACACACACAATTTCTAAAAACTGTTGCAGAAGTCCCCTAAGGTTTCCCTTTATCAGCCTCTCTCAAATCCCAGAGCCAAACCAGCGGCTGTTTTCGTTCTGTTTGGTCCTAAAGCCACTCTTGACTTAGTTGACCTTAAGGGTTTCTGTCCCACCCACCACCTCTCACCGTCGCTCGACTTTTCTGCTCATCCTCTGCAGGTTCCATGGGAGCCCCGAGTAATTTTTCTTTGGGTTATTTATGTATTTTTTAACCTGCATCTCTCTTTTTTCATCTTGCTTCGCGTACAACACTTTGATTGTATGTTGGGGGAAAATGCTATATGAATGAATAAGTTATAATAATAATAATACATTACAGGGATAATGATGGATGTGCTTTAAACAAAGCCTCTGGCTGGCAGTGGAGAGGAGCCATGGAAAATCAAAGATAATCCTGCATGAGAAGAATTGTAATGAGAAGGACCTGGAATATGTTATCTCTCTGCATTGCTCCTCTCTGCGGGGCCAAGAGCAGAATGCCCCCAAATGTCAGTTCTTACACTGTATTCTGGGCCAGGAGTTCAGCTGATGTAAATCAGCATAGCTCCTCCAGCATGCGTAGAGTAATACTGCTTGATTACTATGTCTGTTTGACTTACATTATTGCTTAAAGCCCCAAGTGATATCTGGGCCCTATTGTGCTAGGCACTGTACATACACACTGGGACAGTATTTCCCCCAAAAGCTTGCACTCTAAAATAGACAAGAGGTTAGAATGGAAACAAAGGCAAAGAGGTAAAGAAAGATGGTGTAGGTCACCCAGGAGCCTGTGGCAGAACTGGGAATAAGATGCACGGGCTCTGACTCATGATCCAAAGCCCCATTCATTAGATGACTTTGTCCCTGCTGATCAGCTATTGACAATCTGGTGTTTCATGCCTAGCTACTTTGTACCTGTCATAGGGATGCAATTTAATTATGCTTTAACGTCTATGCTGTACTGGGACCTTTTCTACAGCAAAATATGGACACGGGGTCAAATACTACTCCTACACGATATAACAGGGATAAAAATCAATAGGATTCTTTAACAGGATTACTACAAAAACCTATAGCTTTTAATACAGAAGGGGATTATTTTCCCGTTCCAGGTTTCAGGAACCAGTTCCTATATTGTGCATAATTTTCTCTTTTTTTCCTGTAGGATGGTTTAAAAAAAGCCCAGAGAAAGGTCACCTCTAGCATAGCCAGCCACTGAGTCCAATGGAGTCGATAGCCAATTAGGCCTCTTAACACAATACTCCTAAAGGTGTCTCAGTCTTGTTATTGTCATTTTACTAATGGTGCATGGAGAGATTAAGTAACATGCCCATAGTCGCACGTTGAATCGGCAGCAGAGGTGGAAGTAGAAACCATGGCTGGGCTCAGACATGCAGGCATGTGTGGTTTGTGGTGCCACAAACGGCATGTGTTTCATGTTAAACCATGTGCAGTTGGTTTAACATGCAACTGCACATGGTTTAACCGGGGTAAAATTTGCTACCAGGATTTCCGGTAGCAACCACCCCCTGGCCCCGGGAAGAAAAACAGTACAAAGCACACCAAAGTGCTGGGTGCCAGGACAAAAGCGTGCCTCAGTGTGGGGGCTCATGCTTCGCAACTGGCTGGGGTGCAGCGTGCCTTGAGACGAGGGACTCCATGTGCCTCAGCCGGCGGGGGGGTGGGAAGTGGGGGAGCATTTGCAATGGAGTCCCAGCTAGCTGAGGAGTGGGGCTGCCTGCTGGCTAGTCTTGCACTGAGTCACCCTGTGCCCCAACCAGCCTCCTCTCCAGTACATGGAAAGCAGGAAAACAATACATCTTGCTGCAAACCACACGAGCAGGGGCATGCACTGCAGCACAACGTAGCGGCACAAATTGGTGCCGCTAGTATTTGTGCTGCTGCAAATGCACACCCCTGCTTGTGTGGACGCAGCCCATGAGTTTTGACTCTTTGTTCCTTTAGCAGCTGATATGACTGGGGTTTCTGGCATATTAATACAGCAGGATTGGATGTGCTTTTAGCATTGAAAGGAAGAATTACTCTAATGGTTCTTTGATTAAATTTAAGGAAGTTCATGGAAATTGTGGGGCTGAGAAATTGGGACCCCATAGCAAACCATGCGATATAATCCACCAGGCTTCCCAAGCTCAAGTTGTAGCACTACAATATGCCATCTGCCTCACCTGAACCATGCCAGCCATTGCTGTCCGGATCTCTCCTGTGCAGTGTATGCCAATCCAGAATTTTTGTGGTGTGAACCTATCTGTACTAGGCACCAAACTGAAACCACCATTCCTCGTGTCCCCTGCTTACTAAATCACTTCTCTCTCCCCATCCACACCGTAGGTATTAGGACCCTGCGGAAAAAATCCAAATGATTTATTAGGGTTTAATAACAATGGCAATAAGCAAGGCAGCATTATAAGCAGCTAATTGAATTGTGAGCTGTCCGTGTGTATCTTTTAACAGTGCAATTTGGATCTACTTCTGAGAGCTTTAACTCCAGCCTTTCCTTGCTCAGTATAAAGCCTGGGTAAATGGTCATTGTGCTGGAGACTACGAAGATGGATGGGGAGCTACTTCTCTCTTCTAACCTCTGGCGAGAACATAGCCACTGCTTGGGATCAAGTTGCCAGCTCCATCATAAATGTGGCTTATACCGTTATAAGGTATGCCGAATGGCATATTGGAGTCTCCTCCTAATCAGCCTTATTTTATGAAGCATTCAGCTGTAGGCTTGGGACAGAAATTACCCATAAACCAGTAGAAGTGATTGGAAACCGGTTCAAATTGGTAACATAACAGCAGTTCAGAGCACATAAACCACTTTCAACATGGCTAAAACTGGCTTATAATAAACCTGGATGGATGTAATATCAGACTTAACTGATTTAGGTAAAATGGATTTATTGAACTTCTGTCCCAGATCCCCTCCAGATTCAAGTTAACTCACAGTCCCCCAGCATCCCAGGATCCTTTGCACGCCCCTCTGCAAACCTCCCCTCACAGGGCGGGTGGGCTAGCCTTGGCCCAAACCATCCGCTCCAGTGAAGCAGGGGGGGTGCTCTAGTGCCCTTCTAACTTTTGGCCTGGGCCACGACAGGCATATGGCTGCGTTTCCAGAATCAAAAGTGAATGTCTGTTTACTTGCTTATCGGTTTAATCTATGCTGCTTCGAATAACCTGTGAAGATGGAATCAATTCAGCCTCGGGCTTTCTGACAGCCTGTAGCTGAGCATAGCGGCATTTCCCCAACCTGAACCAGATCCTCAGGTGGTGTAAATCAGCATGGCTTCTGCCATTTGAGCGGAGCTATGCTGATTTGTGGCAGAGCCTGCAGTTTCTAGATTTTCATGAAAGGGGGATTCGACCCTATCATCACCACTTTGGCTCCAGGTTGGCCCCTGAATCAGAAGGAATCATGTTTCTTAGCTGCCATGTGGAAACGGTCAGGAATCTATTATATGATTACAACCGCTGAAAGTCGGAAGCTCCTCGCTCAGGTACAAAATCGAATCTAAATTTGTAAACCTAATAAAAAACCTGGTCTGTTCATTAACAATTTGCTGACAGGGCTGAATATTGCAGTTAGCCTACTCGCTATAAATTCTTCAATCAAATATTCATTTCAGTTCCTGCAAAGAGGTAGTCTAATACAGATTTTTTTGATTCAGAAACATCCTGTGCAAACTCATCCATGCTGGGTAATTGCACGAGCTGTGTTCGGGTAAGATTTTTCTTTAATGTAAGAAGTGCCATACTGGGTCAAACCAATGGTCCATCTAGCCCAGCATCCTGTCTCTCTCAGTGGCAGAACTGGATGCTATAGGAGGAGGGGGCTGAACTGGATCTCTCTAGAGTGATCTAGTATCCCTTATTCAATACCCTCCCTGGCACCTATCATGAATAGGTTTAGAAATGCCAGAGGAAACATCCCCAACCATTTTGTCATTAATGGATTTATCATCCGTGAATTTATCCAGTCCCTTTTTGAATCTGGCTTTATTTATGCAGTCTCTAATTTGGATATGGGCCCAAGCCCCAGTCCTGTGTCCAAACATCCAAGAGTTTGAGTTCATTTGGGTCTGGATCAGAACACAATGCTTTGGGTTTCTCTCACACGTGGCTCGGGCTCTTTTGCTGCGTCTGACTTCACCAAATCCCATAGTGTTTTATTAGACAGGGCATGCATGTGGAATTTACATTTTATTTGTGCAAAGTTTCCTCTCATCTCTGTCTCTCTCTGCTGGTGATGAGGCAACAAAAGGCAGATGAAATTTATTACTGCTCTTTCTCCTACTCTGCATAAATAAAGGATAAGAAGTAAAATATTTCCCCAACAGGAAGCGTGAATGTGTTAATGTTTTTTGTTTAAATATTTGGGGGAGAGATTATATTTGGCATGCAATACCTGTATATGTCTGAGTATAAAATAGAGAATAACTTCCTAAAAAAATAAAAACATTAAAAAAAAAAAACAACCAAAGGATCTGATTCTGCTCCCAATTATACTGCGTTTACCCCTGTGTCGTACTCCTCTGAATTCAGTGGAATTACTCTCCATTTATACTGGAAAAGAATCATGCTCCAATTCTTACCAAAGAGTGTGTCTGCTAGTCTACATATGTTTCTCAGGTACTGGGAACGTTAGCTGGCAAGCGGCATCTCCTAAGAATAATTGGTGTATACATATACAGCGTGAGATTTATATTCTCTGGGCCCGAGATTATATACAATAAGATTTAGATGGTGCAGGCACCAGAGAAAGTGGACAATAAAACGTACAGTATTGGAAAATAAATATAGAGTGAAATGGCTTGACATCCTCTTTCACTTAAAATGTAAATGGTGAGTATTCAGTGCATGATTTACAGCCTTTTTAAAAGCACAAATGTTTTTCTTTTAGGCCCCCTAAGTCACATGCCACAAATCAGGGAAATCTTTGCAGCATCAGGAAATCCCCCTTGCTGGTTTTGTCCTGTCTTTTGTTGCTTTCCAAAGAAACGGACATGGATCCCGGGGATCAGTTTTCTTGACTTTTTCCCCTTGCGTTCAGAATTAAGACTTGGCTGTTGCCTCGCCTTGCTTTCTCGTGGCCAGACAGGTATTGGAGATGTTCAGTTCTGGGCTCAGAGGGAGAGAGGAGGAGGAAATGTGCCGCTTGCGCCTGCTGCTCGTCAGGTTATTTCAGCCTCTTGCTGGTTGTTGGCACCTCTTCATTCAAAATAACCCTCATGGTTATATTCCCTGCATTACAGAACCAGTGTGGATTAGTGGTGTGAGCACCACAGAGGAAGTCTTCTACCACAGAGGAAATCTAGAACTCCTAATTACAAGCCTCAGCTCAGAAAATGACTTTCTCTGTTGCTTTGGGTCGGTTACTTAGATCAACATATATATATATATATATTTTTTTTTAGAAGTGTTCATTTCGTGCATCTCATTTGTTGTGTGGGCTACCTGAAAAAAACCCCGTGCCTAATTATCAAAGGCAGCGGGCACCTACTGCATGCGGAGAATTGTTCTAAGCTGATACCTTTTCAGAGACCGCTCCTCCCCCCGCCATCAGGAGAGACGAAGGGATCACATCAGAGGCAAGCTAGAGACACCAAAGAAGTCCATTGTCAGCCACGCTGCCAGCAAAGGCTGGACGGGATGCCTAGGCCATCTCATTATAGCATATTCAGTCTCCGCCAGGGCAAGAACCTGTAGGGCTCTAAAGCAAACTACAGAGACCAGCAGGCTGCCAATATGTCTTTGTTCCTGTCTTGATCACAGCCTACACTACACTGTAATTATCAGTTTGCTGCCTATCAAGTTGAACTGGGGAGGGAAAGGAGTGGCCACAGGGAGAATACTCCGTATAGGAGCACATCATTCGGATAAATAGGCAGATGCAAGTCTCTTTATCTAGCAGCAATCACTGGAGTGTCTATTCTCCATTAGGGGCCAAGTATAAAGGAGGACCTGAGCGCTTCAAGGTGCCTAGGTCCAAAAAACACATCTCCATTTATCAACCACATCACTCTGGGGAAGAGCCTAACCTCTATGGACACAGTCCTGTTTGACCTGACAGTTCCCTGGGGGCCTGCAGTTTGGCTTCTGCATATGACTGGAACTGCCCTGGGGCAGGCAGCTGTGTGCCCAGCTCCCACCGAAGCGTGACTGGGATGCAGAAATGAGAAAGCAGTACCCTTGAGAAGCCCATGCCAGCAGCCAGGCTCTTAGCCCCCACCAAACACCCTAAAAGCGGCTGGGCTTCTTGGAAAATGCAGTTGTAATGCCAGGTTTAGTCATCTTTTATAGACCAGCCTAGTGGCTAGAGCGCCTGCCCAGGAATTCAGAGACCCCGAGATCAAGACCATCATCAGCTGGAGGCTATTCAAACCCAGACTTCCCATTTCTCAGGAGAGTGCTCGAAGCGCCAGGCTGGAGACTGGTCTAGGCCAGGACATCCTCAACCTCTCTTGCTGGAGCCCAGTGTGCTGGCAGAAAGATTTGTGGGGTCAGAAGGGGGAAAAGATGGACCCTGACTCTGCTGCCTAAGGGTTAGGGCACATTTTAGGGAAGGGGAGGGTGTCTCTCTGCTCCTAGGGAGCCTTTTCCTGCCCCTGGACCTCTGGGTTTCGATTCCACCCTGAGTAGCCACTGGAGTCTGATCCCTAAGTCCCTTCATGATATAAAGTGTCTTTAAAATGGTCCAGTTAAGACCCTTGGTCATTGTTCCTGTACATATTCAAACCCACTCTTCCTGGGTTGCCCACCCCTCCTTCCCGGCTGACAGAGAGCTGCGGTAAATATTTCTGCATGGATATAGCATGGATACCACATTGCTATAATGGCAGGATCAGGTCTCAAGGCTGCTCTTGCTACCTGACTTGAGAATATGGGCAGAGGTTGCTTATAGCTACCTTCCCCCACCTCCTCTGCCCCCGGGGGGGTAATGGAAAAAAAAACTTGAGCCCCATATTTCCAAGTACAACATTCAGCCCTTTAATCTTTAATCGCTTTCCTTCCCCTTACTTTGAGCAAAGAAATATGAACATACGTCTTCAGAGATCAAACCGAATCCCTAATTTCCCCAGCTATTAATAAGGGTTAAATCAGCAGGCTGCCATGGCCCTACTGCTTGTCACACACACACACACAAATGCAAGCACGTGTGCGTGTGCACACACATGCACGTGTGCATGCACACACAAAATCAATGGAAAGGGAAGCTTGATGGGCGTCCATTTTGAAAAACTGTAATGAATCGTTTTTCCTTAGTAAATCTGGCAAACTTCAGTCCTGGTTCCTGCAGCCTCCCTTTCACATGTCCAAGCCCTCTGTGACACATCAAATTTAATGAGACTGCACAGACCTCAAATAAGGCACTGTAGCGCTGCCGGGATACTTTATTAAGGAGGATCAGACAGAATGTGTTTGCTGTTTAAGAGCCTTTAAAGGCAAATTACACTCCTTTTTTTGTGAGGGAAGGTGGGAAGAGGCCTCTCACTTTTGTTCCCTCCTTCGCCCATCTTGTAGAGTTATTTCTGCCATCCAGTTCAAACAGAGCATTAAGGTTTCAACAAACAGCGAAAACAACAGAACTGGCAGCACAGACCGAGCCCGGTGACACTTTATCCAATGTTGTGGATTTGACCGCAGACAAAGAAACACATTATTAAAAAGGAATAATCGAAGTGTAGCAGGCTGGCAGGCAAACACCCTGCCCTGTTAGCAGGTGCTGGGTTATGGAAAGGGCAGGTAGCTTGTTAATCCCATCTGGACGTAAAGGAGATGGGAGTGGCTTTCTGGACAGAGGGAAGAGCCAGCGTGTGGGCGCTCAAGTCCGGAAGGAGGACCCTCAGAAGAATAACCACATGTAGGGAGACGGGAGGAACTGAATTTTATTCTTCTTATCCATGTAAATAGAAATCAAGCCCCAGGGCAATAATGAGTTGGGCCCTATAGCCTGAATGGACTGAGTTTTAGAGGAGCCTGAGAAGGGCATCTGTTCTCACTAGGACACCATATAGCAAAATGCACTTTTGCCTGTTTGCTCTTGGACTTTAATTGTTCACAGCCATAGTTAGAAGTACACTAATAAAGATACCGGAGTATTATTTATTTCAACGTATTGGCTAATGTGCAGACAACCTTTGCCCTGCTAGTGGACTGTATCAGAACTGTGAGTCATAGGCCCCGTATTGCCAACAACAAATCGAGCCTTCGCTGCCTCAGAAGGTAAGACACTCGCTTTTGTAGCAGGACAACCTGAGTCCGTAATTTGTCATAAAGCTGGGAGTCGCCTTGCTCTACAACACAGCAGTGAGCTTGAAATCCTAAAAGAAGGCAGCTTTGTTGCACCTGGGACAGATTAGACTACTCGTGCGTCAAGTGATGAACTCCATTTTTGCTTGCTTCTGAAGGTCTCTCTACACAAAAGCTGGTGTCGTGCCCAAGCCAAGACGTTCCCCAGTTGAAGCATGCAGAGCAAGAGAGTATTTTAAAAGAGGCGTGTGTCTCTAACCATGGGGCCATGCCACTACAACATGCTAGAGGGCCCGACTAAGAAAGGCAAGAAGGGGCACTGACCAAAAACCCAGGTTTATGGGAGTGTTCATATAACGTTAATGTTTTCCAAAGGCATGTGACTCATGCATATGCTTTATGAAGAGTAAAGCGTGTGTGGTTAGGAGATTCCTTTGCTAAGACTGGGTTCCCCAAGTGCGTGTTTTACCGTCCCCGAAACAATTAATGGAGAAACCAGAGCTCTCAGAGATGATGGACTCTGGGTTAACAACATGTCCAAACAGCTCAGGAAATCTGGGGCTTTGGTTCTGCAGACCTAGAAAACTGGACTGGGGGGTCAGGATACGAGGCATTGAGCTGGACTTAGCTGTGAGCCGGAGAGACCCAGAGCTAGGGACAGTGGTCAGTCACTACCCAGACCCAGGAGGTTAGAAACATGGGGTCCAGCAGCTGTTTACACCCCCAACAGAGAGGAAGACCAGGCCAAGATGTACCAATATTGCATAAAATTCAAGAAGTGATATGAAACTTCAGCTGATGATTCTTTCCTGGAAAGTGAGACTAAACGAGGAGGGTTTTGGGGAGAGATGAGGGAGAGAGGGAGAAGGATTACATTTCTAGATTAGCAAAGTAAGAGGTCTTAATTTTTGAAAAAAATGGATATTATATTATTCAACTCCAGGCCATGCTAGAAAAGCTGCAGGAAAAAAAGCAGAGAGGATTTACATACATGGCCCATTTTATGTGAACCCACAAACAGTCCGCGGGAGTACCTGGATAAAATACGTTTCTGTTCTCTTACAAGCAGGCTTGGGTGGTTTGGACTTTATACAATGAAATCAATAATGGTTTGGATCCAGGAGCCACTTCATCTGAACCACCAACATTTGGAGTTTCAAGAAGCGGGTGGTTAATGGATCAGGTAAATGGCATCAGTTCTGATCCATCTCTAATTAAGGGCTCTGCCAGGAATACAGTCAAGCAGTAGTAATGGCCTGGAGGAAAGACTGTAAGGTCAGGTAATGAAATTTGCTTATTAAACAAAACGAGAAGGAAGGGGGCAGGGGCAAAGAAATCAATGTGGGAAAGCAGGGCAATAGCAATTAGAAGACCTGGAAGAAGTACAGCTCATGGGAAGATGAATGGCTGCTACAGCTCACTGATAAGAAGGTAATGAGATGAAAACGGTGCTTATTCAAGAGATGAATCCTGAAGGGGACCCCACCAAAGGTGAGGGTCCATCAGTGGGTACTTTGCACTCTGTGAGCTGCTGAGTCTGGGCCAGGGAAAGATTTGAGTTTAGTTTCTATGCAGAAGCTTTCAGTCAAAGACTGGATAGGAAAGCAAAGGTGCAAACCAGATTTGTGACTCTCACCTCTGTAAACATTTTCCATCAACTTCTAATGTTTAGCTCTGGAACGGAGCCTCTTGTGTCTAGCAAACCCACACAACTGGCTCCCTCCTCACCTGAGCCAGCGGTACAGGAACGTGGGTGGAAAGCCTTTCCATAGGAGAGCAGCTCATGCCGGGGCTACACAATAAGGGAAAGAAACAGGAGCTAATCTAAATAAAGAATTGGGCAAAGCATGATAAGGAAAATAATGCTATATTGTGCTGTCTCTCACCATTTCTACCCCGTAAAATTCCTATATGGATCCTTAGCTTCCTTTTATCTTAAAACATCCTCCACCTTTCTAGAGGGTTAGGCATCCATATCCTGTTATGCTCTCCTTCTTAGGGCTTCACTTTCCCTCTGCAATGCCGTTTCTTCCATCCTGCTGCTGCGTGTATATTTACTGGCAATAGAGAAAAATCAATAAAGCAGAAGGAAATGACTTGGCACTGATCTGAAATGTTAGAATAATCCCGGCCTAATTGAGACCCATTGTTCTAAGCGTTTCTGCCACTGGCTCAGCTAAGTAACTCAGCCTCTATTTTCAAAAGCAACTAGTGCTTTGGCAAGCTCAGAGTTTGGGTGCCCAGCTCAAGACTTCTTAAAGGACCTGAATTGCAGAACATGGGGAGCACTTCTGAAGAGTTAGCCTTTCAGTTGCCTCATGTTGGAAACCAAGCATTTGAGCCAAACAGACTCAGCCCTCACTTCTGAAAGTTTAGTCTTGCCATCCTGTAGAGAAGGGGCGGGCAAAATATGGCCTGCAGGTTTGATCCGTGTCACCAAGGGATTTTGTCTGGCCCACAGTGTGTCCCTCGGCCTCATCCGGCCCAGGCATGGGTGGGCAGCTAGTCCCACTGCCCACAAGCATGCAGTGGAGCTGGGGCAGTGTGGCAGCTAGACTTGCTTCCCAGCAGCCACCTAAGTGGCAGCTCCTTGCAGCTGCTGCTACCCATCTTTGCCACCACCACTGGACCTGGCTCTGCTGCCTGGGTACCTTGGCCTATCTGCCCCACACCCACCACTGGGAGCACTGGAAGAGAGTGGAGACCAGCAGGGGCAAGGTGCATGGCTGGATGGATGGGATGGGGCCATAGGCAGGCAGGAAATGGCGTCCAGGAGTAGGATGGATGGGCAGGGCCAAGGCTGGGATCATGAGGTGGTAACAGTGTAGGGTTGGGGCCTGGGGCAGAGCCGTGATCCGCTGCCGGCACCTCCCAGCAACAACAAAGGCACGTGAAGTTTTGCATTTCAGTTTTCAACAGGGAAGAGTCAAAATGAGGTTAACAACCTGCAGCTTTGGCTAGGTGTTTTCAATCAATCAGGTCTTAAACATTGCTAATTAATGTGTATCGTGACTGCAGATATCTCAACGGGTATTGTCTTTGCTGTACAAACACATCCAAAGGACACTGTTTCCGCCCTAACCTGGTTGTTAGAGCTGGTTGTAATTTGGAATTTCTGTTCCATTGGAAGTTCTGACATTTCAAACTTGGTGTTTGTTTTGAATCAAAACAAAACCAACAATTTTTTGTGAAACAGAATCTCTTTCCTCTTCTCTCTCAAACAGTCGTCTCACAGTGAAGAGAATGTGTCGTGTTGATAAAATCAACACTTTATTTCATTTTTAACTTTCTACCTTTCAGTTTGCTACGTGCACTTGAAAAGTCACTTCAACCTGAAAAATTGGAAAGTTCCATTCCAAAAACAAAATGTTGAAACTGAACATATCAACCTGAGTGGAAGTCTCTGCAATCACTTCTTTAAATCAAACCCATCAAAATCCACACATCACTAGGCGCAGACAGAAGTGACAGTTTTTGCCCAATTTGGCCCCTCAAAGCACGCAACAACCATGATCAAACACAAGTGAATGGCTACAGAGTGCTTTAAAGAGCCCCAATATGACAAATCTGAATCCTCATTACATGAGGGTTCAGATGAAGGTGCTTCAAAATGTAGCGCCTTCATTAACTTGTGTTCACACATGCCAGGAGCAGGGCTTAGTTCATAAAGCCCAGCCCTGTTCCCAGTGCTGTTTTTAGAATGAGAGGGGGATAAGGGAGTGGAGGGAGCTCATTCTGGGAGTTGCCCAGCTGGTGCTGGAGGGTGGGGTGGGGTGGGTGGAATGAGGCCCTCCCGAGGTTGGGGCCCAAATTCAGCCCCCCCCC
>NW_017728980.1:11244126-11267297 GCF_001723915.1 Gavialis gangeticus | reverse complement strand
GTCCCCCCATTCTCCTCCTCCCAGCCCCTAAAAACGAAAATTTATTGGTCCAAGTACCACCATCCCAAACCAATAGCTAATGTTTGTTGGGTCAAGATTATTAGTCTAACTCATGGTGCTTTCTGTGAAGCACCATGAGTTAAGACCCAAGCGCTGCACTTCTGCCTGTGCCTGCTGTGAAACATGTTGGCTAGGTACAGAGATTCAAAAAGCCCAAGGCAGAGTCCGTCTGAGTTGCATGTATTTCTGTAAGTGGTGTGGCTTAGATCAGTAGTGAGTGAAATGCACGTTGGCCCTTTACTGGGGGTGGAGGAAAATCGTAGACTGGGTTCTGCCATTTTTAAACTAGTCTATGTATGCAGCGCTTCTGTTCTGTTAAAGGTATAGGCTGGTTGTGTGTGCCGAACTTCTGTTCTGTTATGGGTATAGACGGGTTTCTGATCACTTAGATTGCTACATGTGTAATGCCTGTTTCTGGCCGTCAAGTGCAACCAAATGGCATTTTCTTTCAGCAAATTTCCAAGCAGTTCTGCTGCTTCCAACTTAACTCACCTAAACATAAAATGGATTTTCTTCTCACAGACAATGGGAAGAGAGTTCTGTCTCTTGCCCTGATTTTGCAATCTGTTCAGACACAAGTAAAATTCTGTGTGGATCACAGTGTAGGCCAGGCTTTTCTTTTCTTTTTTTTGAGTATAAATGTATATGTTCAAAGTTTCACTCCTGCTAGTGAAAAGGAATGTAAGACACCTGCTACTGTTGCCACCAAAGCTTGTGTGTAATCTTGGAGTTAAAAAGACCAAAAGGCTCCCAGCACCCAAGGTTGTCTGTAGTTTACAGCACATGGAATCATTATCATAGTGTATTTCTCATTTCCCATGACATTTTTCTTCTTCACTTCCACTGGTCTTAGCACTGTAGAACAGTTGGAGGCAGAGATGCACCTGTAAAACCAGATGACACATCTCAAGCATTTGCTATGCCTGTTGTGATTAAGGCCAACATTTTAAAGGGCCCACTACTTTTTGGTGCCTTACTTTTCAGTAGCTCAGTCTGACATGCCTACAGCCAGATGCTCCAATTCTGCGAGCTCTACTTCTCCCTCTAGGGACTGAATGCTTTCACTGACTGTGCACCTCCAGCTCTGCATGTCTGTCACCACTGAATGCCAGTCCTTGGCAGCTTCATTCAGTATATGAAGTTAGTTACCACTTTGGAAAATGTAGGAGTGGGAGCCTTTTGACCCTCCAATAATAAAACAGAAAATCAGCCTAAATACAAATAGGGCAAAATTGACCCATTGCAAAAATTGACTATACTTGACAGTGCCAATGCATCCTCGCTGCATCCTGGCTTGAGGACACCCACCCTTTGCAGACATCCTTTAAAACTTGCATACACTGTTTACACTAGATCCTGAAGAAAACTGTGCAGTTATTAATTGCTACTGGAGGTCCGAGGAATGAGGGAGGGGGGCACGTGTACACCAGTATAGAAGGCCCTGCATCTCCGTGCCTTGTGCTGCAGAGATCCCATGACCGGGCCTCTCTCTCTTTCTGTGTTTTAAAGGAAAGAGAATCAGAGTGGGAAACATCTGCCCTCCAAGTCTCTCATGTGGGGTTCCTGGGTTTATTGGCAGGCACATGGATCCACATGGCAGTCATAATGTAGGCCATTGTGTGTGTGGAACCGCAAATAGGTTAAATCAATACAACAGAAAAAAAACGCTTCAGTTCTTGTATCAAATGCCATCCATATCTAATGCTTCCAGGATGCCTTCCGAGCCCAGAAGGTCCTGCTTATTTGATGCCGTCACTTCCTGGGTATCCCACGTTGCTTCCCAAAGGAAAGAGCCAAGATATTAGTTTCCTTCTATAAAAACATTTGTGGGAATTTCAAGACCAACCAGCTTTGGCTTTTGGAGTCTTCATCTCATTGAAGAGAACGTGGACAGGGGCAGGCAACCTTCCTTCAGAGCGAGCCTCGAACCTTTGACCCCATGGGACCCATTCTCAGGATAACACGGGAATTTTGCTTAGCCTCTCAGAGGAGACTGCCAACAGGGAGGCCAATTAACGCCGATGACGGTGTGAACAGAAACTACCAAATTGTTCCACTACATCATGTCGACAACTGAACAACCTTCAAATAGAAACTGCATGGAGGGGCACATTCTCAGCTGATGTTCACTGGCATATTCCCATTAAAGGGAATGGGAGCTAGGTGGATTCAAACCAGCAACCAAGTAGTGAAAAGCCCTATTATTCTATTACAAACCCTCACCAGAGCCATCCGGCACCCCAGCCAGGCTTTACTATATACCAGTTGGCACCAAAAAGCCTGCTGGCCTTCCAGTCAACACTGGAGCCAGTGCTGGCAAACACTTTAAGAAAATGATGAGCTGAGGACAAAAAGAATTAATTAAAAAAATTAAAAATCACACCTCACTTCACATTAGAACTTGGACTCTGCTACCGAGGTCTGTCGGGTGCATTAAAGATTTGGGGGGTGGGGGGAGGGAGCAGAGGGGGATTGTATTGTTTCTGTTTTTATAAATGCAGTCCATTATATAGGGGAATTTTCCTGGGAGTTTGGGTTTCATACACAGCGTTGCTCATAGTCTGGATGACCGTGAAATCCTGTACAGCCATAGAAATACTATGATGTGTCAGGCAGGGAAACATGCTAGACGGTAGACTATCAGGGTTTGCCCATTTGAAAACTCATGTATACAGGACTATTCGAAAGGGAGAAATGGAGCTGGTTAGATCTGAAGGCTAAGAGAACTCATTCCTTATTGGGCCAGGCTGAAAAATTGAGCTTCACTTTTCAGTGGTAAAAACTGAATTCCCCCTCCCCTAATTTTTCTATACATGAAAATGGTTCAGTTCTTGGACAAAACCCCCCCATTTTTTACCCCTTTCTCTCTTCCCTTCTACCACCCCCCGCAAAATGAAATGAAAAAGAAAAAGAAGTGGAAAAAAAAAAGGAGAGGAGGGGGAAATGGAGAAAGGGTTGGTTTTCAAATCCTCCCTCCCCCTAAGACACACAATTTGAAAGATTGTTTTTGCACTGGAAAGCCAAAAACTGCTCATGGTTAAAACAGTATCAAGTGAATTTACTCCATGCAGCCTGATGTACAAGTTCAGCGGGAGAAAGGTGGGATGAAACTGGGCTGAGCCATATATATTACATATAAAAAGTGCAATTAGGTCCTGATTACTCTCACTGCAGGCCTCGGGAGCAAGGGTCTGTCTTCACCGCTGTGTTTTGTCCCATTCTGCGAGCATGAAGCAAATCATAAATTTACAGCATAGAGCCACTTCTCAGTTCACATTCTGACTTCCCGTCCTTTAGGAGAGTTAGTGGGATGTATAGGTGGAAGGGGAGGGTTTATTTTCTATTTATTTATTTAATTTCTGTATTGTTGTGGTAGCTAAAGTCCCAAACTTGGCATAGGGCCCCACAGTGCTGTGTACTGAACAAATATCTATAGAGATCCCTGGCAGGGTCCCAGTGTGTTTACTATCACTACAGGTGTAAAGGAGGAGAGACAGCTCAGAGGAGCACTCGTCTGGTTTTTGCTCTAAGATTTTTCAAGGGTTTAATCTTGATTTTTAAGCAAGAGTGTGACAGTTTCTTTCGTTTTCTTCCTTAAGGGGGGAAAAAAAGAGCATGGAAAAACTAATTCGAAGAGAAACAGGAGAGAGAGGAACCCCTCCTTGTGCAACATTCAGGTAAAAATGCGGTGGAATCATTTGCCAATAGCTTTTCCCCATTTCAGATGCAAAATCCACCCCCACCTCCCCCAAAAAGGACCGCACAATAAAACGCAAGTCTGTCTGAAGTCCCGTGTTCTGCATATTGTTAGACTGAAGCAATCTGTTCGCGTGAACCCTTTTAAAAGAGGCCATTTCTATGTGAAAAGCCAGTTGTGTGGAGCTGGAAGGCATACAGCTGTAGACAGCTGTGGGGCTGGTACTGTAACAGAATCATTTTAAGAGTGAACTCTGGCATGCCGACGGGAGGCCCGGGAAGGGTTGTTCAGCCGGAAAGTACAGTTTGCTTCTGTATTAGCTGGGATATATTCACCTTCCTTCGCCGCTCAATTGAACGAATGAGGAGCTTGCTGTAACTAAATTAGAACTGAAGCCTCCTTTTTTTTTCTTTTTTTTAAAAAAAAGGTAATTTTTTTTGCAAAAAAAATTCCCCCGTCGACCCCTGCCTCCTGGCAAGCATCCAGATATTCCAAGGAATCTACTAAACTGTCAGTCTCACCCTGTGCTGCTCTGAATTAGGCTATAACTCCTGCTTGCTCAGTCGAATTCTGCTAAAATTGTTCCATGCTTTTCTCTGAGGACAAAAGCAATACCCAGGAAGGTGGGGGCCGTGGAGGGGTTCTGCTCTTTCAGACATCATAGCATAGAGACAATAACATTATCATCCCAGTTTTACGTTACGTATTTGTATTGCTGTAGCATCAAGAGGGCCTCGCTTGAATTTGGGGACCCAAAATGCTGTGACATAAGGATAAGAGTCCCAGGGGTAGGAATCTGGACCGTCATTTCCATGCTGTTATTTGTATAACACCAGAAGTTTTCTTATGGCAAAGAACAAAGGCATTTGTAACTCCTCAGATGCCACAAAGTACCAACGTATCATCCTCTGATCACTGGCAGAGGGTTTCAGACTTAAGACCCAGATTTTGAGTATGATTCTCTGCTGCCTGAATTAAGAGACCCAGCCAAGGGTGTAGGCTGAAAACTCCTCGGCTTTGCATGTGGCCTAGCTAGCGGTAACAGGGGACATGCTGCCATACTGAATGCGTGTAGGTTTTGTCACCGCAATTCATTTCAATGGGTTGCTGGGCTCTAGCTGGTCCCAGAAGGCTGGAACAATTGGAGAAACCAATACAGAGCTGGTAGTCATGTGTGCAAACTCTGCCCTTTTATGAGAGAGAGCTTCTCCAGAGATGTACTTGAAGGAGGCCAGTGGAAAGCTGAATGAGTTGGGAACAGACTCAACTTGTTGGAAGGAGGCAGAGAGAGAAGCAGGAGTGGGGAAGGATTTAGGTTCATGCTGAAAAGGATGCTAAAAGTGCAGAGGTATAGCAACAGCTTTATATGCCCAACATTTGGAGGGTTAATGGGACTGAAGCTTTCATCTTCCCAGAGAACATGCTGAAAACGTAGCCCAAGGCATGTTCAACATTTTGTTTGCTAGTAAAACAATGCAATTTGGTTTTTGTTGGCTTGTTGTTTTTAAGTGAAACCACATGGGTGTTCTGTTAAATCCAGCCCACAAAAAGCAACTTGTGTCATTTTAATGCTGCTCCAGTGTTAGAAATAAGTTTGTTTTTAAATGCACTTTTTATTGTTTTCACTGTTTGTGCATTGAAAGCAAGATCAATAGGGAAAGAATGGCATGATATTGTGCATCAAAAGTCAAGCTTTGTCCTCTAATGCAATGGTGACAAACATGGGAGCATAAGGGGAAAAAAAAACAAGGTTCCTTCTTGCAGGATGTAAAAATAACAGCCTGATTCTTCCCCATTTTAAACAGTCACTGCTTTTGCCAATGTGCAGTCACTTACAGCAATGCCAAATGAGGACAAAGCTCTGTGATGGTGCGAGTGAGTGGAGAAGTCTGCTCTGGTAGCATATTACATCCCCCTTGCACAAATGCATGCGTCAGCTGGCCCCGGCTGATTTCTTTCTTCATGTGAAAAAGTTCTTTTTCTTTACATTTAAAAAGAACATTTGTGATGCTAAAACTAAACATTTAATGACAGGGTCAAAACTGTTTGTTTGTCCATAACATTCTCTGTGATACTTTAAACAAATAATTTTACACTAGCTTTTGTAAATTATAATTATCAGTATCAGCTTTAAAAGTCTTGCCCGCCCCCCACAACCCACTCTTGCTTACTGTAAAGAACTTGGTAAATGAAAAATGTGGAAAATGATTTCAATACCCATATCGAAGAAGAGCTGAAAAATGGGTCCATTTTGCACCCCGAGACATGCAGGCAATTTTTCAATGTTGAATTTGCCTCGCACAAGCACTTTCTCTTATTCTTAAATTATTTTATGACAACACTGAGGACAAAGTAAGTTCTGAATACATTTCTGGAACCTGAGTCTTAAGTTCTGGTTTTCAAGATGGACATTGGTCAATATGCCTAGAAAAAGTAGGAAGAAGTCTGAGTTATGTAACAAGAGCAACGGCCTGAGTAATAGTACCTATAGATCTGGGTTTTATTCGCAGCTCCGCCAGTGACTGGATATTTGACTTTATGCAAGGCTTTTCACCTCTCTGAATGCTTGTAAAATGTGGGTAATGCCCTAATGGGCTTCTTGCAGCACAGGTCTTTAAGGGAACTCAAAACCCATTTAAAAAATAAAAATCAGTGAAAGTATGTCATGAAAGCAGTGAAATCCCAAAGCAAGTCGTAACCTTGAGATGAAAGGTACAACAGTATATTGGGTACAACATGACAGCCTCTTAAAAAAGCACACCGCACCTAGCAACACCTACAAACCAATTATGTAGGACAGAAACTAAAGGAGAATGCTCTGTCCAGTTGGAAGTGTAGGATTTAGACTGAAAGATGACATAATTCCTAACTGCAGCGTAGCCAGGACACCACAACTTTATTAGTATGAAAAGAGCCGATTTACAGATAATTATGCCCTTCAAAAAACTAAAACCTAACTCAATGGCCCAGCAACATTTGGTGCAGAACCCTACAGCTTGACACAATGAAAGCCCTCAAAAACCGGGGTTATAAATTGCACTAATATCAGTAGGATTCTTGCATGTCAACTTTTGCTCTGTGTTGCCGGGAAGAGGTCTTAATTATTTCAGTACATTCTTAGCTAAATAAAGGTCAGAGTTACCGGTGGGTTTGGGGATAGTACACAGTATGGCTCTGCATACCTTCACACCTCATGAAACCCCACCTACAATGGTAAAAGTAAATTAGGAAAGTTGCCTACTGCAACAATTTCTGTAGCAGCTGTAAATGTTTTATTGCTTAAGTGCATGCGACAGCCACTTGAGCAGACATGTTCCGGGGGGGTGTCGTGCAGAAAGCAAACTTGCAGAACCTTTAAGAAAGGGGCAGAGGTGGTGGGGCAATATTTCTGAACATATCAGGACTACATTAATTAGCAAATGTTTCTACAGCACAGTGAAACACTGCTGGGAAGCTTCATTCCTGTGCAGAGAATCTATGCACTTGCATCTCTGAGATCTCATAATGAGCCCTGAAAATTGGGGTTAAATGCGACTTGAATGTGCACCTATTATGTGGAAGACCTGCTGTGTACAGGAGTGAATTTACTCTTTCTTTTTATTTCACATTAGGGTATGCTTAGGTACATAGCATGCTTATAAATAGTTGACGTGGAACAGATATTGGATTAATAGTTAATATGGGCAAACCTGGAATCCAATTCTCCCCCTCATACCAGGGGAGCAGCTTAACTACTAGGCTGGACAGTCGTGTTCACACGCACTTCCTTTCACTGGTCCAACGAGCCTTAAATTGCGCATGAAAAGTGCTACAATTTCAGTAGATGAGGCTGTCTCATGTCCTTTGTATGTCTAGCCCACTGGTTAAGGTATTTCCAAGGCAGGCAGGAGAAATCCTTCACACAGGGAATGAGTTGATCTAGGTTGCGCACATCCTGGAGTTCACCATCCATTTCCTCCCATGGCTCTTTGTTGAGAGGAAGCAGTGGCAGTCACCCTGTTTCATGCAGAGCCTTATCTAAGAGGTGTGCCCTGAGCGTGGCTTTTCAAGCGAGTCCCACAGGTGACAGAGACCAATAAATGCTCACTCAGCTTCACATCAAACATTGTCTGGATCCCCAAAGTGCAGATCTGCTCAGCAATGTGTAGACCAAGAGGCTTCTGTGCATGTCCAGAAGTGGAACTTCAGACACCTGGAGAACTTGAATGATGAAAACTGAAGCACCTACATACTGGGGGAGTCTCTAGGGTCAGGTGCCAGCTAAATGGAGGCTTGGAGAACTGCAGCTTGCACCATGCGCACCTACTGCAAGAGTCAGATAGAAGTTAAGCTCCCAAGTCTCTTTTTCTAGAATTATCATCTCTTCCTTATGGTTTCCACCTTTCCCCCTCCCAACCCCTCAATGTCTCAGCTCCCCTACAACAGCACTTCCCAACCTAGCTGGGAAGTTGTGAAAATAAATACATTACGGATTCAGCGGTGCTCTGAAATTGTGATACAAGAGCTCGCTAAGGTAGGGCCCCTGCGCACAAAATCCAATGCCAAAGGGCTGGCTTCTCACAGCATGCATTCAAACAAAATGGAAATAAGGTTGTATGCAACCAGCAAGCCAGATCATCAGCTGGCACAAACTGCCGCTGCTCTATAGACAGCGATGATCTTTACTAGCTGAGAACAGCTCCAAGTCCCCAACACTTTTGTGGAGGGGGTGCCATGCTCTCAGCTTTAATTCAGCTATGTGGAGCCTTGAAGTTAATACTTCCATGCTGTTGAAGGCTGACAGGGGAAATCAACTCACATGGGGTGGCACTAAGCCACTAAAGAGTTACAGTTTCAGAGCAGAATCCCATCCTCTCCAGTGGGAGAGCCACATATGAAAGTCCCTGTGGCATGGCAGTGGTATCCTCAAGATAAATATGTATGAAGTAACAAAAGATTAAAAGCAGGATGTGAGAAGAGTGGAGGAAGGATGGTTCATCCCATGACCCATTGGGTTAGCGTGGTTAAGGCACACCAGTTTCTTAGGCAATAGTATGCAAGGGAGAGGTGTGGCTAATATCATCTCCGAGTGCTTTGTCTCCCCATCCTGAATGACCACGACTGGGCAAACTGGGGAAAGGCTTTAACATAGATCAAGAACAGAGCTTATATTCAGCTATCCAGAACTACAGCAAGACTTCTTCACCACTCTGCCCCCATAGCCCTTTTGAGAACAGTGACTTACTACTGCTCCTGCAAAAATACATTTAATTTCAGTGTTTAGTTAATTAAAGTGTAATTAACTTTAAATGAAAAAGTAGCAGCACAAAATGCAAGTGGGGTTACCTATGTGCCTCATGGGTATTGGTGCCAGAGGGGATCAGTAGATCATCTGCTTTCATCTCCTGCATATCACTTAGTTATCCCTGGATTGAATCCAATAACTTGGTTTCAGTTAAAGCATATATTCCAGGAAGGCATCTAGCCTTGATCTGAAGACATCAGGATATGGAGAATGCATCACTTCCCTTGGCCATTTGTTCCAATGGCTAATCACCCTCACTGTGAAACATTTGTGCCTTATTTCGTATTTGAATTTGTCTGGTTTTAACTTCCAGCCACTGGTTCTTGTTATGCCTTTCTTGGCCAGGGTAAGAGCCTCTTATTCCGTGGTAATTTCTCCCCATGAGGGTACTTATGCACCATAATCAAATTGTCTCTCTGTCTTCTTTTAGATAAGCTGAACAGATTGAGCTCATTAAATGTCTCACTGTAAAGCTTTGTATTCCAGACCTCAAATAATCCTTGTTACTCTTCTCTTTGCCCTCTCCAGTTTAGTTCAATATCCTTTTCAATATGTGGACACCAGCGCTGGATGCAGCACTTAAAGCTAAGCATATGTGTGAGTCTCTGCAAGACGGGTATTTTATAACCTGACCTCTCAAGGAAACTAAGGTTTCCTGCTTGAATTCACCTTATAAAGCGTCAGCGGGTCTACAGATGGCCAGGACTGGGGTGAACATATAGTTCATAACAATTGTCACTCACAGATATCATTTTCCCTTCATACTCACTTTTTTCAGGTGTATTTTTAAAAATCTTTAACAGTTTACATAGTGAGACAATTTGAGCTTTTTTGCTTAGTTGTAACCATTCAGATAAAACAATGTGCTATTGTTTCTGTTCCCTTACTGGTTGAACGTGTAGTTGCATGGCATACTACACAAGTTCCTCTTGAGCGGCTGGGATAACAACCTTCCACTGATGCCAATGAATAGACTTACTCCTTTAGCTGCCATAATAGAGGTTGTGGGTCCAAGAACATTGTTGTCTACAGTGTGGCAATCCATTACACAAACATTTCCACTGAAAATACTTCAACAGTGAATTTTCACTGTAGTTGCTACGAATGCTTGGGCTTCCAACTCTGACACTGTGTTTTTGCTCTGGCAAAAATGTGCAGGAAAAATTAATTAACTTGAATTTTTCAGAAAACACAGAAAGAAGATTCACAAAAGTGGATGTGACGTATTAAATAAATGCACACTAGCCTGCCCTCATGCGCAGTAGTGAAAGCACATGCTTTTAAAAGTGATGCTTAATGTGCAGTAACCTATTTTACTGCATGTTAATCTATTTGCATCTTTTTAACGTGACACTTTAATGCACAGTAAAATAGGCTACTGCACATTAAAGCAAACACGTAGATGTGCCTGGCATGATAAAGTTGGATTTGCTTCCTTGCAATAGTTATCAATACTAAATTCAGATTGTAAATTATATTGCATTTGGATATTCCTCTTGTGTCTGTGTATTTTAGAAGTATATTTTTAATTTGTTCTACTGTATAACATGTCATCCCACTACTTAACAGACAAGCTAGTACTTTGGTTTAGAAAATACTAAAATCAGGGTTGTTCCGTGGGAAGGATTCAGTGTTTCAAAACCAAAGGCTTGGTTGAGTTTTACGTTTCTCCTGATGCCCTCATATAGAAAAGATAAAATCAAGAGGAAAAAAAAAGCAGATTTGGATCAATACAGCACCTGCTTTAGCCAGAAGGCATTTGGAAAAATGTTAGGAGGGAGTTCCAGATTATCTGCCTTGAAGGAAATGGCCATTGTGTGTTCATGTGTGAGGATAAGTCTGGTCTCCAAGCCACCTTAACAGAATGGCTTGTCCAAATATGATGACGGATGAAAAGGTAGTCCTGGGATTCAGTTATCTGTTTTTTTTCAATTTGATTCCAGGAGCTCCGGGGCAATGTGATGCATGTGCCTGGGACCTGGAAAGAAGTGCTCACCTCCAAATGAATTGCACTGATTTCCACAGCTTCTCGCCCATCACCTTTGTCTGCCCCAGTGGCTGCAATGCTGAGGTTAAGAGAGACAGGGTTTGTCTTAACTTGAAACATTTTTGATAGCCACCCTCTTGTAAGCCAGGAACAAGCCACATGACTTACGAGGGCACTCAACACCACAGGGCAAACAGGAATTGATCTTGCAAGGGGATGCATGGGTTAAGTCCCGTGTGCTTCAATGGGAGCTCAGGGCATTCGGATGCATTCAGGGTCCTGCTGCTTCAAGCTCATAGCAAGCAGCAATGACTGCAGGCAGAAGGGGCTGGGGACAGGTAGTCTGTTATTCAAAACTTCTGCTTATAAACTCTTTGCTGAGTTACTGAGTGGAAGGAATGAACATCAGGAAAAATCAACCCGTGTTGCCAGATTATCTGCCAACAGGCAAAGGTACTGAAGCTAGTGAACAGTTCGCTTCAGGCACCTCACCTAGCACTGCTCCCTGTTTGGTCCCTTCCCCCAGGCCTGATTTTTCTTTTGATTCAGCAGCCTCTCTCCTCCTGGCATTTCTGGTTGGCAGCGGTGGAGGTACTTGGTTAGGATTCAATACCACGAGGGGTTTTAGCAGCTGCAAGCTGCTTTTTTTTTCCTTTAGCCACTCAACAGGAGGTAAACAAAACTTCTAGAAGGGTGACCTGAGTGATTCGAGTTGGCAGGTTCAAACAGCTTCAGTCCTCATCTAGATCCACCGGTAAAAGTCAGATGCTGCTTTGCCATTCTGCAACTTAGCGAGAAGCTCTCAACAATCAACAGGTCAAGCCAGGGAGGACGAGGCGGGGTTTGTGGTGGGGAACAATTTGTAGAGCATTGCTTACATTTACAGTTTGCGGCATAACTCCCAGGGATCCCGGCTGTGACTGGGGCTGCATTATTATAGATACCCCATTAGGAAACAGGCCCTGCTCCAATAAGCTTACAATTTAAGGAAACAGAACAGAGAAAGGATGGGAGGGGAAATAGAGACCTAATGAAAGGGCAGTGCCTTACCCAAAGGCTCCTATCAAGTGCACGGGAGGGAAAGAAACAGAACTCTCTTACCCTGGGCCCCTATCCAAGAATGTGTTTAATCACATATGGAACTTAAAGCAGGTGTGTTATCCCATTAACTTTAATTAAGCACATGCTTAAATGCTTTTCCTGGATTGGAGTCTATATACAGTATATTTATCATTCAGCTCTTCCTTCTGAAACCAAAGCCTCAGCAATGGTTGGCTCAGCTTCAACATTCAGGTTTGAATCCAGATTTCAGTACACTCCACCTTGCAGAAATGTTCAAGCTCAGGCCTGTCTTAGAGCCCGCCTCCCTCCCCCCTGCAAAATAGAAAAAACACCCCAAAACCCCAGGTAGATGAATTGTTTCAAGTCTCCTGAGCCATTTTTCCTTGACTTTCTAACCCAGCTCTGCTTTACAGTTGACCTGTGCTTTACATCCCCATACATGAGTTATCTATAAGCTACCTCTCTTTGCTACCACATGCATCATTTTCCTTTGTATGTTGTGAATTCATATAGTCTACTAAGGTCATTTTGCTAACAGGTGTGCAAGCAAATAAAACTCTGGCTTGTGGTGCAAGCACCTACTCTGGATACCTTTAAGAAACACTTGGATGCTTATCTTGCTGGGGTTGATTTGACCCCAGCTGACTTCCTGCTCCTTGGGCAAGGGGCTGGACCCAATGATCTCGCGAGGTCCCTTCCAGGCCTAATGTGCACGAACTGTCTGAAATGTTTAGCATTGGGAAGACATACCGGGTTGTTATTAGTTTTTTTTTATGCAAGGTCCTGAGTAGAGGCAGTGACCCTTGGGTACCAAGCAGTGGAAGCAATAGGACAGCATCCTTTCTCCTTTTGCCTTGGTCTCTGTTTGGAGTCACACTTCTCTTGGAGCTAGTCATGAGCACATGCTCTTTTGCCCATTCCATGCCGGGACCAGCATCCATGTGCAAATAAAGCAAGTTACACAATGAATGTAGGTAGGCTTTATGTCACTGATTTCTTGTTCAGTAAGAAACCGATCTGGAAGGCCCCGGACACTAGGCCTGTGCGAAGCAGCTAGTATTCGCTTCGGATTCGGCTGATTTGGACGACGGTATTTTGATTCGGTGATTCAAATCGCTGTCCCAAATCGATTCGGCTGAATCTGATTCAGAGACCAGGACTGCCCGAATCGCCAAAGCTCTCCGAGTTGATTCGGAGAGCTTCAAATTGATTCGGACCTTTTCATGGGTCTCCTGATTCGATTCAGATTCTGCGATTCAGCCACCAAATGGGGTCGAATCTCCTCTGAATTGAATCAGCACCCAAAGCTTCACACAGCCCTACCGGACACCTATTAGCATCTGGCAGAAAGGCAGTCTAAGGGGACAACATTGCATATAAATGTTTATCCCTTTTTAAACCCTGAGGTTTCTAAAGTTGAATGGTTAAACTTAGAAACCAAGTCTCCAGTTCTGAACATCACTTAAAACACATGATTAAAATGTGTCCTGGAATGGGGACGCTGTCCAGAATCAGAGCTCAAAATCAGTTCAGTCGGCTCTTCAGAAGTGCTGAGCTTCCACTACCTGCTTTTGAAATCAATAGGCCTTGCAGGTATATGCAGAACTTGTGAAAAGCAGGTCAAAATTATTTCAGTGCCTAAATATCGTTTGAAGTGCCTTTTAGTGACCTGCAGGCAATGCAAGGTGCTTCAATATCTTGCCTTAGCAAAACATGCTTTACATTTTATCATCAGTTTTTGAAGTCCTAGAATGGCAAATGGTAGTGGTTATTTATCCACTCTTAAATTAAGTATGAGAGCCAAGTGATGCCTAAAACTTCGTGCAGAAGCATCCAGAGCCTTCACTGAAGTCCTGCAAAAAATGTAATAAAACGTTTAACTAGCTGACACCTTTCTCCATTTTTTTTCCCTTTAAGATTTCCTGAAAAGCTGATGTTATGAGATTCCTGAGTGGTCGTTAAAAAAAAAAAAAAAAAATGAACAGTTCTTGACAAATATATTTGACTTACATTTCCCTGTACGTCTCTTGATTAGTTCTATCAAAAATTCAGTTCCTGGCCTTAAAATTCAACAATTGTTGTTAATGGTAAGAAGCTATATGGTACAAGTGACAAAAAATAGAATAAAGTAGAGACACAACTAATAAACTGCTTGTGATATGGGTATTTTTGGAATAAATTTACTTTACAAAAAATATGGACATTCTAGTTCATCCACAGTTTGAATGTTAAATGGGTTAGGCATTCTGCTCATGTATAAAAGATATCCCATAAAGAAGCTGACCACTTGGAATAATTATCAAAAAGAAAAAATAGTACCATGAAATATAGAGAACCCTTGTAAAAACATGGCAATCAAGAAATAATCCATTGCAACAATGAAGCGGGACATTCAACTTCCAGATGTGTTTATTTTAACCAATGACTGTCAAAAGGGACTGAACGGATTAACATAACTGATCAAGCAAAATATACTTTTCTATAAATATTTGACCAGTGGCTCCACTTGCGATTCTAGGTCTTTTAACTCTGAAAAATTGTGTTAGTTATAGGCAAGATATTTTGACATCAGAACCGTCAGAAACGTGGAAGAGAATTATTTTCCTTTAACATGCTTACAGCTAAAGCATTGGCTGCTATTCAACTAATGGAAATGTTAGTGCTTAGTGCCCTGCATGCCTTACATTCTTAAAGTAATACAATTCTGTATTAAAATCTATTCCAGTTGCTTGATTTATGAAAATTGCTAAAATGTGCTGTATTTGTACTGAGCTTTTTGGATCAAAAGAAAAAAAAAAGGTTAAATATAGTCAATTTTTAAGCAGAGAGAGAGCACAGTTATTCTGATCTAATATGTCAAGCTGGAGTTCTTATAGACGTTGCCCATATCCAAAGTGTGACACTTTTATTTCAGAAGGTGACAACATCTTGAGAATTTGTTGAAACTTGTGGACAAAGTCGTGGTTGATTTGCTCTGCAACATTCCTTGGATTTTGTAGTATGTCAATACATCGTGTTAATGCAAGTTTAAAAAAGGAGGAAAGAAAGCAAAAGCTCCCTTCTTTTTTTAAGTATGAGTAATCTATCCAAATCCTACTGAGACACACAAAGGAACACTGGCAATTTTCCCTTTCATAAAATGCGGACTTTCTTTAAATACTTCCTCCCTGCGTTTTCAAAGCACGGTGCTATGAAATGAAGGGGAAACGACACCCTTTGCCATTGAAAAGGAGATTATGTAAAAGTGGTTGGAGAAGCCAGCCGTGCTAATACAAATACAAGCATGATCTTATTCATAAGTTGCTTTTGTGCTAAAAGTACACGCGTTTCCTAGATGTGTCATCTACAAAAAAATGTTTCACCATGTAAATGGTGGGTATGCTTAAGGATGCATTACTTGTGTTTATTGCCTCTTTGGCATTGCACAAGATGTGAAATACATGTCGTTAAAGGAATCAAGCGTCCAATTTTTCCATTGTGCTGAACACTCGATTTCAGTTAGAGTCAATGAGACCAATGAGCAAGCAGCAGATTTTGTGCAGTGGATTTTGTGCTCCCAAAGCTCCTGGGTAGATGCCTGTAGGGAGACAGGACCCAATTCCTTTCTGACTTAAGGCCAAAGTCTGCCTTGTGCCGATACAGATAGGTGCTGAAGGTTGATAATGCCTATTGTTTTTGATTGGAGTGGAGGCCATTCTCAAGCCTCCTAGACACTTTGCAGAAATCCCCTGGTACAATATTTTTGCAATGGGGTAAACCCCACTGATTTCAAATGAGACTGGCCCTGATGTAGCCAAACACTTGAGCACATGTTTGAGTCCCATTTTATTATTACCAGTGAAAATGCATGCTGAATTGGGGTCGTAATCCTGATTTTCACCTTTGTAAGTGAGAAGAAGAACAAATGGGATGGTGTAGTCAGGGATGAGCCCGCCTTGAGTAGCCTTGTGAGGTCACTTCTAGCCCTGCTTTCTTATGATCTTAGATTCTTGATTTGGGTCAGCAGTAAGGCAGAGCAAGGCATAATCATTTTGAACATTGACTTTGAACCATAATCTAAATGATGTTTGGAAGCAAATGAACCAGAAAGGCAAACTACAGTAGCAAAATCCCATCATTTCAGAGTGTCCAAAACACCTAGTTTTCTGACCCTTAACTGAAGAACAGAGCTTCTTCTTGGTGAATAACCTGGATTTTTGCTTCGGGACTGGTAGAAACTATAATACTTCCATTTCAGACCATATAAGTTACACACAAGCAAAGTCACAGCAGCCTTTTAAAGTGACTTTTCAGAGTGGTTGACCTCCTCTTGGAACCAATACTTGTTTATCTTCTTGGATTTCCATGGAGCCTCTTTGATAGCGTGAGGAAGACGGAGGTCTTGGGTGCGTGTTTTACTTTTGATAGGTTGAGAAACCCTAATTAATCTTCATTATGTGGGACTTTTTAAAACAGATGCCTATATCAAGTGCCTTTCCTGTTCAAGTCTAGTCCAGATGAGTTCTTAGCTCATTCTACAGGACCCTAGGGTCTTATCATACTAAAGGCTGTTCAGTATTTGATGAGGAAATGATTATAAATTCTTCCTACTTGGTCCTACTTACTCATTTGGCAGCTGTTACCAGTCAAAACAGTTTTTTTTAGGCTGGTCGTTGGATTGCCTTTGACTAGCCCCCTCCATGAATTTTGACAGGTAAGCACTCCTTAAAGAGGAAAGTCTCTTTTTTGCAGACCTGACCTCTCAGACAATGGAAATCATTCCTGTGGTTAAAAGGACAATTCACACACCCATGAGAAGGAATATTCTCCTCTTTTAATTTTTGTTTTGGAACAGAAGCATTAAAACGGTGAGGAGGAGGCAGAACATTCATGGCCTTTCATGCTTCTGAATACAGAGTCAGAAAGAAGGCAAGATAGAGGTGCATCAATAGTTAGTCTACAAGGTGCACCTCCATCTGCTGAAACCAGGCAGAGGGCAAGGTAAACACAGCTCCCCACTTCTTTTTGCACAGAGTTAGAGAGTTTAAGGCTCCAAGGGACACTTGTGTGATGGAGTCAGAAATTCTTCACAACGGAAGCCATAGCCAGCAGGCAAACACCTTTATCGTTGCCAACAAATTCTCGCTACCATTATGTAGGAGGTATGGGGACATCACGTACATTTGCAAAGCTTTTTTTCCAGTTTCCATCAACATTTCAGTCCTGGTGAAATTATCCAGACAGCTCTATGTTTCATCCTTGAACTTTCAAAGCTCCACCACCACTGGAACGATGTTCAACGTGCATGACAGGTTGGCCTAAGGTTCTGTGTCTCATTTCGTGAAATGGTTACTATGCTGGCAGAGAAGAGAGAAGGGCAGCAGCAGAGGACAAGTAGCTTTGAGTTTCACCCGTTCAGCACCACCTGGAGATTGTCCCTTGTAGGGGAAAATCTTCAGCTGCTCAATTAGGTGCTCAGATACCACAAGTATGGGTGCAGTAGAGGTGCCTGGATAGAGTGGAATTAAGCAAGGGCAGTACAGAAGAGATTTACTAGCGCTGAGGGTCTAGCTTTACACCTGGTTTCATAAATACCTAGGCAATGAAAACACAGATTTCCAGAAAGTGAATTACTTTGCCTTGGAGATCAGTTCCCTGTTGGATATGAGCACATTGGATCTTTGTCTGAAACCTTTGTTGTAAAGGGTCACATTTCTGAATGTTTGTCTAAGACTCTGAATATAACTTGATGTGCATCCTGTAAGGAAAAAAAAAAAGGCTTACTAAATATAGGTGCCGGCTTATTTTTTTATGATTATTTATTTACTGTTTTGATGGAATCATGGAAAGAAAGTTAACTTCTCCCCCCTTGGTTTATTCTTTAATCTATCAAAGGAATTATGAAATCTTTTAAAAGATCAAACGCTAAGATTCTTCACAAAGGTTGTCACAATGAATTCATTTGCAGATCTTTCATCCCTTCTTCCCCACTGTGCTGAAATAATGTTGACTGTTTTCCCCCTGTCCCTTTCTTGCTGCAGAGATCCAGTTGCAAAGGTTGTTGCAAGGACTCTGTCTCCCACTCTCTTCCCACCTGGCACCAACCTATCCTGGAAACAAAAACGCAGGTGTTGATACCTTAGTGTTCCTGCGTTGTCCAAATGTGATCTCATAAAAGAAGTGTTTGGGAAGGTGGGTTATAATATTATGGAGCGGAGAGAAAGAAACAGCAGCCAAGAACATGCTGCCCCGATTCCTCTTTTTCACTGATAGTACTGCCTCTGTATTTAGAGATCAGATCTTTTTATTGTTTGAATGTCTTACTAGTACCAATCAACATTTCTTAAACCCCCTTCAACAGCTGTTCAGAATGCCATGAGTTTCTAACTCTTTTGGATTAATTAGGTTTGGAAATGAGCAAGACCACACTGTATAGTATCAGTGTGCACAGAAAATTAATTGATAAAATATTTCTTTGCTACTCTGTTCCCTACTGAAATCTTTTTTTTTTTTTTTTTTTAAAGCAGTGAAGGATTGTTTGAGATTCACCACTGAGACTTCCTTACAGGGTGGTTTTCTTTATTTAGCTACTTACTGTATGGAAAGAAAATAGTTCCAGCTTAAAACCTGCTGAGTCAAATGAATAGCAAGATGTGTAAAGTCTTAGAACATAATCATCTTCTCAACAGATGAAGTGAATCCTAGACCAGGATATTAATTAATTTACTCCTGTTGGTCTAGACTTACGTCAGGTGAAATCAAAGAAGGCACAAGAAGTCAGAGCAGAACAATAGTTGTGATTCAAGACCGGTGGGTCTAATGTCCTGTTGGTAGTGTTCCTACTGATGACATTCCACAAGTATTATCTGAATATAATTTACAAACTCAATTGAAGGGGAAAATGAAGTTATAAGAATGGAAAATGAAAGTGTTACTGGTTAGGAATGCCAACAGGATGGATTGTTCAATTTTCAGGATGCTATCCTGGGACCAGGAGACATAGGTTCAGCTTTCTGCTCCAACACAGACTTCCTGTATGATCCTGGACAGGCGCTTTGGGCTAGCTTTTTTAAGTGCCTAAAAATGCAAAGAACAGTCAAGGTTCTTTGGGTAAATCTGATATCTTTTATTAGACCAACTCAAATAGTTGGAAAAATTCTTCTTTGCAAGCTTTTGGGTGGAAATACCCTTCATCAAGGTGAGGCAGGATCTGCAGTTGGTGTGTGCTCTTCCGGGATTGAATAAGTCCAAGGCTGGTATGCATGCAAGACAGGCAGTCAGTAAAGATGTAAATTGAGGAGTCAGTGGGTGAGAGATAGGTTGGGGGGTGGAGGGGAGAGGAAATGTAGCTGGTAAATAGTGGAGAGGTACCTTGGGAGTTAGGCAGGTTATAATGTGTCATAAATCCAATGTTTATAGTCCATGATTTTTTGTATCCAGTAGGTTGATAAAGTGAAGTTCGCAGGCTTGTCTGTGAAAGGTGTTTTGTAAATTCCCTTTGAGGATTAGAACTGAGCGATTGGATAGAAGGTGGTTATCTTGAGAGAAATGTGCACCCACAGGTAGTTGGATATTCTTGTCTATGATAGATTTCCAGTGTAGGTTGATACCCCTCTAAAGATACAAAGAGGCACCTGCTGGGATCTTCCATCACTCCTAGCCACCTAATTCCCCATGACTCCTCCCTATGTGTCTCAATAACACTCCAAACTCTCCTAATTCATTTCACTGAAGAGATGTTAACAAGCTCATTTGAATTCTGAACTGAATTCTCCATAGTTACAGAAATACTCAGAACTAGGTTTTGAAGTATAAATCCTTCTCTTCCTTAAACCATTTTGATTCTCCAGTAGCATCCATTTTTCCAAAGTTCCTGTCTAATAAACAAAATATCCCTTTCCCCTCAACAACTTAAAAGATAAAATAATCCAGAGCTACATAGGTTCAAATATACAGCACTCTTCCATTGAATGGACTGAAATCATTGGCAAGATTTAAATTGGCTTCACTGAGCTTTGGATCAGGTGCATAATCCGATATATACAGAAAATACCAATATATTTTATGTTTCAATTTGTACAGTAGACATTGCTTAGTTAAAAAAAATGTGTGATTTTTATTACCAAAGAGTAAATTTAATGTCTGCTTAGACCAAGCTATTATGCATTCCAAATTACCATTAAATCAGGGTTCAATGTTGCATTGTAATGAAGACGTATAATATCTGACCTATGCGTTAATTAAGTTTCCAATATGGAGAGGTTCTCATCTTCGTGAGCACAAATGAGAAACTAATTTATACATAAATAAAGCTTTTTGATTGATTTCTGAGAATGAAAGGCAAATTTCCAGGTCTCTCCTCCTCCTCCTCCTCCTCCTCACAGAGGAGTCCAAATTTTAATTGAGAATGATCACCTTTCTAAAGGTATTTTGAACCCTCTGTGAAATTTAATAGAGTCAGAGCCTCACTATAGAGTTCTTTTCTATAGAGTTTAACTCTCCTACAGATCTCACACTCTATTCAATTCTTTTGGTTTTTAGAATATTTTTTCTTTTACCGGTTTCATCCCTATTAAATTAAATGGGATTTTTCCATCAGGGCCTTGATTTCATGCATTCCTGAACTCAGAAAACATTGATTATGTCATAACTATGTTGTTTGTTTTCCAAAAGGTTAATTTGTTCAGGGACTCCACAATAGGTGGGCACTGAAGAAATGCACGTAAGTACATTTTCCAAGGTACCTCTGTGGAGGGATTAAGGTGATTTTGCCTTAAATCTTTCTTGACAACAGTTCTGTTGATAGTGAAAGACAGAATTGTTCTGCTGTGGGTGAGGAAGTCACAAACTTTGATCTAGACTTGGACTCAATAAGCAGTAAAAAAAACCCATGGAAAACCATGTACCAGATAAAGGAGAAAGTCCCATCAATTCTGGACTCTGCACATGACTTGATTTTCCTGTTCTGGCTCCTCACAATGATTTAGTGGGATTTTTTCTGGTGATCTGCAGCTCTGAAATTATAGATATAGATGATATTGATATAAATATGCACTATATAAATGCTAATGACAAAAATGTAGACTTAATTCTAAAACAGCTAAGGCTGAACACAGAAAGATTTCATAGACATTAGGGCTGGAAGGAACCTTGCAAGATCATTGGGTCCAGCCCCCTGCCCAAGGGGCAGGAAGTCAGCTGGGGTCAAGTGAAGGAAAAACTAAGCACCAATACTATTGCCTATTAGAAAGCAATGAACAGTGGCTCAGGCTACTGTTGTAAGTTGTCTATGGTGGCTATACATAATTCAACCTGTTGCATAAAATTGCTTGTGAAAGTCAGCACAACTGCAGTGGTAATGGGTGAACTGTTTCATTTAAAGAACTGTAATAACGGGTCTTTAAGGTTTCATGGTAAACTCATGGATTGATATGACAACCAAAGGAAATGTGGATATGTAGATGAAGCCACTAACATGTTTCAGCTGGTTAATATTAATTGAGTGAGGTTATCACTTTTTTGGATGTTGTCTGTTTAGGGGCACTGTCTATGGGATGCATGGAGCGAGTTTTATTGCCATGGCTACCATTTCTATACTCTTCCAATACTCCCGGGTCCCTTTTGGCACCACTGTGCTGATCCTAGGCTGTCTCCTTATCACATCAGACCATGAAGAAAGACTTATATGATGTCTCTGCTTCAACCAGCACGGGTTAAATCCCCACCACCAACTGGAAGATGAGACCAAGGTTTCTGTTTTCCTTCCTCTCCTTATTTCTCTCCTCTCTCTAAAGAGTCTAGCATAGCTGGCCAGGACAGCTCCACTATTTGCAACTCTGCTAGCACCGCAAGGGCCTTACACAGCCCGGTGCTGATACACGTTTGCTGGATCTTACAGTAGCTGATAAAAGCATGTACCCATAATATTCCAGGAGTGAGGCTGCAAGGCAGGGTGTGCACAAGCACTCAAAAGAACCAAAAGTGTTCTCCTGGTTTTGTTCTCACCATAGAAAAACCCACCAAGAGAGCACTATACAGATGCTACGGGGCCCAGGTGCACTCATCCCAGTGTGCTTTGCAGGCTCCCAAAGAGTCATCCCCTGGAGGCAGGAGCTGCGTTTTCTCTCTGCTATTCTTTCCTTCTCTCCTTCGGGTGGGTTAGTCTTGTTTTGTTTTAAAGAAAGCCAGGATTTTTGCAGCAACAGCAGCAGGTTCTCAGGGAAACTTTCTTTTTCCCCCAAAGAGGGCCATCCATAACATCATCTAAAATAGTGTTGAGAGTTTTTCCTATAAACTCCGTACAGGTAAAAAGGAAAAGATTACATAAAAATTGCTAATATTGCTAAAATGAGAGCCTTACGTAACACTTTACCCTTCAAATCTTTTACTTTTACCGGCCCTCTGACCAAACTTGGAAGTGAAGCTATTTTCTACCCCTAAGTTCTTCCTCAGAGTCTGGGTGTCCCAGCTTTTCCAATCCAATAGCTGGGTTTCTGCTGATAGTGCTGGCTGCTGCTGCTACTCCATTTGCTGTTCCCTGCAGCTGCAGGCAACTGGTTTTCAGTTCAATGCCATCTGTCAGTCCTGCATGGCCTTGCTTTGTAGTCCAGGTACTCAGCTGGTATACAACCAGAGCGCTCCAGAGAAAGCATTCATTTTAATCCCCTTTGTCAGCTTAGGCTCCTTATTATGCCCGTCAACACACACCTTCCTTGACTTGTCAACAAGCACCCTTCAGGTCACCAGCAGTGCTGTCTTTCTTGAGCAACTGAACATCCGCATTAGTTAGAGGCCCCTCTTTCCACCTGAGTTTGTTTTATAGCTTCTTTACAACCCAGCCCAAGCACCTGAAAATCAAGCATCCTCAATTAGCTGAACTCTTGCTGTTCTTCAGGATCAAAGCCACCAAGGTCTGGCACGGCTATAAACCATCACACTTGTCCTGTAGAATCTTCTTATTGTTCTGGTGAATAGTAGAAGCTCTTTAAAATAACAATTCATATTTCTAAGGAGGAGCTGGAGAACATAATATTTTGCTAGAAGGTACCGGCCAGCCCATTATAGCCCCATTTAGACATGGCAGGATCTGAGTCCTCTCCCCT
>NW_017728980.1:11227920-11239126 GCF_001723915.1 Gavialis gangeticus | reverse complement strand
GGTTGCACCACCCCACTCCTTCCACCCTCTCATGGTCAGACCACATCACAGCACTCCTGGGTACATTTTGGAGTCCTCAAAATTAAGACCCACCCCCCACTGCTCTCAGCAGCCCCCCTCCTCCAGTGCAGGCACATCCCTTCCCCTCCCCTCTCCCCACCCTTTGTTCTATAAGTGACACCCAGCCCATCTGAACTGATGGCCTTTACCACCGCAACACAACACAGACCCCTACCAGTTAATCTTAAGGAACAATTCACATTCATTTTTAGCAGGAAAAGGCTTGTCCTCTATGTGGACTATCCACTAAGGAGGGAAGATGCAAAATATTAACTAACCTGCTTGTAACTCAAGAGTGGAGCAGGGGTAGATAAGGATGGAGAGACAGGTGACACATTGCAGCATCAGTCTAGGGAGAGTTTTAAAAACTGCATTAAGAAGAGAATGAGCAAAACACATGGGCATGTTACGGTTGTTATAAAACCCAATGACTAATAGTAACATAAAATAATAGAGCTATGGGTCAGATCCATTTCCCCTAGGAGAACGGGAACATCTCATCTGAATTTTATGGCATTAAATCCAGCACTAAATAATAGGAACAAACGTACTTAGCAACTACCCATGCCACATCCCTCATTGTGGGTAAACAGAGGACTTCTATTTCCACGGGGGTGAATTTTCATTGGCACTAAGATTCCTGGTCAACTGTTTAAATGGAATTGTTTCTAATTAATTTTCAGCTGAGTTAGCATACACACATCACCAAGATAAGATGACTGTAAAATCAATGATAACATTCAGGTGTCATATTGGCAGGTAGATATTTCTTTGACAGGCTCATTTTAAGAATTAGAATGAAAAATATAATTCAAAGCAGAAAAGAAAATGAAATGATAGCATGTTGCGAGAAAAATGATGAGATGGGGGGTGAGCGGGGGAAGAGTGATACCAACATGTTACAGAAAATGGTTTTTAACTTTAGCCCAACAGCTTAGTTACATGCATAAAACAGTATTGTCTTAGAAGGTACATTTTTACAGGACACAGCTCAAAATCTCATGTGAAATAACTTGCAATATCTTTAAACATTTGACTGCTCTGCAGGGTGAATTCCCTTGAATAACATGGAATATCTTCATATAAAATTGCTGGGTTGTAGCCATGTTAGTCTAAGGACATAGGCCAGCCAGGTTCTTTGGGTAGACGTAGATGTCATATCTTTTATTAGACCAGTTGAGTAACTGGAAAAAAGTTCTTAGCAAGCTTGCGGGCGCAACTACTCATCTTCAGTTCACCCATTTTTAGTTCCTCAGAAGACCTGATTTTTAATCAAGTGCAAGTGACTGCCTTCAGAAGAAGGGTGATTGCGCCTGAAAGTTTGCTAAGAACTTTTCCCCACAACTACTCAGTTGGTCTAATAAAAGATATTGCATCTACCCAAAGAACCTGGCCTGCCTTTATCTAAAAATGTCATTTCAGCGGCAGAAGTGGAATATTTGGACTCCATGATTTAGAAGGGGTTACTTGGCATGGTCTTGGAGATGCCATTTCCTATTTGGAGATGCTTCCTTTTCAAATGTACCAGTTCATTACTTGAAAATCACTCCACCCCTCAATGCTGGACAAACAAACTGTTTACCCAGAATTTCAGCAGGGATCATGATGCTCTTAAGATGGATTCAGAGTATGGGCTATACATCACAGCATCACTGGAGATCTGGGAGTCCCATCTGAGTTCACTGAAACTTTACTCTTAATTGATTCTTGGAATAAAAGTGAGTAATCAATGAGTCTTATTTACTTGCTGAAACTTAAATGTGTACTAAAAGCTGTTCTGAACTGGGGCTCAAATGCTGAAAATTTCTATCCTGCAAGGTACATATTTTAGAGGGGGAAAAAGCTGTCTTGTGATATTTTCAGTACTGAGAAGCATCTCTTGATAGCAAGCCAATTAGATATGGTGCAATATAAATGTAATTTAATGTTATAATTCCTATCCCTTTAAAGAAAGAATGGATTCTAATTTTATTTTATTTTTTTTGTGCATAATTTTAGCTTTTGTTTAAAATGCTGGTGCCATAATGAGGCGGAAATAGCATGTTTATACGTATAATATATATTAATAAATTGAGGTCCCATAAATCATCTAGACAGTTCTAAAGCTAATAAAATGGCTGCAGAAGAGGAAAATTGTAAAATAAACCCCAGAACAAGATTGGTATAATTGAATGATGAAATGATAAGGGAAAAAACACCTATTAACATACATACATAATTTGGAACAGCCTTTATCACTTTAAGGCCCAATGCTGAAGTGCTGAGAGCCAGTTTACCACTGACTTTGCAGACAGCAGGATTCGGGCTTGAGATTTGCCCTTTTTTGCTCCAGATGAGAAAATGCATTTGTTCTATGATGCATTGCCCTTTTTGCATAGAGCTAGTGGTAAACCTTGGATCCATGGAAGTCAAGGCCAAAACTCCCATTGATTTTAATGGAGCCAAAAATTCACTCAACATATGGCCTAGAATGCTTGCTTATACATCATTTTGACGGTCCTCTCATTTGGCAGTTTATCTCCTACCACTCTTAACTTAACCCTCCTCTCCCCCTCCGATCCATGAATTCATTTTAAGTGGTACTTAAAGCAAAAAGCATGCTGATTCATTTACTGGTGAATAATAATTTACGGTATTAGTTAATCTATTTATCAATATTAAGTCAATTATTCTGAGTCATCATGGTGGGCTGGTAATTATGCAACATAAGCATAAATAATAGAATCAGTTGGGCAATTACATTTTTCATAGGTCAAAATGTTGAAAACATTCGTGATTGCACCATAGCCTGTAGCCCATTTAAAAGAAACAGTAGCATGTCATTACATACCCTACACAAATCAACAGTCCATAAAACATGATCAGTGTTTACATGATAAAAGAAATCACACTGCATTTCTTTTTAATTTAAATGGTGTTTATTTGTGTTTGTTACATAAATGCACAGTGTTCAACAAAACAAGTAAGATTAGTGTCTCGAACCATTTATAATCTATCACTTGAATCCTGGAAACGTAAACCTCAGTACAGCAGTTATATTGAATTTAAAAGGGCTCTTCACATAGGTAAAGTTATGTGCAAATCCTTTCACAGAATCAGAAACTCAAACACAAAACCAAGAGAATCCAAAAAAACCCTGGCCAGAAATAAAGTGGAAGTGACTGCCTTTTACTGTACAAGTAAATAAGCAGACGGACCCGTGAAAAGTAAAGTCTAGTTCAATCGTTCTTTTGGTTTTAATAACCTCATGGGTTATTAACACAGGAAAGAAAATTTTGCAGTGAAACATGTTTGGCTGTGTCACAAAAAAATCTTAGAAGTGTTAATTTTTACAGTTCCTCGGAGGACCTGATCTTTAATATTTGCCCGATATATTATATTTTACAAGGATTCTTAAGTGCAGCTGGCAATTTCTGTCTTCCTCTTCCAGGTTTGTTTATAAGTATCCAATCAATCAGAGCAGTTTTGTTACTTTAACATCAGAGTTTAATCAGTTCGCTTATTAATTCAGTGCAATGTATATCTTTCAAATTAGACTGCCATTTAACAGATGATTTACTTAACCAGTCAATACTAAAGGTTCTGAGAATTGCAATCTTATTTCCAATAATTTGTAGCATCTTATTAAGGTCATCTACCCCAACCCCATTCTGTGTTAGAATCAGGAGCTCCAAAACAGTGAGCAAATGTATTGGACTTAATCTTTTAAAAAGTTATCTGCACTAAGAATAGCACAACATTACTGTGCACTCAATTTTTAATGGAGTTATAACAGAGGAATCTAATCTATTCATAGCATATATTGCTTTAGCACTCTCATCCTTCTTTCCTTATCCTCTCTGCCATACATAATGCATAATTAGGTGGTAGTCTACAGCTATGGTGTAGAAGAAAATACTGTAGCGCTGAGCCAGGGTTTTGCTATCTGAGTCAGAGATTTTTTCCCCCCCCAAGAATCTTTTCTATATAGACATCTTCCACAGTCCATCAATATATCCCTTCCCCTCCTCCTCATTCTCTAGATGTGCTTCTCTATCAAGGATCTGATCCACAAAATGCCCTGGCTACTTCATTGGCTCTTTTGTTAGCAAGATAATCTTTTTGTTTGGTGACAAGTCCCTGTGTTTTCCTTTCAGTGTCTAATTCCTTACGGATAAAAAATTGTCATATGAACTGGAGGTGGTTTATAGGCACCAATACCTCTAACATCATACCTGCCAATACACATACACACACACACACACGCGTGTGTGTGTATATATATATGTGTGTGTGTGTGTGTGTGTGTATACACACACACACACACACACACACACACACACATTTGTGACTAGAATTCCCTGTCAGAGTTGGAGGATCCACTGAAAGCAAGGCACAAGCCCTGTAACGCAAGCCTGTTTTATATAGAAAGGGCACTGAAGGCTGGAGAAAATGTGAAGTGAGAGATTCTCATAGAAAATCACTGACAGAAATGGATTCAGTTCCCAGGTTTCCTGAACCCTAGTCTCATGCCTTAGCCACAAGAGGGTTCCCTTTGCTCCCCTTTCCTGCTATTCTGTATAATGAGGATGATTGTTTCACTTCTATAGGCAAGTATTAAAAGGTTCTTTGTGGCTCAGGATTCATTATTCTTCCTGCTACTTATTCTGAACATGAAGTTGTGCAGACTTGTTCATCAGTTACTAATAATATTCCCAGATGTATCCAAAATGTGTTTTGAATAAACTCAGGGAGGAGGACACATGTCTGGAAATTTTAAAAGACTTGACAGCAGCTCTAGATCAGGCAGGTAAAGCCTCAGTATTTTTCTTTGCAGAGAACAGTTTACGGGTGATTCTCTCCCACTGAGCAACATTCACTCTGGTGCAAACTCCAAGCCTGGTTCTTGCATCACTTAAAATGTATTTAAGCCATCAAAACATAGATTAAGGGGTACATAGGATTTGTGCTGGCACCTCTTCAGAGGGGTGAATTTAACCATTGTCTCTTAAGGTGGCTTTGTGCAGAAAAGACAGTGGCAATGTTATCATCATGAATAAAGTCTGCTCATGGTGTTGACTACTGGGATATGGTGTTGCTTCTAACTTGTTCTTATTTGCTCTTCTACTCCCATTCCAGTGTTTGCCAGTTTATTCATCTATTGCATATTATCTAATTCCTAGATTGGTTTCTATTAAGCAGGAACAATCATTAAAGGATTTATTTTGTATATGGTCCTACACAGCACAGTCCTAAGACAGGCTCGAGGTTCTTAGGCACTCCCACAAAATGAATCAACAATAGTCTTTTGAGTCTCCTTAACACTAGCTCTATCCATTTCTAGAGCACAAAGACTAAACATTGCCATGCTAGATTGACAGAAATGGGTCATCTATTCCAGTAATCAAGTACCAACAGCTGTATGCACCAGATGCTTTGGAAAAATGTGGATGAAACCCTGCTAGTGTGATACCCCGCACCCAGAAAAAGCTTCCTCCTAAGCACTATAGTTAGAGGTTGCTTTTTTTACCTGAAACATGTAGGTTTATATTGCACCCTAATTTATGGATATGGCTGCAGCCATTTTTGAAAGTGTTGCATCCGACTCAGCTCTTGGCCTCAATATCGGGAGGCAATGAGTTCCACCAGTTAACTGCATTGCATGTGAGAAAGCGTTTCCTTTCAGCAGGGTTGGATTTGGCATCGTGGCAATCCCATTCATCTCCAAACAAAGTCAAGTTTGTAAAGCTTTGCCTTGCTATTTTCTTCCCTGGGTTTTAGGATGGGGATTGCACCAAACAAGCATTAAATATGCCTCTCCTGAAAGTTATTAGTGCAGCCTGACAACTGTATGGCGCACATGGACCATATGGAACAACATTTAACTTGTGTCATATGAAACGGGGATTAGATATAGCGTTTGCAAGAGAGATAGGGGCTGTCATATTCCCCTAACATTTATTTTAAATGTGTTGGAAGTTGGGGTAGTAGGCAGGCTAAATTGCCCCCAGCTGGCCTCAGTTGTCTGAGTGGTTCTGGCTGCCAGCAGACTAACTACTTCCATCTGGCCCCAGTTGCCTACATGGGCATGGATGCCTGCTTCAATGCATCTGCAAGCTGCTCACCAGGACAGATGCCTCTATCTGACCCTGAGTTTCTGACTCCTGGGTGCTGCTTGTTGGTTCCTAATTTTCCGTTTCCTGGGTCCTGCTTCTTGGATTCCCAGTTTCATTCTTGTTCCTGGTTCCTGCCTGCTGGCTCCTTGATCTGGACTCCAGCCTGGACCCCTCTGCTCCAGATTTCCAGCTCCTGACTCTAGTTCAGAGCCTTGTCTTCTGACAGTTGGCACCTGGCATGTGGCTGTAGCTTGGAGATCGCCCCTGTCCCAGTCCCTTATAGCTACAGACCCTTACGCCAAACACCCTAATCACCAAGGGGGACCGCTTGACCTGCTTGCTCCTCTAATCTGCACCTTATCCATTCCCAATCTCGTGCCCTCCTGATGCCTTGGATTGTGACCCTCTGGGATGAAGCCCCAACTGCCCCCCATCCTGGTCATATCCCTGACCAAATAATTTGTCCTGCAAGCAAAAAGTTGCACTTTCCAAATGTAAAATGTTGCACCTCAGATGCACTTTCCGAATATAAAATGGTCAGTCAGTCTCGGGCAAGGATTCAGAAGCATCTGGAGAAAGGGGGATGCTGGGAAATCCCACAACCCACTTACCCATCCAATTGTTAGTGGAACTAATGAGAGATTCCTGTTGGCCTTCAATCCTGCATGCCATTCTGATACATTTCTTTTAGTATCAGAATGTGGGAAACACCCATTTATTCCTTTATTTTTTTGAAAGATGCTTTAATTTAAAATAAAAACCCAACTTTATGGCTGTTTTAAAATAGCCTCTTCATAAGGAAACAAGACTCAGAAGCTGAGATGCTTTGCAGATGGCTTCAGAAAGCAGCGGCTTTCTGTTCCCAGCTCCTCCCTAATATCATGCTCCCAGCAGGAATTTTCTGATGTGATGGCCCAAGTGGGTCTCACCAGAAGAGAAAGTGGCAGCAAAGACTGAAAATTGTGACCCTTTGTCCCTCTGAAGAAAGGGAAACGGTGGGGTTAAGGAAATAAAGCTCTCTCCCATTCCAGCTGCCACATAGTGCGTATGCCGTTATTATGCAGAAGGCCTCTGGAGACATCGACCTAAAAAATTCCTCTTAAAAAGGAAACACCTGTTGGAATATTAACTAGGGCAAAGTCAAACAAGGAGAAAGAGGGTAGGTGGCCAAGAGGGTTGGGAGAGCAGAGAGGAAACGTTGAAGGGCTTTTGGGTTGTTTTTTTTAAACCTAGCACTTCTCATATTTGAGCTCCGAAAGCAGCAAAAACTGTATTTTTCCATGTGAAATACCTTGAGGTAATGGAACAGAGAAGACAAAGGAATGCAAGGATTTTTTAAATATGATCTAATTTCCAGAAGAAACAGAATTGTTTTAGACATCTTTAAACTGGAGGGCCTTGCTTACATTTAGGCACCTGTGTAAGTGTTTCGATTGTCACAGGTGCAGGGCACTCATTACTCAGTCCACTGCTGGAGGTTGTTATTAATTTGATCACAGTCGAGGACCAATGCATGCACCAGCCAGAATATTTAGATGAAGGAACCAAAACTAATTTGATCTGCCATTGGCAAATTCAGAAAACGATGGGTAGACCGAGCACAAGCTTGCTAGGTGCCAAGATCTTATAATAAGGTTTAACATTGCACCTGTCTGATGCATCTGGCTGTACTTGGCTATGTGAAGAACAGAAATCTCTCTCTCATCTTCCTTAACACTCCTTAAATTTCCATGACACTCCTTCAGGATGAAACTAAGTGACAACCTATGGTGGACAATTGCTGCTGTTGCTTCCAGTGGACTATTGGAGCTAGTCCATGACAGCACAGCGCAAAGCACTAAGGCAGTGCATATAACAATACCGCAATGCCTACTCCGCTCTCCAAATGAGCAAGCAGGAAGGGATGTAGCTGGCAGATCTACAATATATTAAAGGGAAACTGCCACAAAAAAAACCCCCTTTTTATTTGAAAACACACTTGTCAATGCAAAGCTGGGCTCCATCTGTTCAAAAATATGATAAACTAAAGAAAAAATAATCCAAGATACGGAAGTAAACAGAAAACAGGACAAGACCCAACATGGCTTTATCCCTGGAACATTGCATCAGGCCAATCCGCCATCCTCTTACGACAGGATAACTGACTTCAGAAATGAGAGCAATGCAGTAGATGTGAACTAACTAGACCCGAGCAAAGCTTTTCCCACTATGTGTCATAAAAAATCATTAGCCAAACAGGAAGGGATTGGGGGATCACTCATGAGGTGCATACGGAGCTGGCTTAAAAGAGAAACTAGAGTGGACTACGTGGAAAGCCAAGTTGCCAGACTGGAAACATCGAGTGTTTCTCAAGGTCGGTCTCAGGACCCATCTCGCATAACGTTTTCATTAGCGACTTTGGGGCAGAAACTAGATAGGTACTTACAAAATTTATAATGCTGAGCTGCAGGCATTGCCCATATGGAGGAGGACCAGATGATTTCCACAACTTGGTGGAATGGAAAACAGTATCATAGAATCATAGAAGTAGGGTTGGAAGGTATGTAATTTAATACCTTGAAAGTATGTCATTTAACAGCACAAGGTGCAAAGTTGGGCATGGAGGGACCAGTAGCAAGAACTTTGCCTATAAGATGGGATGCAATAGAAGAAGAGAGATCTGAGTCTACTGCTCAGCCATAGGGTGTCCATGGCATGAGCCACCAGTGTGATGCCACTCAAGGCTAGTGCGATTCCAGGTATTGCTTTGTACAGGTTTAGCAGCAATGCCTGCTCACTACTGAGCATTGGCAAGACCCCATTTAGAGTACCACGTACAGTTTTGTTCACTAAATTTCAAAAAAGATGTCTGTTCAACCCCATACTTCAGGACTTCTTGCCTATTGGGGCTTGGAAGAATTTTTTTCTTCATGAATGCTTTATGGGTTTCTGGGCTGGTTTCTTCCTTTGCCTTCCCTAAAGCAGTGAGCTTTGGCTAAAATTAAAGTGGGAATTGTGTATGGCATACACTGGTGCTCCAGTATGTTGCTATTGGGTCTTGGTCTTCTACTCAGGAACAAACCAGTCACCAGATCTGGGTTCAGGAATGAATTTCCCCCTAGGTCAGATTGGCAAGGACTGCAGAGAGTTTTGCCTTCCTCTGTAGCATAGGGCATGGTCTTCTTGAGATTGTGTGATCATGTAGCAATTAATTAGTCTTTGCCATTCAAGTGGTAAAATATTGGTAGCGCCTCTGTCTACTCCAGCCTCGTACACCATAACCAAAGACATACATTAAAGACCTAAGACATGCTGTGACATACCATAGGGGAGTCGAAAACAGGGAGACTAGACGTGACAGCTTGAGAGACTTCTTCCCGTCTTGCGCTTTGTTCTTAAGAGGACAAAAATGGGTTTCTTTCAAGAAGGCTGGCGTGGCTTTGCAATAAATGGGTTTATGGGAGTTTGAAAACAATTAATAAAAGGAAAAAAATAATAAAAGTTAATTTTATATTTCTACAACCAATGGAAAAAATATTTGCGTTGAAGCAGATGCTATTCTAGAACCAGTCTGAGTTGCAATTATTCAAACATTGTGTTTACATAATTTTCCCTCACACTGTTGAAATAAAATGCAATTCTACTTATCGAACAGTATTTTGAGGAGAAGCCTTTGTTCTTTTCTATAGCATGGAAATAAATCTTCAGCTACCTCATATACTTGTGGGCATCGGATTGCTGTGAAATCTTTAAGTGCATTTTTATTAATAATGAATGTCTTTTTGGGAGAAAAGTTAAATCAAATTCAGTGAAAATAATTGAGTTGATCCAAGGGTATTTGGGGTTAGCTGGCAGGATTGGTTTTAATTACAAGTTCAAGTGATTTAAATTGTACTGCTTGTCAAACAATTGGGGAAAAATACAGGTGTTTCCAAAATGCTCTGGTCCAACATACATTAGTTTGGGATACAGGTGCTCCCATTTATGGGTTGTAAAGATAGCTAATTCACTGCACATCTGGATCCAGAATAACAATACAAAGATGAGCATCTTAAATTGTAAAGCTGGGCAAACTAGAATGAAATCAAAACAATTAGCGCACAGATATGCAGCCTTTTCCAGATCAGAACTACTCTGAGCAAAGTTACTCATAGCCCAACCATGGAGGGAAAGAATAAGACTATTCAAGTCAATTATGGACCTTGTACCACTAATTACTGCCAGGTATAGATATGATGGATGGCTGCCAGTACATCACCCTAAGACACAACTTTGTGAAGATCTTTAAATGGGCATCCTTTTGCTTTTTTGGTTTCCTAATTCGAATTGCAGGCATCCTGCCCCTTCCACTTTCTGAATAGCGTCCAGAGACTTGATGCTAATATCATAGAGAGCACCATTCCCCACTGACTTAAATGATGCAAGCTCAATCTCGACAAGTGTTAAAATAGCATGAAGGAAAAAGTGTCATGTTTTTCTACCTCTGTCCCGTCTTAGAGGCACCAAAATTCTTGCAGAGAGCCTGTTTCTGGGATATTTGCCACTTGCTGTGTCTAAGTAATTGCTTTCCAAACTTCAACATCCAAATTAAAGAAAAATCTCCCTCAAAAATCAGGGCTAATTATATTTTAGCCATGGAAAATTTCATGTTATGCTAAACCTGTTCTTCCCTCCTGTACTCTCTTAGAAGTGTGCAGAAATCTCATTAAACGTGCAGGTCTGGATCATGTATTTAAAGGAAATGGCAGGCAGAACTTTGCACTTTACATGGAGGCTCTTTATAAATGTTAACTAGTCTCACGGGCATTCCCATTTCACAAATTGAGGCACAAAGTGATGAAAGACTCGCCCAAAGCTAAACCATCATCACAGGTAGGAAGAAAACTAAGGTGGTCCTGGAACCCAGAGCTCTCTGGACAGCTTCTCGCAGACCCTGACCTCTCTCTTCAAAGCGACTAGGTAAGAATAAGCAGGCAAAAACCCACCCCTACCTTCCATATGTATTTGACCAAAAATGTCCAAGTTTTAGTTTTGAAATGACTTTAATTTTTTTTTTTTTTTTTTTTTTTCTG
>NW_017728980.1:11205477-11227783 GCF_001723915.1 Gavialis gangeticus | reverse complement strand
TTTTTTTTTTTTTTTTTGCTGCAGAACCCTCTCTAAATAAATGTGAGCCTGGCATGAATCCTGTTACATAAAGACAAGGCTCTGAAACAATATCATTAATAAAAACCTCTAGGACAGTGGTTTCAGCCATTTCAGGTATAACCATCTAAAGCAATCAAAGTAACCCAAGCTATTCTACTAGATGCTTACTAGCTTCCATCCCATTCTGCAGAGGCGGCTATGATTTAGAGGATCCCAGGGTGCCTGAGTTTTAAAACACATACAGCTGAAAGCAAAGATACAGCATCAGCCTGGCCCCAGGAGCCAGCCTTACAAAGCCCCATCCAATTCCTGTTGAACTGAACGGGCTTGAGAGCATTAGAAGAAGTGGGAGACAGGAAGAGCAGACAAAGCAGCCTTAATGCCATGTTGGGAACCACTATGCTACTATCTAGTGTGCTTGCAAGTAGTTTCTTCTCGATACCTTTATGTTATAGGGAATAGTGTTTCTTTCCATATAATATGCCACAAAAGTATCTTAATCCTCTTGTAAAATCTCCCAGTGTGAGAACCATGTATTTCAAAGGTTTCAGCCTGACACAGAGAGGGGCCTCAGAAGGCCACATCTTTGCTCTTTAGAGATGCTCAGACATGCACTGGTGGTCTGCAGCTAGGACCGAGCCCTCCAATATTAATTTTCATAAAGGTTTAGCTGGCCTGTGTTAGGACCGGGGTGAGTGCATCCCTAGCAGCTTCCTTGATTGTAGAAAATAAGTATGAGAAGTCCAAAGGATAAGATCTCCCTTAGGGGAATCCTTAGCAAAGCAGCCATTCTGCCATTCCCCACTCCCCTGCTTCTGAAAAGCCCCATGTATATAGGGACTTCTCTTGATAGCTTTAGGACAATGGATGCTGCAGCCCTCCCTGTAGCCTGTTCCCAGAAAAGCCAGAAATCTCTCCTGCTCCATTTAATACTGAAAAAAGGGAGCCTGTTTGCTCTGCCTCTATATAAAGAGAGTCAAGCCACACCTCCTTCCCAGGTGTTTACATTTTACTGAAGGCTTACAGTTAAACCAGTTTATCCCTTTTATAACGAGCATCAGCTTATCCTGATTACCTGGCAAACACATCAGCCTCTTCTCCCTAAGCCTCTTGACTTCCTCTAATTTTTAACTCTAGGTGTACGCTGCAATGCACTCATTAGAAGAACGACAGCCTTTACCAACTCTGGGATGACAGGAAAACTGGTTGTAATGCAATCACTTTTGAACTGGAGGCCTAGACAGCTAATCCCCTTCGGGCTTTTTTGAAGATCTCCGTGGCTAACAACCACGTCACCTTGAAGGAATACCATTTTTCATAGTTTGCAAGGAAGTTAAAAAAAAAAAAAAATCTGTATTCACACTTCCTGGGAGTATTTTAGCAGGAGCGTGTGTGCAGGCCTGTATAAGAGGAAAAAAAATGCAATTCTGCAGGCATAAGAGAGGAGTGCAGCTTGCTGGCTAGTGCTGTGTTATCTGTTGTTTAGGGAACTGGCTTGGGAATCAAGAGAACTGTGTTTTGTCACTGATTGTGTGACCTTGACCTGAGCGTGCCTCTGTTTCCCCTTCCATTTCTTTGCCTATTTAGATCATAAACTCTTGGGCAGACACTGTCTTTCCAAATGTATCTGTGCATGTGGTCTCAGCAGTCTTCACAGAAGCCTGTAGGCAGTAATGGAGTGCACCTTTTAATCACAGTAATGCCAGCATGTGAGTATTTGGGGGGGGGATGTTGCAGCGCTTTAGCACCTTGCATCTATCTTGTAAGCACAAACATAAAATAACCTCCTGAAAATACTTTGAAATGCCATTATTGAAGCTGTAAAATAGAATAATTGAACTAATAAAGGCAAAGGTGGAGGAAGGTGGTTGGAAAGGAGGCATTCTCTCTCAATTAAGTTTAAGAAGATTGATATCAAAGAAGAGTATGGGTATAATACTTCAGGGGACAAGGAGCAGCAAAGAACTGACTTGTCTTTGCCTTTAAAATGAAAGAGTCTGGCAGCAGAAAAGGAGGACACATGCCTTCCTCTGTAGGACACCAGAAAGGTTTCTAGTGCTCTGAGTTTTGCTCGGCACTAGATTAAATGGGACCCTGTTCTTAGCTCATCCCAATAAACATCATTAATAATGGATTAAAAAAAAAAGAGAACAAAAAACCTTTCCCAGGGTAATAAAAAGGGGGAAAAATACATTTTGAATAAAGAGGCATTGAGGCAGAACTCTGTAAAGGGACAGGAAAGTTTGCCTACTGCAATTCTCTGAGTTAGTCTCTAAGGTGCAATCCTACCCTGCCTATTGTAACCCCAGAGATTCAAGACAGCCTTACTTCTGCTGGTTTGTCCCCATAGGCATGCTGATGTTCAGAGTTGCTGAGCACCTGTGGGTCTTGAAGCCTTGGAAGGGTGAAAGGGTTCAGCACCTCTGAAAACAGAGGCAGAAGAGCTTCATCAAAGCCAATAGAGTGCATGGGACTGTGGATCTGCCCCTGCAGAACAGCTTTCAGGATGTATGTGTGATTTACAGTGACAATGGGAATATTGCAGATAAATGCTTTAGTGACCTCAGCCTCTGAGAGAGGGGCTCCTGAAAACAGGCCAAGCCAGGCAAACATTTTCAGCAAAGAATAGATTTAGCAACACCCATGTGTTTTCCTAGTGGGCAGCTGGCAGGTACGCTGGCTCCTGGGTGGATAGGCCTGCCGCTCACAAAACTAGAGCCCCTAAAAGCCCCTGTGAGGTTGTTCCTCATGCCTCTGCCTATCTTGGGTGTCGTTCCATTTACTTCAATGGGAGCTGGATCAGATTCCTATTTAGAAAATACTTATGGCATAAATAAACCCCCCAAAGTATATATTAAAAAAAAAAAAAAAAGCCACACTGAAATCCTCCTAAGTACCATGTGGTGTCCTATCTTGCATCCATAGGGAGGTAGAAAATGTATTAATTGGTTTCCTGGCCAAGGCGGCTTTTTATTTTTATCCAGGAATTACATAAAAGACCTGTGAATGGCAGAATGGTTCAGACACTCGTTGCAGTTTGGAAGTCTCCATCAGTCCGTCTCGTCTCACCCTTGGGCAAGCCCTGCAAATCTCCCTTCTCCTTCGTTCCAGCGTTTTTTCCTTGTCTCAACAAGCAGCTGGTTGGGAACAGGGAAAGGCTGCTCCTGTGCTACCGCTCTATTTCATTTTCAGAAGAATCAACAATAATGCAGGTCAGAGCATGGTGAATTTCCAAATGTCAATTTTTCATTGAAAAACAATACATTTTGACTTTAAATCGAAGCCTGTTGGGATTTGAGAAAGGAAAAATTAGTTTTTAGGTTCCTGGTGAACAACCTGCCAACTGAAGAAAAGCTGAGAACACGTTTCTCACAATATCTGTCAATCAGCTAGTTTTCCCATGCAAAAAAAATGCTGGCAAATATTCGACTGTCCCTAGTGAAGAACAGATTCACATGTGATCAGGGCATGGGTGGTTTCTTCTCTGGGACTGTTAGCACCAAGGCATTTGCTGTAAGAAATGAAGACCTTAAGAATTTCAGTTGATGGTCAGGATTTCCAAATTTATGACATTAATGCATCGTTACAGCCAGCATTTTCAAGTTGTAGCCATTGATTTTTTTTCTTTCTTTATAGGCATGTCAGTGGTTGAGGACGTGATCTGACACTCCTTGGGCTCTCTGAACTCCATTTAAAGTCAATGGATATTTCAGGCACACAGCAGCTCTGGAAAGCATAGAGACTGCAAACTGGGCATATAAAGATGGAAGCACCCAGGAGACAACACTGGAAATTTTGGCTCTACATGCTTGACAGTTCGATGAGACAGAGTTCAGTCACTGGAGTCCTCAGTGTCTCACAGGATGAAGACAACAAGCAGTGAGAGTGAATTTTGATGAAGGTAAAATCTTGCCAAGTCATGTGTGAGTGATTTTTGACGTTCTCTGGAGGTAAATCACATATAGCATTGACCTTGTGAGTTGCTTTGCAAAAGTCAAGCCAGTCATTATGCCTGCTTTCACACCTAAACAAATTGTATTAATTTTCTTATCCCGGGATTCTGATGGAGACAGCTGCGCACTACAGTTTCACCACAATTTGACTCATCCGACTTCTCTGAGTAATGTCCAAATGTCCAAAGAACAGCTGCAAGAAGCCTCATCAGCTCATTAGGACCAACTTCCTCCTCCTATGGATTTCTTGTTTTTATAGCATTTTTTCTTATCCTAGAGGCTTCCAAAATAAATGGCCAGAAAAGGATATTGGGAAGCCTTCCTTCTCATTCTTTCTGAAATAAGTGGAAAGCCTCCTAGGCTAGGGACTGAAATTATATGTCAATCAGTTTAAGTGACAGGAAACTGGTTTAAACCTGCAGCGGAACAGAAGTTCAGTGCCCATAAACCGCTTTCAAATTGGCCAGAGCCAGTTTAAGATAAATGTAGTTGGATGCAGTATCAGACTTAACTGATTTAGGTCAAACTGGTTTATGGAACTTCTTTCCCAGACCCTATTGAATTAACTGAGAGATGACAAGCTCTCTTAACAATGAAATGCAAGCATTTCTATGATGGCACGTGGTCCTCCTTCAGCAGCAGACAGCAGCTTTGTAGGACAGCTTCAGACTGGAATGCCTAGTTCAAAACACAAGGAGAATTTGAGATGCGTGGACTATAGCCTGTGAAGCTGAAATTTGGCCAGGCGATCAGGACTTACAAGCCGACTCTACTGAGCAATGCCTGGCACCGTGAACAGTTATGATCAGCGAGGACCTAGACTTATAGTACTGTATCCTCAGTGCTGGGATGAGCACCCAACAGCAAGGTGAATATTACTGTCTGGATTGAGTAGGACACCCGTGTTGAAGGCAGGAGGTTTAGGTTATGTTCTTGTATGATCACTCGTTTTCCCTGTGCCTCAGCTTCCTCATCAGAAAATGCAGTAACAGGGCGCAATTTATACAAAGCTAGAACAGCATCACCCAACAAGAGGGGGAATCGATGGTCCATTTTTCAAGCATGGCATCTTCCATGTATGTGACACTCTGCCTTGTTAGAGCAGGGGACTGCAAGTCGAGTCCTGGGTTACGTTCCCAAGGACCTGCCTCATGCAGGGGCGGGAGGGTTAATCATGCCTTGTATAGATGGTTTTGAAATCTTCAAAAGGCATTGAATAACTGGACAGTTGTTATCAATAAGGTGACTTCAACGCTGGGTCAGAACTTGAAGGGGCCGGAGCCTCGGACGGATTGGTATCCTTAAATGTAATGAGCCCACAGCCATGTTCTTGTTCAAACTGATCCATTACCTTTGTTTAAAGGGCCTGAAATTGTTGCAAGGGACACACCTGAGCTGCAAATATGTCAGTGCACACTGCAAAACAGCAGAATTTTAATCTCCTAAATTATGCCCCGTGCTTACCTTTTCTTGCACGGCTTGTATTATTATAATCTTGATAAAGGCACTCCAAGGTGAGAAGCCGAGCTTAATAATTCACACCTACTTGCAAAAGGCAGTACTCAGACAAAGCTCTAGCTGTGAATTATTACACCTGAAGTCACATCCCGGAGTGTGTTAGCATCAAGATTTAGTATAGAGGGTGGGGGAGGAGGGAGAGGAGCCCGGCGCTTACTTAAATAGAAACCAAAATTTGCCGATGCAGTCTCAGCGTCCCTCTGGCCAAGAACAAACCCGGGAGAAAATGGAGGTTTAAGTCATACAAGGAGAATTCAGTATCAAAGTGCTGTTGGTTACATCAGCCTAACAACTGTTTATGCAAACAATCTGGCTGACTCATTAAAGTGCTGCTCTGATCGGCTATTAACTGCAAGTGACAGATTAAGAGGAGAACAGCATGAGACAGATACTTCAGCACTGAGAGCAAAACATGCTGGTAGCTTAATCTGTGTTTTCATTCTTGCACCCATCTACTTCCCTCTTTCCCAGCACGTCACCTGTGGGATTTACACTGTCCGGTGCATATCTTGGCAGGCACCTAGACATTTTTGCCTTCGCCGCCGGTGCCCTGTAGCACCCACATATCCCTCTGACATTCCACATAACCCACTGCAGCAGCCGCACATTCCTCTTTGCATTTCTGAGCGCTCCTTAGATCACAGATGCTGTTGGTATCACCCACTGTGCTTCAATACTTCTTAAGTCCCATGCACATTCTTTAAGGTCTAATCCTTTCAAATAATGGTGCTTGCCCTAAGATGTTGCTCTGGTTCTGATGGAGAGAGGGCTGAGATAGCTTAAGCAACTGAAAAAGAGTAAGCGCCTGATAGCTAGGACATGTCAAGCACTGGCAAGAACAGCTTAAAGATAGCTGCAACTGCCGCTCCGTTATACATTTCATGCTACTGGTGTCCTCCAATAAGCTTCACCTGAACAGACCCATGGTTTGGGATTGCGGTCCACTAAAGTCAAGGGATCTTTGTATGGGAGTAGGGAGAGGGCCTGTACAGAGCCCCTGGGGGGTGTTGGATGGACTTGGATGCCAGTGACAGGGGTTCAGTTCCTAGCTTTACCTGTAATCTGCTTTACACCTACCCTTTGCCTGCCTGCACTATTTAGACTGCAAGCTCTTCACAGCAGCAATGACCCTTAACAATGGTAGGTGCAATGAAGTTTGGATCTCAGCTGGGCCCCCCCCAGATTCTATTTGGACATGAAAAGACATGGCCAGATTTTCCAAACAGCCTGAGCACATGCGGCAGCATGGGGAGAATTAATGTGGGATGGGCTCAAAGGTGGGATATCCCTAGAAATGTCCAAACGCAAAACTTGAAGGTTTGTTTAGGCCCTTTCCTGGGGTCTAAAAGGCCCTTTGGACCCTTGTTTAGGGTCCAAAAGGCCCTTTCCTGGAGTCCCTACTGCTTTACCTGGCACAGAAGCTCAGAACGATAAAGAGCTGAGCTGATGCCCTGGGGATTTGAATCTGGAAGGTTTCTTACTGGAGCTGGTTGAACTATTTAAAACATCAACGTTTTGACAAAATGTCAATGAAAAATATATTTGGGAAGAATTAAGAACATCTCATTCAATGTTATTTCCCGTTAATTATTGAGTAACCAGAGAGCTGGCCCAAACAGATTTTTTTTTTTTGCCTCAAATCCTTTTAAATTACTTTCCCCCAAAAGGAGGATTTGGAGGGGAAATGGTGGTGGGGCAGAAAAATCTCTGCAAATTTCCATCCTCTTCTATTCTTGGCTCTGAAGTTGGGGCTTAAACAACTGAACTGTCTCCACGGGCTGCAGCAGTGAAAGCACCGATGAAAAAGCAAATAGACTGAGAAAATTTAATTCTTAAACAATAAAGGCAGACATTAAGAAAGCGATGGCAGCCATCATGGGGTGGGCAAGGGGAGGGGCCTTCAGGTTTTGCCTCTCTATTGCCAAGTTAAACCTGTTTGCATAACTTCTGCAAGGAGGGCTAATACCTTCCATACTCAGCCAGTGCCCCTTTAAACAAACACCTCCTCACAGTACGGCTATAAATAATGCTGAGGTGCAAATGGCAGGAAATGTTTCTAAGCCCTCCTTTGTGTACACACACACACACACACACACACACACACACACACACACACTTATAAAATTGTATTCACACACATATATATATACACACACATATGTGTATATATAATATATATTTATAAAATTATGCACACTTATATATAGACCATGTATAATAAACCTATTTCTAAGCAATCTCCGCCACTACCCACACAGCAGGAAGACATTGAGAAATTGCCAATTATTTATTTATTTATTTTCCTGGAGGCGTCTGCTTTTAATCCTGCACAGCGCAGGAACACACACCCGCTGCTGCTGAAATGCAGGCTGTATTGATTCCAATGCGGAATATGTAAAGATGGGAGACATTCTTATCTCTGCAGGAAATAAAAGCGCTGGTCTTATATTTACGGGTAAGTCTGAGACGAACTTGCAGGAAGCAGTTACTCACAGATGCAGTCGGTCCAGGGAGCCCCCATCACAGTGTGCATCTCCCCTGTAGAAGGACCACTAGCTCCTGTGTTGGAGGTGCTCTTAAATGGCATTTTAAAAGTCATTGCCTATCCCTTTGTGGCCTAGGAGTTTTGCAAAGGGGTTGAAGGGGAGCAAAGAATCTTCCTCCGTACCTCTCTGCCTTCTGCACTACCGTATACACTGAACTTTATGCATGCAGTGAACTGCTTTGCTTATGGGTGAACCTAATCATGTATTTTGGTGGCCATTTGAGTGAGGGTTTATCCCGGGAACGATTTTCTGCCACAACATATTACCAGCCTGTGCTAGTAGAAAGGCAGTGCCTTTCAAAGCCCTTCAGCCCCTTGGCTTCTAGCTCAGAGGCAGGGCATTTACTTACTACAGAGATTTGCTGATACCTGTGACCAAACAAAATCACTTGTTAGTAATATAAGCATCTCTGCCTCCAGCCAGAGCTGCGTTATCGCTGATGCATATATCAATTCCTGTTTAAGAGGCTTGCTTCCTTGTAATTGCATCCAATAGCCTTCTTTATATGCTCATAAAAACCTGAAAAAAAAACCAAAGTCCTGATTCATCTCTTACTAAGTGCAATGCAAACCAGGATGGATTCCATTATAGGCGAAAGGCCAGAGCCTCTGCAAATAAATTCAACATAGCTGCTGGGAAACCAATGCAACCATGCTGACTTACACCAGATGAGAATCTAGTCAAATGTAAAACTGTTGCAAGGGTCCAGACGTGCAAAATGCTCAGACACCTCTTAGGGTTGCCAACACTTCAGGATTGCCCGGGAGTCTCCAGGAATTAAATATAAATCTCCAGGAGACTCCTGAGAGTCACCTGGGAGACAAATGATAGGGCATTTATTAAAATAAATATTAAATGTTGACTCCAATTTATACAGTAGTCCAGTGGGTTTTTAAAGCATAATAGTAACGTGCATTTGCCTTCCTGATGTAAAGTCTACGCCCCATAATCCATAACTGATATAACCAACCACACGGGCACGTTTGCATTGTGTCGTGGGCACGCTGGTGTTCTGGAAACCTCCTGGAATAGATTCAGAGCTGGCAACCTTACCTTTGTCCCCAGCTGAGATGGGGACAGAATCAGGCTCCAGTGGGGGCAAGGTGGGGAAAAAACACACAGTTATCCCAGATTGCATCTTTCCACTCCTGTTTCAGATTCATCTCATCCTTTATCAAGGTTATTGGGTCACTTCTTCTAGTAGCTTTGCTTGCTGAAGCCTTAAGAACTCGTTGAGACACATAAGTTACACACAGAAACTAGAACAGTATAAAGGTGTGTGTATAGGAAGAGGAATATTATACTGGTATTTATATTGGTCTGACTGGTCCTCAGTAGGTGTCGGGCTGGTTCATTAAAAACCAAACCAAACAAGCGAGCAAGTTAAAAAAAAAAAAAAAAGCCCCTGACTGAAAATTATACCAGTATAATAAAAACCGTGTACGGACCAAACCATAGAATAAAAACAATTGGTTTTATGCAGAGAGCCAAAGATGGTTCGTATATATTACTTGTTTACCTGTTGGGGCATTTTCACTGTAGTATAAATGCGCACACACACACACACAAAAGACTTGAAAGAAGTAAGAAGTTGAACCCACCTGAGAAAATAAAATATCATCCTATGAAATGCTTGATATATTGTTACTTTGATAAGTTCAAACAAGTGTGACTCACTATACAACCATTCTATCAATTCTGAACAAAAAACTGCATGGGATTATTATGCTTTTAATCCAAAGAGCTGGGTGTTTGGAATTCCTCAAGCCCTTTGTGGTGTCATATTAGCTAGGCCAGTCTCTCATGAAAAGAATGTATTGTTGAATAGAGTTGAGTCCGGATCTCTGCTCCATTGGGTTGATAAAATGGCAGTTGATTTAAAAAGAACCAGCTTGTCTGGAGAAAGGATTAGCAGATTAAGAGACTGCATGTAATTTTTTTTATGTAATGTAAAGTTACATTTCATAACTAAAAGGGATTAATTAAAATGTTAATAGAAGGAGAGAAAGGAGAGATGTTATTTTTCCAGGGACAAATGCCTCAGCACACATATGAACATTCGCTTTAGTTGCTGTTGCCTCAACAGTGGAGAATGAAATGCTATTCTCTGTGAATGCCGGTTGACACAGAGAGGAAGGAGGAGAGGTTTGTATGATAGCTCAGCATTTTATTTTCCTGTTGCATGCATTTGAGTTTCAATTAAAAAAAAAAAAAACAACCAAAAAACCCAACCCACTACACACGTCTCTCTTGAAATTTTACGTCCCATCCTGCATCGAGGGTGGCGACGTCTGCTTGCTTTGAAAGCAATACACTTTCTGGCTTTCAATGAGGTCTCTCTTCCTTTCTCCCTCCCTCTCTCTCACTCTGGCATGCTTCCTTTCACAAGGCCTGATTCTGACTTCATTCATACCAGTTTTATATTAACATAGCTCTGCCGAGTTAGCCTCTTAACGGGTGTAAATTAGCATACCAACACAGACTATGCCATCTGACATCAGATGAGGATCTGACAGCTTCCCGTGAGTTATGTTACATCTCACGGGTATTTCTGCAAATGGAGGTGCAGTCCAAAAGTACTGCAGGGCAGGAGGACTTTAGTCCATTGGTAGTTTATAACAGGGTTACAACATCAGGCCCTAAAATACGGCAAAAGTAACTGGGACATCTATCCCTACCTTCGCCCAGCTGCATGTATTTTTCTGCTAAAAAGTTCAAAGTCAATCACCCCAGGAGGGGTGGCAGGAGGAAGTGAGATGTTTACTGCCTGTGTCACCAAGTTTCAGATCATCTTAAAATCCTGTTGTTCATTTTTTTAATTCCCAGAGATGGATTTTTTTTTTTTACTCATGAATTTTCAACTTTGCAGCTTTCTTTGATCCTTTTGTTAAGTCCTTCCCAGCAGGCTAACCAAGTTCGGCTTGGGTTAGTGCTTTGATAGGAAGCACCCAAGAAATGCTCAGATATTGAGGATGAAAGTGGCGCCAGCTTTTCAGTAGGTGGCAGTCTTTCCTCTGAATCGGTACCTTGTCCTGGATGATCTTGCAGGAGGTGCCATCTTTGAATGAAGAGATGCACCTGCCATCACAACTTCATGTGCTCGTTATATGTCTCCAGTTACTTTCCCCCATCTCAGCTCTACAAGGAGAGGTGTGAATCCTGGGAGGGCTGGTCACATTTCTGCTCAGTTGACTATATACTGCCTCTGGTTGAATTGGCCAGATAACTGCATGATTTCAAATGAGACTTTTAATACTGGTGATTACCTATATTGTTTCCAATAGCCTCCAGCTGGGCACATAATGTGTGACTTTTGCAGAGTTTTATAATGAAATATATTCATACAGGGGTCCCCCCCACTCCAAAAACATTTTTTTCATTTGTCTCTACCACCTATATGATTGCACCTGTATCATAAGTGTCAGTCATCTTTCAGAACTGTTGTTCCCATCTTAAATAGTTGGGTATACTTGTGTGGTCTCGGTGTCATGCTGCACCTCAGAGCTGACTGCATTTCACTGCTGAAGTGCACCACGATTATAAAGTACTTTTGGAATTGATGGCAGTGTATCGTATCCGAACCTAGACATTTCCCTACTGGGTCAGACCACTGGTCTACAGAGTCCAGTATCCTGACTAGCACATGCCCCTACCAACTTTTTCTGAAGTCAATAAAAAATGATCCTATGGTGGATAATTATGGAGCCTTCACTAGGGACAGTTCTTCAGACCATCTTCAGTTCGTGGCTAGTCGCTGCCTTAGAACATGAACTTGGTAACCATATAATCCTATCCAATGGACCCATGGATGCCCTCATTCTCTATCCAAACATCCTGCCCATTTTATAGTCCTGCTAAGTTCATGGCCTCAGCAGGGTCATGCAGCAACAAACTCTACAGGCCGACTGTATTTCTTTTTGTCAGTTTAAAATATGCTGCTTTACACTGAATCCTTCTTCTTGTACTATGAGAGAGCGCAAAGAGATGCCCCGATTTAGTTTTTCTACCAGCTATTATTTTTGCGTACCTCTAGCATGTCCCCACCCTTTTTCCATCTTGCGGATCTGAATGAGCTCTTCCCTTTTGAGCTTCATTCATAGGGATTTTGCCCCCCATGTTTCCATTCATTCTTGTTGCCCGTCTCCAAGCTATCTCCTTTTCTACAGTATCATTGACTGTGAGTGACCAGGAATATGGATAAGGCCATTGACTTAAAGGCGTTAGATTTTGAGTTTTATCTTCATGTTTTATGTCTCTCTTCATTTTGCTTGCTTTGTTTAGCCCCTACCACCCTAAACAGAGCTTCCATTGAGCTGTCTACAGCAATGACCCATTTTTTCCCCCCATGAGTGATAAGCAGGTGTGCAGTTAGTTGAGATTATTTTTTCCAGGGTGAAATACTTTGCAATTGACAGTTAGGAATTTCCATCTGCCTTCACATGTGTTTGTGAGTTCCCACAGGAGAGGCACACCATCTTCTTTTGCACTGATGAGCTTAAATACATGTAGCCATCATCTGGAAGAGAGGGAAAAGGTGAGGTGGGAAAACTTTTAGCTTATTCACAAATATTTATGTGGCTGTAAACCTTAGGCAGCCTAAGACTAATTTTTGGCCGTACTGGCAACCCCCGCTTAGCGCTCTTAATTGGTTCCTGAAAAAAAAAGAGCTTTAAGCAAAACTAGCGTTAAGCGAAACCGGAAGTTTTTGACAACCCAAGATGGTAACCCCCAAGTGTTTTTAATGACCCAAGATGGTGACTGCGAGCATTATAACAAAACTCGCTGAGCACTAAGTGGAATCGGGTATCAATTTAAAATAGCGTTATAGCGAAACAGCGTTAAGCAAAACAGCATACCAACCTCCTGATATTTTATTTTTCATGTGCGTTGTGGTAGCCTGGAGGTCAGAGACCAGAAGGGCATGGTCCTAGGCACGGTATACGTAGGGTTGCTCCTGTCCAAGCCGTTTCATATCTTTTCATCGCCATGTTCCACTGCCTCTACCTTTGGCCCCGCAGCTTCATTGTCCACCCTCTGCAGTAACAATTAATGTATAGATACGATTACACTTCTCTCAAACACCCTTATGCTCTTTAGCAAAGGCCTTTACTCTTTGGTAGGCCAGCATTCATTCATGCATTCCCTTGCAAACCTCCTCCTTCTGGGCAATTAAAGGACCTTCTGCTAGTTGATGTTGCTTCCTTGGCTGTTTGTTCTTCAAATCCCCTATTCGTCTTCTGAATTTCTAGCCCACATTTGGCTCCTTTCTACTGCCTGTGCTAGGGTTGGATTTCCATTTTCTGATGATATCAACATGATGATGACCACATTGTGATACAAATATCCAATCTCTTAAAAATGCCATTGATGTGTAAGATAGAAATGGATGACAAACATTAACGCTACCATCTACTTCTCTAGTCCTTTCCATCTAAGGAAGATGCTGGAAAAGTGCAAACTATAACTAAAAATGATTGGATTATTATTATATTAGATCAGCTCTCCCCATGTTATAGAACCTGTAGGAGTCAGATTTCCACCTTCACAGGGCCAGAATAACAACAGTAACCTTAGGGTTAAAGCATTCATCAACTCAGAATAGCATTACGATCAGACTGCAGTATATCCTTATAACATTTTATGTAAGCCAGACAAGATGATTTATAAGTTATTCTCCCCAAGCTTCAATTAATTTCACTTAGGACATTTTCACAGATGCACAATAAATGTTTAAATTAAGACATTTTTCTTCTTTTTTTCCCCCCCTTGTGGAAATTGAATTGAATATTAACTGGTTATTGGGTGCCACTCATGGTCTGCACAATTACAGATAAGAACATCGATTTGGCAGGGAAACAAATTGGCTCTTAAAAGAGGGCAGTTTGGATCTGACAGGTTAAGATGATTAGGCATCTCTCTAATGGATTCTGTGCATTACTCCCGGATGTATGCAGGAAGTGGATCTGCCCACCCCACTTGCTGGTACCAAACAATTATCTGCTTCATACAGGAAACCCAACTTGCAAAATTACCTGCTGCGGTTCAGGTCTGTTGTTTGCTATATAAACTAACTGGCTAGCAGTAAAACAGCATGGCTGAGCGGTGCAACCGGAGACCATTGTTCTGGATGGACATGGAAGTATTTTAGGGGGTACGTAGAGGAGATGATATGGTCTTTCATAAGCAATAGGTCCATTAAATGCACAATGTTCTGAGTATCCCACACAGCAGGGTTGTTATAATATCCTCTGGTGGGTGTTAAGCATGGGACATACACACCAGTGCACTGCCACAGGATTTTGCACTGTCTCACCATTTAGAGAGGAAGGGTGATGTTGGGGCACAAGCTACACCTTGGGTTCAAGGCTCTTCCATGCCACAGATGGCATGTGTGACCCCGAGAAAGTCTCGACCCTGTTTCTGGCCAGTGGAGATACTAGCAGTTCTCTATTTCACAGGGATATGGCAAAGATGAGGAAGAATTATTCTGACAAAATATTATGACGTGGTCAAATCGCTCCTTGGCAAACTCCAAGTTTTTGCAGAGATGGTTGGATTTTCTGGGCACCAGTCAGGGACCCCCCACCCCAAACTCCTGGACAGCCACAGGTTATCCCATCCAACAGCTGCCTCAGGGGCCAAAAGAGACTCAAAATGTAGAGATGAATGATAGGACACGCAAGCAGGGAGATGTTCAGATTTTGATGCCTGTCATAAGATAGAGTAGGGAAGCCTGAATTCCTATGACATTGGAGAAATATTTTCTGAAACTAAATACCAGCCACACGTAAACAGGTCATAGTCCGACATCCTGAAAGGGGCAGCTCTCTCAGGGAAAAAAAGTAAGAGAATATTACTTCTGTGTGGTCAGGAAAGTGGAGGTTGTCATATCTTTGTGGTGTTTGCAAGGTAGACTGTGGTGTTTGCTTTAAGGTTTTGATCCTTCTGTGTTGCTGAATTTAAAGAGAGAAAATTGCTGTTTTCCAAATTTCAGAGCTTTGATGAAAAAGTCAATCAAATATTTTTCAATTTGGGGGGAAAAAGTGCCTCCTTCTTACCCCTTGACCAATTATAGACTGGCTTGATATTTTGGGAAAAAATAATGGATTTTTAAATAAAACTTTTTCCTTTTTTTCCCCCCATTCTCCTCCCCAGTATCTTTTCCCAACATATGTTAAGAATATGTTGAGAAATCATATTCTTAACACAAAACACACAAGATCTCTCAACATATTCTTAACACAAAACACACAAAGAATTTTGGAAGGTTTAGTCTTTGGACTAACTAGGTGGGAAAAGATCTTGTTATCAGTGCAGCTGAGATATTGCAGTGACATGAAATCTTGTAGATAATATAAGTTGAGCTGCACTCAGAAGGGCCCTGATAAAGCCAATGGAGGTTCAGAGAAAGCTACTTTTAAACTAACTAACCTTTATAACCCTTTCCAAAACTACCTACATATTTTGACTTTTTATAAGAAATTGGGCTTAGGCCCAGATCTAAAGCTCTTAAAGTCATTTAAATGCTTTTTTTATTGACTTCAAGGAGCTTACAATCAGGCTCTCATTGTATATACAAGCTGTTGCATCCTTAAAATAAAAACTGAAGGTTTGTGGACAAAACGACAGAGCTGCAACTCCCACATGGCTCCATATCACTGCGGCTAGCTGGGAATGAGGGTGTTAAATCAGCATCACAGATTGCTCCCTTGAAGTCAGTGATAGTTTTGCCGTTGACTTTAATGGCTGCAGGATCAAACCCTTAATGGACACCACTTGTAAAAAGCTTTGACATCCCATTACAGGACGCCACGTTCTAAATAAATGGGTGGTTGCATTTTAACAAAATAAACGGTAATAAAATAAGTTCAGTGCAGAACAATCAGGTGAACGGTTTGTCACTGGTATACATTTTAGCCTGATTTTATAGTGATCGGAAGGGAAAAAGAGGCCTCTGGCAATCTGGATTTAATTCATTAGCGCAGGTAGATGCACCTTTCTCTTTTATTGAGAACTTTGAATTCTGTTCACTTTAAATCAGATCATCCACCGGTGGAAATCACTGCATTGGTTTACATAAACTAAGAGCCTCATCTGTGCTTTCAAACATGAATGACTAATCAAACATACCCACTGACGGCAACGGGGGTCCTTTGATTGACCTCAGTGGGCAATACATGAGGCTCACAGGGTTGAACTATCCTTTCACAGTGTTTACCTACAATAGTGAAGTTATTCCTGATTTGCACCAGGGGAAGCAAAAGATGACTAAGACCATAAGCATCCAAGTTCATTTTTTTAGTGTAATTTGGTAGTTCTGGACAGAGGAGTGCCTTAAGCACTCATGAACGGAGCCCTACAGATTGAAATTCCCTCTTTCTGTCCCTGGAGAAGACACAACTCAGCAGCAAGAGCACAAACTTTCTGTTATTACCCTTCCCTTTTAGAGTAGGAGGGACTGTCTCTGCACACGAGGAGAGACTTCAGTGTGGACAGAAAACACCAGCTCATTTCCCATACAACCCTCAGAGGGTAGCAGTTGCTGGAAGCTACTGACTTGCACAGGACTCAACCTGGCAATGCAGAGATAAAATGTAGGTACTCCGATTATCTTGGTATAAATCCAGACATAGATGTATCTCTAGGCTTTCCTAGCATTTATCGCAGTAGGATTTGAGCACCTCACGAGCATTAAATAATTTATTCTTAGCATTCCTATGAGACATAAAAGGAGCAGTGACATGAGACGCTTGCCCATAGTCACAGAGACAGGGGTATAAACCCAGGCCTCCTAAATCCTAAACTGCTCTCTATTTAATACAATCTACTCTTTCCCCACCCCAAAGTTTCTATGTAAAGTCCAAGGCTGTGCAGCAATATAGCCCATTGCCAGTCCCCTCAGCTTTCTAATCTCCCCGTACCAAATTCCCGACCCCAAAACCAGCACCCATATTCTGAACGGTGACGGTCGATATTCTACGTGGCACCCCTTTTCTTTCAATGTGACATGGCAAGAGTTCTGTAATGATCAGAAGAGATTAATTGAATCCGAACTGTACAGCACATCAAATAAAGGAACAGGGACCCCATTTATCTGTTAAAGTTCTGAAAATGAAAAACATCTAATCACTCGTTCCCTTTGATGAAAGGCTCATTGTTCCACTCTATGGAGAGGCATTTCATATGGCACTGACCATACAGATTTTTTTTCTTTTTTTTGTAAGTTCACTTCTAGAATTTAACTCTAATTATATTTGTGCCCTGCCAGAAATTATAAGTTTCCATGACACTGTGGTTTCTTGTTTTGTTTTTTTTTTTTAAAGAAATATGTTTGTTCCTAAGGAGGAGCAATTGGAAACTAATACAATTAAATACTTTGCTCTGCCTGCCAAGGACATTTGTCTGCTACTGTGCTACATCAGGTATGTAATGAAAGGCAAATGACAGCAAATCTTAATGCAGTAGGGAGCTTGGGTAACTGTAGTTTTATGTCAGGGATAGCTTGCTAGAGAAAAGCTGCATTGTATCTAGGATTAGCAGAACTGCAGGATTTCATTAATGACCGACCAGCTTTTTAGCAAAACAAAGATAGTTAGGGAGTAAAAGAGAACATGACTAGAATCTGTACCACTAATTGGAAATGTATATTATCTTCACTTTGTTAAGGAGAAGGCACTGGGTGTTCTATATTGTCGTTTGGAGAATGTCAACTTGTACAATAGTCTTCCCAGATTGGGATGCTGGGTTACAAAAGCACCAACAGTGGAGCCTGTTGGTTTTTCCTTCCTGTACAGATTTGAAATTTTTGAAAAAAAAAAAATCTGCATGCTGAACTGGGTTTAAGATGGAAAGTAAGGATCTTGGAAGTTTGGCCAAGTGATAGTGAAAAAAAAAGTCAGAATGACCTTTCATTTGAAGATTTTAGTTAATTTATGGTAAAAAAAAATGGTGCAGTGGGGCAGTTAAATTGTTAGAGGGCCAAAATCTAAGCTAAATATTTTAATTTGCTCAATCTAAGCCACAAAGTGAAAGTTCCTGTTTGACAGTTTTGACATGTTTCCATTTTATTTTCTAATTTTTGAATCGAGCAGATTCTTCAAAACAGGCCCTGCCCCACGGTTTCAGTTTGGAGAAATTGATGTTTCTTCTAGGGAAAAAAAAAAAAAATCAGAAAACAGTGGGCCTCATTTAATTTTTTTTCACGTTAGGCTTGGGCCGAAGTCTGTTAAGACCAATTGGAGCGTTTGCATTGACTTCAGTGAGCTCTGGATGAAGCTCAAAGCACCCAAATGTTTTGTTAGGCTCCGCACTCCTGAACTCAGAGCAATTTCCCCTGAGATAAGAACTGAGACAGGATCTACTTGATCGAATCCTACAGTCCGTTACTCAGGACAGTAATAAGTAAAGACTGCACAAAGCTCTGCCCAGTAAGAGCTCTGAAATTATAAATGGAATAGATTTATATCAAGTTCCCTTTACACCAGTCTGTGAGGATAATTTGCCCCCATTCTTAAGGCCTCATGTTCATGGCCAAAGTGGTGTAAAATAGTCTGAGCGTAAACAAGAATTAAGCTCATTATTTGAGACGTTTTCTTTTACTTCGTGTCCTTGACCACTAGGCAAAGAAAGAGAGAGAGGGAGAGAGAGAGAGAGAGCGGCTCACTAAGACAATTCTGAAACATTCCAGTACTTTTCTGATCACTTTCCAAAGTTGAAATATGATTGCAACCTTTTTGCATATAGAGGGAAAGGACCCATTTAAATGAAAAATTAGGTGCCTTAACAGGTCAAGCACATAGTTACATTAATGTTGTGTAGAACAATAAATCAACTTCGATCTCCAATTGAAAAAATGCTAATTTAGTTCAGTGATTCACTGATTGTACTTCCCGTGCACCCTGGCGATAGAAATCTTTTCTTTTATTTAATGCGAGACAGTGATTTGACGGCCCTCCTAATGGCGCTTGCAGACTATCAGCATTTCAGTGGAATTCTGATCATGGTTTTAATATTCCATGCAGCTTTGCCCCCTCTGATTTCACGCTGAAACATTAACAAGAGCTGACACTGGAGATTAGAAGCAGACAGCTGGAATGCCAGGTCTTTGTTGCAGCATGGACATGAGCCAACATCGTTCAACCGCAGCCAAGAGGGACCTGGGAAAGTCTTCTTAAGAAGAAGGGGAGGTAGAGAGGGGGAGGCAAGGTAGTTTACTGAAGGGCATATACAAGTAGATAATTGCAGAGCCCTTTCATCTTTTAAATCCAAATTCTAATCAATTCTGGTTTATTAAGGGGAAAGAGGGTCATTAAAGGTAAATTTTGCGTGTGCGCGCACACACACACACACACAAATCTTCATTTGAACTCTGCAAGCATAAAAGTTCTGCATATAAAATAACTGCATGTCCACAACTGCCACTAATTTCCTACCTCACATTTGCAATTATTTGCAGCGCTTCCATTTGGAAATGCAGTGCCAGGCTCCTTTAAAAAAAAAAAAAAGAAAAAAAAAGATTTAATCCACTTAGTTCCAGGTGAAGAAATTGAGAAATAAAACTGGATTTATGTGCTGGTGCAGTCTGTGTGAACTGTAGAGGAGGAAGAAGTGGTATAACATAACATTTATGTGTTTAATACATTGTTTTTTGAGAACAGAAACCTAGTAAGGACACATCATTTTATCCAAACCATGATACAACTCTTACCCTGCTGTATGTACTTGAAAGAGGGAGACTTTGGGAGATTCCAGGGATGTCCTGTAGCAAAGCTGTTCAGCCTTTTCTTTTAAATAAGAAATGTGGAAGTGTGAACAGAGGTAAATGCATATAAGGGCCAGATAGTACCTTACTCAGGCAAACTCCCCTTGAAGTGGGGAGTTCTTCTGACTGAGTAATAATGGCCTGAGCCACAGCTCATTGAGAGTGATAGAAAAGCTCCCACTGACATCCTTGAGCTTCATATCAGGCACAGACTGCATAAGCAGTCCAGGGTTTAGGCCTGTCTTTGCAAATTATTATCATCAAAGGACACAGCAAGGTGCTCCGGTAGAAGTGGACATCTCAGGAGTGACGGGTAACCGGGTAGTCCACTGACCATTGCATGTGACCTTGAACAAATCACTTTATTTCTCTGTGCCTCTCTATCCCCTCCCCCGCTCTAGATTACGAGCTCCTCCAAGGAACAGTGGGGCCCAGATCACTTGGGGTCTCTATATACAAAAAAGCAACAATCCTATTAATTTCCCAGGATTCCCACCCCCAATGCAGTTATCTAGTTTGGTTTAAAGGGAGGCAGGATGCCTATTGTGCTCTACGCGATACAAACACATTGGAAGATACAGCCCCTCTCCCAAAGGGCTTACAGTTTAAAAAGACAGAGACAGATGAAGGACTGTGGGAAAGGGATAAAGTATACAAGCATAGGCTCCAGTCCTGCAGCGAGCTCCATGCCACGGGGCATAGGCATCCAAACACAGCCCCCAGTGACTTCAGCGGGGCTATGCTTAGGGACAGGGGTTCATGAGTGTGGAGATCCTTTATAGGGTGGGGTGCCAAAGTGATTAATGTGATGATTAGCACATGGAGTGCTTAATGCCATGGTTTTTATGTTATTTAATAAATCTCATCTGCCCCTCCAGCTATCCATTGCTGGGTCCTCTTAACCAGATTGATAGCAAAAAGCAGAGAACAAATATTTGTATTAACAAGCTAAAGATGATCTGGGAATTCACAGTGTTGCTCAAGAGCAGTTTGAATACAAAGTCTTAGTTTTATTACCTTGCAGTGATTTCTTTTGTTCCTCTAAGAGCAGAAAAAAACACTTCCAGAAAATGATATAGGGTTACATTCTGCTTCCAGTTATTCGGGTCTCAATCTGCAATAAGATCACTGAAATCAGTAAGGTTCTCTCTTATTTGAAATGAGATGAGCTTGACTCCTCACAACATCTCCTGCCAGCACGGTATTTCATGTGCAACTAGGCCTGTTTCCCAGATAGGCAAATTAAGGCACAGAAAGGTAAAATGAGTTGCCCAAAATTGCCAAGAGCAGGCTGAAGGCAGAGCCAAGAACATAGCTCGGGAAGCCCCCACTTCCTGCTCCTGCTTTAGTTTTCATCTCATGGCATGAAGAAAAATAGATATATAGTCAGACAGGCTCCTTTACCAGGATGGATGGTTTTATGTACTGGTCATTCTTTTTGATTTTGTTTTCTGGACATGTTCTTTGCCCTTGAAAACCCCGATCCTATGTACACATTCATCTGGGATGGTATAGGAATAGCGCATCCTGCCTTCATGCAGCCGGTTAAACTAGCTATCCCTTGAGGTGCCTTCCAATCCCATGACTCTAGGATCCTTTTCTGACCTTCTATGTATTACAGGTCCTCAAACTGCACTTTGTTTTTCAGTTTATTGAAAATCTGCTGAGTCCAAGACCTTGTGTTAGTTTAAATCATATCTGCTATCCAGTCTCGGTTTGAAGACATTAAGAGACAGTAAATTCACCACTCTCCTTGGTTTCTTCTGCTGGTTAAATCATTCTCTCTCAGAAATGTCTGCCTTATTTGTTATTGAATTTGTCTAGCTTAGACCTCTGGCCATTGGTTCTCATTATGCCTTTAGCCACAATGTTAAAGAGCCCCTTTACACTCAGTGTTTTCCTCCCGTGAAGGTACAGATATACTATAATAAAGTCAACACTCATTCTTCTCTTTGATAAAGCAATTGAGCTCTGTACGTTCATAACTATTGACATTTCCTCAAGCCCTCTAATTACTTTTATACAGCTTTTTTGCACGCCATCCAATTTTTCAGTACCTTTTTACAATACCCCAAAGGGCATCCCAGTGTTGACCCCCATATACGGATAAGAACCTACCCAAAATGCGATTCTACGGCTTTCGCAGAAATGGCAAAATCAGGCATTCTTTAAAAAATCCATCGCGGGGAAAAAAAATGTCCTAAAAATAAAATCCTGGCTCCCCAGTGGCTGCCAGCTCTTCCCCTCTCCCCCCAAGATGGCTGCCACCTCTACTCCTCACAGCTGATTGGCTGTGAGGGCTACTTGTCATGCAGCTCCACCCCTTTCCACCAATCAGTGACAAGGCATGGGGTGTCATGCCAGACAGTCCTCTCAGTTAGTTGGTGATGATGGGCAGAGCCATATGACAGACAGACCTCTCCACTAATCAGCAGCAGGGGGCAGGGCCACCAGGGCCCCTCGGCCAATCAGAAGCGTGGTGGGGCCTGGCCATGATAAGGTTTAAA
>NW_017728980.1:11195783-11200477 GCF_001723915.1 Gavialis gangeticus | reverse complement strand
GGGCCACCAGGGCCCCTCGGCCAATCAGAAGCGTGGTGGGGCCTGGCCATGATAAGTTTTAAAAAATAGCGGCTGGTCCCTTGGATTGCCTATGAAATTGGTTGGCTGCCTCGAGTTGGGTAGACCCCTATATATGGAGGTAAAAATCACCTCCTTCCTTCTACATGCTACCCCCGTTATACACCTTTTCTGACACAGTCCTACATTAGGAGACCAGTTTCCTGTCCCCTGTGACCCCCAAACCCTTTCCAGAGTCAATGCACTCTATGCAGCCCTCCTTTCTGCAAGTATGACCTTGGCCTTCATTCCTTGGACCTTAGATTATGCCTCAAGCCTCCTGTCTCTGGTTAGACCTACAATAGCAATCTCGGTTGGCATAAAAACTTTGGCTAGGGATGTGATTTAGGTAACGTGTCTCTACCAAAACCCCCTCTGACAGTTGATGTCAGTACAAATATATTTTTCTTATATTTAGTGTAGGCCCTTTCAATCTCCCCCTAGCCTTATTTCACATTTCCCTTTGATTATCCGCTCTACAGCTACCAAGTGCTCACTCTAACAGTTCCAGACACTGCTTTGAGATCCTTTGAGGACAGATGCTATATAAATGCAAAGTATTGTCACTGTGAAAGAAAGTGCCTCTTTTCTAAGTGAAACCTCTTTCTTTTCTTTAATTGATTACTTGTTGTCTAGACTGAAGCTCATTAGAAGAGTTCTAAGGCTCAGCTTCATTTGCTTTGCATCTTAGTCAATCTGTGAAACAACTGGTAGGCTCCAGAATGGATGAGGAACATGTTCTTGTGGCCATAAATGTGCTAAGAAAGGAAAATGAAAGCTGAAATGGGCAATGAATGGAAACGAAATGGTCACCAATGAATAGATAATACTATTGACCTTTCCCACATTTGCTTCATTAGCCAAAGTTCACTAGAGACTTTCCACGCTTGTTATCATTATCCCTCATTAGAAGTCACTCTAGAAACATTAGCCAAGCAGTTCAGGAGCTTGTTAATTGCTTTAATAAGGCAATGTCAATACCAGGATGAGCTGTGAGGAGGGGTCCTTAAGGCTAAGATTTCTTGGGCTTTATGGCTCACGTCTGGGAGCACGAGAAAAAAACCCAAAACTTTAATTTCAGAGTAAGGATCCCACACTGGGCTTTGGTGCTGTTGTAAGTTCATTTATCCCTCCTGAAATTTAGTGGAGCTACACCAATTTATGCCAACTCGAGATCTAGCCTTGTGTCGGCAAGATGGTCATGTTGGCATACATTATACTTGTGCATGACCTTGTAAGCAACAGTTCCTTTAGATATGGAACTGAACTTTCCCTAATTTTCTTTTTTTCTGGTTGTTTTTCTGTGTGGGGGAAGTAAGGGAGAATTGAGAAGGGACTGAAAGGCAAGATTTCAGCACAATCCACTGCTAGGACAACTCTATATTAATGCATGCACAAGACTGGGACTGCTTCTCGGCTGCTACAAGCAGAAACAGCTCCATTTTGCTTCAACTGAATTTTACTGCTTTTTGCCAGGTGAGGCTATGGCCCTTCAATCAAGGCTTATACTGACTGAGATGGTTCATTCATCCATAAGCATCACCTTTTCTTTATTTTTGGTAGCATTTCAAGATCCATACAAACAGGTGCCATTTCTTTTGGCAAGGATTGGTGATCTCAGTGATTTGATGAGTCACTGTCACTTGCCTTTATCCTTTGATTTCTTACACGCTTTTATCATAGCATCAGGGCTCCTAAGACTCAGACTTGTATGATTTATGAGTTGGAGCAGAGAGCTGGAAGGCAAGGCAAGTTACAGTTCAAATCCTTGTTCTGCCAGCAACTTTTTATGTGGCCATGAGCATCTTTCAACTTATGAAACCTACCCGTGTCTCACTTTCCACAATAGCAAAAGAGAGATAACACTCACCTTTGCAGAGAGGAGATGAAATCTGCTGCGTTAAGTGGAGGTTAGTCCTTTCTCCTGGAAGCACTCCCATCACCTGATGTAGCCTCATCTGTCATACGCTCTCACCTGCAGTTTGCGAGGTCAAACAGCAGTTCAAGTGGTACTGCAGAGTTCTGCTTTTTTTAAACAACATCAGGGTTTCTTTTATTTCCGGGCTTCATGGAAAAAACCTGCTTACAATGTACCTTTTCCTTATGAACATGGAAATACCCAGAAATAATACATCTCAATTTGCTCTGTGCCATTTTGTTCCCAGGTGTGTTCATTTATAGTTCAGTGATTATATTGGCTTGTGAATTTTGTAAGTCAGAATTTTTCCTTTTGCTCACTGAAGTGTATGAGAGCTAGCAGGAGGGGTGCATAGTGTCCTAGTGGGAAGGATTCAAAATTTATAGTCCAATGGCCTAGTTCTGGGGAATTTTCATCTTCCAAAGGAGATCCCCCCAGAAATGAAGGTGAATACAAGGGGCTTGATGGGTACAATGCTCTGTATGGGTTCAGCACTGAAACCTTGCAAGGATTCATATAGGTAAAGAGGAGCAAATGTTTAAATGAGATGCCATTCAAAGTAGCACAGGACTTTGGATGCCTGAACTACTTCCTAGAGTTGTTATCCAGTTGAGGGAGGCATCAGCCTTTTCAACTAACGTGCATATCATCCTAGTATCTAAACTTATGCTGTTGTTGCAAAGCCAAGGAATTTCAATGCTGCTGATTTTGATTTGGTTTGACACCGCTCGTGCAAGTCTGTGGGGCAAATTTAAAGCCTAAGTTCTGAAGTCCTCACTAGAACTAGAATGGAAAATAACCGCAAGACGCCCTTTGATTTTAACAGAGCCAAGTACTTAAGGGATCCTTGTTGTTGCCGGACATTGCAGGTGAGTTCACTGCGCTCAACTAGAGATGGCCGGAAGGAGGCTGGTTTTTCTGAAGGATGGTGTTCAGTACTGTCTGAAAAATAGGGGCCCTTAAAGTTGCCAGGGGCCTGATCTGATGCCCAGTCAATTCAGAAAGTTTGTTTGAGTGTTCTTGAGTTGGGAACCCAAACTTTTAACTGCGTTTAAGTATCACAAAGACCCGTCCTTTAACCAATTCTTAGGAGTTCATGAAAACTCAAAATCTCAGCACTTACGTTGTTTAGATCGGACTTGTCTCCCTTCCAGACACATTATAGTTGGGGACCATAATATTTTAGTGGGACAAGTGTTTATTAATATCTAACCTATTGCTTCTAAGTTCATGCTCAGCTAAGCTCCACCTAAGAATGAAAAAGTTTCTTGTGGTGACTGGAAGGATAAAGGGATTGGTAATTAGAGAAGGAGACTTAAGCCTCTTGGTAGGTGGCTGGAATTCAGCCCACACTTGCACTTGCCTAAAGTCATTGTCACGATGGACGTTCCCAGTGAGGCAAGGTTGAGTTGGCGGGTCTCAGTCTAGCTCCCAATGGAAAAGAGCTCTAAGCAAAAGTTGTGCGCTTTCAAAACCAGAGCACAAACACAGGCTTTACATCTTTGTTACTTTTCTTTTTGATGAAAAGAAAAAGCAAAGGTAACATCTCCAGGAGAGACCTCACTGCTGGTGACTCGCTTCTGGCTAGCCACTATTGAACTAATTCACACAGTCTCCGTGGGCAGATGAGGAGGTTCACTGAAAGGTACAGCTCATAGACCTTTCAGTTCCAGAGCAACATCATGCACAAATACACCAGCATCATTGGATTTACCTGGCCAGCTCACCAAAAGCCCATGCCCTAACTAAGCTACAGAAACTGAAACGTGGTACTCCCAACCAGTCACTGCTACTGGAACACCAATGTTAGCTTTTTCTTGCATTGTCCTGCCACTTCTGCTCCATCCAATATAGGCAAAGAAAGGACTTAACTTTCCAAGGGCTATCAATCCTGCCCCTTTCACGTACGCTAAGTTTAATCATAAAAATTTTATAATGAATATAATTTCCATTTTTATGACTCACTTCTATCCTCTTTAGTGTATGCCTTTACTTCCCATTAACTCTAGCATGATGTTTCAAGGGGAAGATAAAGTCTTTTGAAGCTAAGCCATGTCTCTGTACACTAACCATTTCCATGCTATAGGCTGCCTGGTCCTTCCTTTAGGAATGAAAGATAATGTATGTACCAGGAATTAGTGCTTTAACATCAATTGTTTCCAAATCCCCTCATCAGTACTCATTGCTCATTTGCATTCAGTATACATACTAAATGATTTTAAATAGGAAAAAGATGTGGGTTGGGGGAGAACCACCAATACATATTTAATGAGATGCGATAGCTCTAAAGATGCAGAGCAGTGACTGTTTTCACCACAAAGTGCTCTGTAGCTGTAACCAAACAGAAGTGCATGTCTGCAGACAGTTTTAAAAAGGCCCAATCCCATGAAAATCAGAACCCTCATTGCATGAGGGTTCAGGTGAACGTACTCCAAAATAAAGCTCTTTCTGTAACTTGTGTCTGCAGAACTCCCAGCATGTCACTGTTTTCAGAACGGGAAGAGGGAAAGGGAGCAGAGGGAGTTTGGCTTGGGGTTTTTTTCAGCTAGTGCTGGAGGGTGGGGCAGGTGGATTGGAGCACCCCTCACCCCAAGGTGGAGGGGCTCCAATCCACCTACTGCACCCTCCAGCACTGGCTGGCGAACCCCAAGAATGATCTCCCTCTGCCCCCTTTCCCCCCTCCCATTGCAAAAACAGTGACGGGGGGGGGGGGGGGGGG
>NW_017728980.1:11193046-11195602 GCF_001723915.1 Gavialis gangeticus | reverse complement strand
GGGGGGGGGGGGGGGGGGGGCAGCATTGCTACAGAGGCTGGCAGCAAGCAGCTGGAATCCCCAGCCCTCAGACCAAACAGCAAACTTCAGTTTGATCCAGGGGATCATTGCAACTCATAGCGCTTCCTACAAGGCGCTATGAGTTGCAATGGGCAGCTGCTCTTCTGTCTGAGCCCTACATTTACTAGTCTAGATCTCAACTGAGAAAACCAGACAGTTCAAACTTACTGTAACTTGAAAAATATTACATGAGAAAGCACAACTCAGTTTCATTGTCTATAGAGGGCCCAGGGGCTGGTCTGCATTGAGAACCTTTACTGGAGCTATTGTCAATTTAATCCTGTCTCTTCCAGAGCTGGAAACTTAAGTAAAAGACAAACCTTAACTCCCATGAAATCGCTGGGAATTTGGCTTTAATTAGGACACAAGGCCTTTCAGAGACTTTGAACTGTCTTTAACTCTGCTATGGGTCAAGCTCGAAGGCCCAATTTAGGAAAGCACTTTAGTACAGTCCTAAAGTTAAGATTATGCATAAGCCCCATAGCCTGCAATAGGAGCTAGGGGGTAATGCTATAATCCCTTACTCATATAGGGATGCTTACATCAGCTGGTGCTATCAATCCCATCTGCATCTAAGCAGGAAACCTACCCCTGCTAAATTCACTCTGTGCCTCTCACACAATTACCCCTGAGCCCCCCAGAGTAAGGAGCATGGAGATGGTGGCACCGGATCCAGCACACTTGATTCCTCTTCTGGCCTAAACTATGGTGGTCCTATGCCAATTTACACTAGCTGAATATCTGGCTCATCAATCAAGAAAGCAGTAACAGTAATTCAGACATGTCTGTGTCTCTCTCTGTCTTCACCGTGTTCAATTTTGCAAACTCATATCCAAACTAGGCCCAGTACAGCAGGTCCTTTCACCCACGGGAGGAATGCCAGAGTCTCTGGAGTGAATTGTAGCAGCTATTTAGCAGTGCACAGTAAATTAGCACAACATTTTAAAGAGGGGAAGTGAGGAACCACATCCACGAGAAACTGGGGGATTTAAGCAATGTAATTAATTATGTACAAAATACAAAAGCAAAGAAAACAGCAAAACTAACGTGTCCATTTCTTCTGTCGTAGAGCCTTTGCATTCTTTCAGGGGATCTGTGGAAAGGGTCAAGTGATGCAGTGATCTCACCTGCAGATCCCTATTTTACAAGAGGCACATACTTCCATTTTGCAAATGGGGACACTGAGACATGAAGTAACTTTCTAAACCCTCCTGTGAGTCTGATCAGAAAATTGTACATGCGAGAAATTGTCCCCAGTCCCCTGAATCTAACTACTGGGCCCCACTGCCTATGGGACAAACCAGGAAGAGGAAAAAGCCCCTTCCCTCTTCCTCTCCCTAATTTTCTCATAAAATCCCCTTTCCTCTTCCCCTGGGATCCATCTCTCAGGAGGGAGAGGCTTACTATGCATGACTGCTTCATGTGAAACAGAAAGGAGCTTTATTATTAGATCATCGATCCACTTGAAATCATTTAGTCAAGCAGCACTGCAAAGGGGAATGGCATTTGGCAGAGAGAAGGGTCTGACTCTCCTCCCAGCTACACTGCAGTAATTCAGAAGGAGCTCCAGAGTAAGACAATGGATTTACACCAGGGTAAGAATGACCAAGCCCAGTGTCATTTAGCTGCAGCCGGACAGATGTGGGTCTGATACCTCCTGGAACGCAGGCTTCCCTTGCAGTAAGAGGGCAAGCCAAACGAACTGCCTGATGCTCCATTAAAACTATACTGGGAAAAGTATTCTATTCCATATTGTATTTGTCGCTTGCCAAGGACAGTTAGAGGGGTAAAATTAAACAACAGAGGGGAGTGGGGGTGCATATGTCTGTGAGAGAGAGGAGAGTGCACACGCCTGGCTTGCCTCTCACTTACACTTATGTCACTCCATTGACTTCAGTAGAGTAACTCCCAATCCCTGATGTCAATGAGAAGTGAATCAGGCCATTGGACAGCAGAATAGATCCAGCACCCCACCCCCACGCCCCTTTCCCACAGCACATTTAATGGCAGCAATGACTCAGGTTCATTAAAGGGATAAAAATGTCCTACATAGAAAAATAATTAAGGACTGCATCACTACATTTATTTTTAGAAGCATTAAAGCCCTGCTTTTTATAGAAAGCCATATATATTTACATACATACACACACATAGATCTATATCTCTCTATCTATATAAATATCTATATAGATATCCATTTTCACTTTTTAAATTATATTTCATGTGACTTGATTGCTCATTAGATGCTCTGGATTGACTGGCCCAGAGACTTCTGTCTCTGGCAGTGACCAGTTTGTATTTTCTCTCCACATGAGTTCATGTAAACTCCTGAGGAATAGTTGAAGTAGTATGATCTGAAGCATGGGCATAGTATACCGATTACATAGCCCTGTCTATATGGTGATATGCACTTTGATGAAGAAGCTGAACCCCCAAAATCCAAGCTGTCATTTCTAGCCTGCAGGACTGTGAAGATAACCCCAAAAATGTGAGCGG
>NW_017728980.1:11186675-11188046 GCF_001723915.1 Gavialis gangeticus | reverse complement strand
TGAAGTAGTATGATCTGAAGCATGGGCATAGTATACCGATTACATAGCCCTGTCTATATGGTGATATGCACTTTGATGAAGAAGCTGAACCCCCAAAATCCAAGCTGTCATTTCTAGCCTGCAGGACTGTGAAGATAACCCCCAAAATGTGAGCGGTGTAAGTCAAGGTGTGTCATTATCCTGAATCTCTAGAAAGCCTAGAACAATGGCTCTGAGATGTGCTCTGTTCTATACATCGCCAGGATTATCTCATAACATGCATACATTGCAAAGTTAAAGTGCAATTGTGGCATGCTTTAGCATACCCATGATAGCAACCACACAACAGCAGCACTGAAGACACAGTACCCAATAACACAGCTACAGTGTATCACATCACTAGGAGGGTAGTAAAATGCTGGACCAGGTTACCCAGAGAGGTTGTGGACTCTCCATCCCTGGAGGTTTTTAAGACCTGGCTAGACAAAGCCTTGGTTGGGCTGATCTAGTTAGGAATGGCCCTACTTTGAGCAGAGGGCTGGACTAGACGTGACCTCCTGAGGTCCCTTCCAACCCTCATTATCTATGATTCTGTAATTTCTATGTACTTTCCTTGAGAGACTGGTCTACATAGAAGATAATAGACTTACTATTGCTACCTGTAAATGAAGATACTCATTTATATGAGGAGGAAGAGGTTTGTACATTTGGTGCTAAAGGCTTTGACATGCCTGGAGGACCCCGATAGAAGCAGCTGCATAAAGATAAAAGGTTATAAACCACTTTGTTAACTGGTTGACTGATGATTATATCACCAAAATAAGCAAGCTTGTATACAGTCCTCCCATCCCACATCACCTCTCATGCTTGAACAGGAAAAAAAAGTCACTATTGTCTTCTGCCAACCTATCAAAACCTCCAGCTTCCCCAGTGCCAACATTGCAGTGTCCGTACAAGTTTGCAGCACGTGGAAAATGGAACAATAAGCACCTCAAAAATAGATTAAATGTAATGACAAAATAAATGTCTGCTATTATCTAAGACTACCATATAATTGGGCCACAGCACAAGATATTTTCCATCTGAAAGGGCATGGGATACATAAGGCCTTGCCTTCCTGTCTTATCATAAAGGACATGGCATTGGCTTTTGCTTCATAATGATGTCTCTATTTGCCCTCCAAACAGCAGCAAATGAGTCCCATAAGCAGTCTGACAGCTCCAGTTCACTAATACAACTGAGTTCAGGTCCTGGTGTTAGCCGAGGAAGGATTTTGTTCCAGTTATTTACATTTTGTGCATTTGTTTAATAGCCAGCTGAAAAACAATAGTTAAAAAAATCCTAATTGCTTTCATTTTTTGTTTACTGTTTTGGAAATGTTAGTGGGTTTTT
>NW_017728980.1:11163839-11181675 GCF_001723915.1 Gavialis gangeticus | reverse complement strand
GTTTAATAGCCAGCTGAAAAACAATAGTTAAAAAAATCCTAATTGCTTTCATTTTTTGTTTACTGTTTTGGAAATGTTAGTGGGTTTTGTTTTTTTTTTGGGTTAATTTTTTTTGAAAACAGAGATGCGTACACAAACAAGATGGCAGAGTTTTAACTCAATTTTTGGTGGCATTAAAATGTCAGTCTGTTTTTATCTGCTTATTTTAAAGGTCCTGAAATAAAGCAGCAGTTGGCCAAATCAGGAAGCAATCATTCTTTTATAGAGGATGTACTTCTGCTTTGCAATCCAGCTGGTACATTTTGCCAAAATCTAGCAGAGGTACCTTACCTCTAAAGGTGTCCCACTGAAATGAATGGACCTGGATGTGGAATAAAATGTTACTGAGTGAGATTAAGGATAAAGTGAGCTGTAGCACCTCATTCACCCCCTAAAGACATTGTGTCAAGGGGTGTCTGACATACAGATATACACTGCTATGGACAGAGTTTTGGACTGGGATTTAGGACATTTGAGTTTTATTCCTGGTTCTTCCCCTATCCTGGAAAATGTATATATGGGCCTCCGTTGAAATGTGCTTTGAGATCTCCTGCTGAAACCCACTCAGTCTGACCTAATCACAGCACTGTTACAATGAGTTGAGGTTGGGACTCAAGGGACTGTCTGCGCTTTTTCTGCTCAATAGAGCAAACTGGAACTTCGTAGGATTGAGCGCAAAAATATGCTGCTACCATAGCTTAGACAACAGTCAAGAGCATAGAGGTTGGTTCAGCTGGAGGGCCATATATTATCAATGTTAACAGATTGACCAGTGAAGATCCACTTATGTCATAATTTGATTGGAATGGGGTGATTATGAAGGACAAGGGTTTCTCCCTTCTTTCCAAGTCTCATACAGAGCGGCTGGAAAAACCTAAGAATGGATGACACAGGAAAAGTTGGTTAACACTCGCGTTGGTAGAATGGAGCTAATTGTTGCCCTGCCCTTGCTGACAAATTGGTTGGGATCCAGTTGGTTGGGATTCAGTGGGAGCAATAAGTGAAGCAGTTCCTACTTGCTCATTAGCACTGGGACTTGAAGTCTATCTGGTGTGAGGTTCACTTCTACACTTCCCTGAAATTTAGAGGAAAGCTTCTGTTCTCCCAGTTTTGAACTAGCTAGTTTAAACGCCGAGTGAAAGACAACAAAAGAAATCACTGTGCAAGATGCATTGAATAAATAAATATTTCTTCCTCCCTATTGCAGGGAAAAGAAATAAGACTATTCGGTTAAATTGTTCTAAACAGGATCAGCACTTAAATACTTCAGGAATGGATATCACTGGAAAACTTAAAATAGAGATCTAGGCAGATAGGAGAAAAGGGAGACAGCAGGGGAGTGGGAGTCCCCCTAGACTTTGTTTTATTCCTGGCACAACCCCAGAATAATTGTTTTGTTTAAAACACTTTGGGCAGGATTTTATTACTATCGGTTTTTAATCTTGTCTATGCTATTGCGAGTGAAAAGTTATGTGCACAATTGCATACTTGCTTTGCTTACATGATTACATGATACCCAGGAGTACTGAGTCTTTTTGCCTGCAAGTATTGTGCCGGACAGAAAATGTATATGTTGTATTGGCAAATTCTGATTAGTGAAGCTGGAAGTCCATTGAAATCAGTGGAAAGACTCATATTTATTTCAGTCAATTTTGGAGCAGGCCCTGTATTTGTAACTTATACATTACAGAAAAATATTTATTTACCAGGACTGTAAACATTAATGGGTTTTTTTCCCATAACAATTTGCTTCATGATCATTCTGCTCTATGGTGTGAATTGTTTTATCACTGTTTTGTGTGCACCGATGTTCTTCTGGAACTGAAATAGTTACTAAGCTATTTAAAATATTGGGCGTGGGGGTGGGGAATGGATCAAACCAGCATTTTTGTTCATCAATTCAGATTAAAAATTTAATTTCATGGTACAATGAACCCATACAGAGTTATATCTATTAAGGTCACCCACTTCTAGGACTTCAGCTTACCCGAGGTATTGATGACTGCAAAACTCTTTAGGAGATAAGAATCACAGTTTCAGACTTCTCAGCTCTCACAGTTTTAAAGTGAGGCACAATTTTCCTGACTCTCAAATACCTGAGACTTGATTTTTGCTCGTGAGAGAGAGGGAGAAAAAAACCCCTCTTTCTCTTTCTCAACTGCTGTATGGAATTTTTAAATATCTGAGATCTGCCTTTAATTGAGGCTTTTATTGTTTGAAAAGGAGACACGAGCATTTCTAACCTCAAACCTTTTTCTAGTTTCTCACTCGCTCTACCCAGTTCCGAGAGATGATTTCCAAATTGACGCCCATAAAGGAAGAGACATTTGCTACCTATCCGGCAAAACAGAAAAAACTTTGGGGCCAGGTCTTCTGATTGTATATCATTCATAGCTAAAGGTTTTCCCGGCTAACTTTGGGCCAGGTCCTTACTTGATTATTACTTAGATAAAACTCCTATTCATGTCAACAAAAGACAGCCCTTCGTTGGCTCAGAAACGTAGCACATTCGTAGTTAATACATCCAGAAACTGTTAATATTTAATTGACAATATAATAATGATAAAAAGAATCTTTGCCATGGGAGCAAAGATTTGTGGCCATTTGGACATAATTAAGAATAAATTGATTGTCTTGGTCATCTTGGAGTTTTTTTTGTTTTTTTTTTTAATCTCTGGCTCCTGAGAGTTTATCCCTGGGTATTGTCAGATGTGCCGCCTTAGAGGAGCCCAGCTACCTTAACAAGTCATGAACCAAGAGATGGCCATGGATGTAGCTGTCCTGAACAAACTGAGAGCCTCAAAGATTCGGGGTCTTGAAATGTGCTGGTTGTAAAGTGGGATCCCTTATGAATGTGAGCAAGAAGCTCTGGAAGTATACGACAAAGATCCCTCTCTGCGCCTTAAGTCTGGCTCTTAAGTCTGTTTCTTCAGTCCTGCATATCTTTGTTCTAATCCTAATGACTAAGATTTTCTAATGATCAGCAGAGAGGTGGGGGTGGGGTTTGTTTTGGTTAACAAGCAATTTTTGAAAGGAAAAAAAATATTTTTTTTGGTGGGGAAAAGATGTTGACGGGTTGTAATACTTTTCTGACAAGACAAAAGTGATCAAAGGCATTCCCCACTGTTGTTCCTACTGATGTATCCAAGATTAGCCATGAGTTCAGTAGGATTCCTAGGCTCCACCAATGTGGGATTTGTAAAGAAGGAGTGATGATAGAATCGTAGCAAATCTTCCAGGTTCTAGTCAAAGCCTTGTTGGACATGCCAGACTCCTTTATTTCTCCTAAATGGGGTGTGAGATATTGTGAATCCAACTAGTCCCGGTTCTGGATCGGTCTTTCTTGTAGTCTGTTGAAATGTGTCCTACCTGGAACTTAAAAGTGCATGGGTGGTATAAAATAGGCAGATGATAATATTGGGCCAAACTTTCTATGCTTTGTGTCAGGTTTGTCATTTAGAGTGGAGAGTACCTTTTTAATCTGTTTGGTTTTCACACACACAGATGAGGGTTTTTTGGGGGTTTTTTTTGCAATGATTCCCATTTTTCATGAGCCCCATATCCATGGAGGTCATTGGAATGATGCCTGTCAACTTCAGTGGATTTCAGACCAGGCCCCCTTAAAAGAAATAAGCACTTTTACCTGCAAAACACTCCCACTGAAATCTGGAAAACCTCAGAACAGAGTTGGGAACCAGCCAAGAGTCACAATTAACTTTTCAGCAATTATAAAAATGATTGGGGATCTTTAATGTCTATATAGAGTCACAGCTTTGACTGTAAATTAAAGTGTCTTGGGTTGAATCTTGAAAAACTGAGGGATATGAAATCACAGGGTATTTGGAAAAAAAAACTTAGTTGTGACTCCAGGTGTTAACTTCAAATTAACAGGGCTAGTTGCGAGATAGATACTGCTACGTGTAAGTAGGACTAAGTAGATCCCACATTATGAAAGAAGATGCATCCAGACACTAAGTGTAGAAACTAATCTGGACTTCTTCAGAATTTGGCCACGTTGAAATTCATGGTTTAGATTTAGCACAAAAAAAAAAAAGCCGGTTGTGAAGTTGCAATATGGTTCTAAGCTTTCTTAAAGTCAGGGCATATTCAGATCGGTGGTTTCCTGTGGTCCCGTCTCCATAGAGGGGTCTCTATTTAAAATATGTACCCACTTGTTTGCAATACTGGGGTATATGAAATGTAAAGTGGACTTACCTTGACCATATATGAATTGGAGTGTGCAAAGTACCTAAAAGTTTTCAAAAGCAACTGGAGTGGAGAGCAAGTTAGTGACTGACAGATCAGTGGATAGTCCGAGCTGGGGTTATTTTAAGCAACGCTAGCTGAGCTCTGAAACTCTGAAACCTTTATCTCTGGGGCAGTCACTTTTCCTTGAACATAATTCATCTGGTCTCAGCAGCACAAATACACCCAGTGAGAACTTGCCTGTTGAAGTCACTGGAAATATTTCTATTGACTTCAGTGGCTTTTAGAGCAATCCCCTAGCCTAAAAATGAATGATAATAATTGATGGCATGAAAAAAGCTCAGATCATTTCAGACCATTGCAAAAGGAAAAAAAACCCCAAAACAACAGATAAGCGTATATAAGCCAGAGAAATTACTTGACTCTCTCTGCTTGGAAGACAAACAAAAGATAGGGATTTACAAGGGCTTAGATGCAATTTTAAAGCACATTATCATTTGCAAGTGTTGTGCTGGGTGTATGTGTGTGTGTGTGTGTGTAATTTTTATCACTTAGCTATGGTACGAAAGAAAATATGAAGCAGACCTCACTGAGGTTTTGGAGTCGCTGGGCCTGACTTTTCTCTCGCAAATCAAAAGTAACTCCACTAAAATTATGTTCTCGTACGTACCAATATTATTCTCTGTCTCTAATGGCCATCATTGCACCCTGACAATTGTTGAGCGCTCTGAAGACAACTAACGTTCCCAACTCTGGGGAACTACACATTCCTCTTACTGTACATTGCCCTGGGGATGGTCCCATGACTCGGCTTGCAGACCGGACTCTACAGTATGTTTAGTACAGAAACATAGGCTCATTTCATATCTAATCTTTGACAGTGTGTCGGCCTTTTATCTGCTGGCTCTATGGACTGGAGCACGTTAGTGCTATGAGCACCACAGTTAGGTATTTTGTTGAAGAACGTTACTGAAAGAGTTCACTTGTCTACCAACTGGTGAGACGTTTTAACTGCTGAAATGGAGCAATCATCATCCTCCTCTTTCAGACCAAGGGCAAAGCTATCAAGGGGGTATTTTAAGCAGCTGGGATGGCTCATAGGGGAGTGGGGAGATGAAGCCATATTGTCTCAGCACAGGAAGCTATTATTGGTCCCCCCTGTAGTTGAGGGTGTATTCACTAACAGGATTACGCACTTCACAGTCTAAGTTCATCACGTGAATGGATAACCCTAGGATGAGTTTGTGAATGGGTGTCAACTGTAACAAACTCAAAATAAAATAGGCAACGGTAGTAGCAGTTGGGGATTTGCAAGGGGGAATCGATTCATCTGCCTGTGCACAACGCACTAAATTTCTTGTATGCTCCCCTCTCCCCACCCAAAACAGCTTCTTATCCAAGTAAATGCGACACAGGTAGGTGGGGAAAGAGTTGGTGCCCAAGGTCACATAACAGGGTAGTGTCAGCCCAGGGATAAAACTCATGAGCCCTGACTCCCCCTCCAGCGCTGCATCAACTGGGCCATGTGTTCCCCCTCGAGCCAGGCTATCAGACATAGAAAGATAGCAAATGAATACGAGGACTATTTGTGAAAAGCCTTAGAGGAAAAAGGGAAACTCCAGCAACCTAAAACACTGCTCCTCAAGCCTGAAGAGGCTACAGGGCTATGGGCAGTGATTTCCTTATGCCCAGGCAGAGGATGTGTTTCAGGTCAGGGGAGGGAAGGAGGTGGCAGGGCTGGAGCCTGAAGCTCTCTTGAATTTTCTGGTTCCTGGGGTGGAAAATCCCAGCCAACACATGAGAAGTCTTGAGGCTGATCTCAGTCGCGCTGTAGCTGGTTTGACCAGTGGTTTTGACTACAGAGGAGAGTCAAAAGCAGCCTTAATGCTCCTGTGTCTCCTCCTGTTTCATCGTTGAAGGGAAAAGTGAAAGAGCATCTATGCTAAAGAAAAATGAGCTACCTGACTGAGGTTGCTCAGACCTGTGTGAGGTGGGGGGAATGCCTAAGACATGCTGAAGCAAGCCTGCCATATGGACAAAATACTGAGAGGGTCTGTATGTCAACTCGAGGGCTTTATCTAAGCAAAAGAAAGATACCCAGTGGCTTCACTGAGCTCTGGTCAGGCCCAGACTCTGCAACAAGAGAGGGCTCCCCTTCAAGTTAGTATTGAGCCAGATCGGAGGCACCAAACTCTCCCCACATGCTGTGTAGGGGCCCTGGGCACCACACACTGGGGGCCAGACGCCTATCGCTTCGGCTTTGTAGTGCCAAACGTGGTATTGTAGGCCCCGTCGCCCTTCATTGGGTCTGGCCCAGGCCCCCTATCCAAACATATCCAGTTTCAAGCCAGTCTTAATACAAATTAGCCAAATAAAAGATTGCAAAATGGTTCCAGCCGAGATTAATCAGCTAGAAACATTAGATCCTGAAAATATATCCAATGTCAGAGACATCCATTTAGATGCAATTATTGAGCATGCAATAATTCCTAGGGTAAGAAGCAGGGAGGAGGGGAGCTTCATAAAACGTGTAAGAGCCTTTCATCCCAATAAATGAGAAATATCCTGTCCGTGGCTGATTGATAGCCGGATGGCTGGATTCCTCTTGGGCGTGCAACGGGTTAAACCCCCCCTGACTGATGGCTACTGTGGAAAATACCCGGGATTTGGTTATTCTGTCACAAACTGTCCAGACCTGAAACAAAATATCTTAAGGTGCCAATCAAAGGAGAGTTCATTTTTTCGAGTGCACACGGCTAGTGAAATGCCTACAACCTGCTTTAAAAACATAGCTGCGGAGGGTAGCTGATTAGGACGAGAACTCTGCAGCCCGAGGGCACAATTAACAAAGGCCCTTCCACCTGCTCTCCTGAGCCTGCAGTTGGGGATAATTAGTAAACCAGTACCTGAGCATCGCAAGGTTCAAGCTGGCACAGAGGTAGACAAAGGATCAAACCAGATACGCAGGGCTGAGACCTGAGAGGACCCCACATGCTTCGAATAAAGAGGCAGAGCCACACAAAAAAAGGTGAGGGAGGTGTCTCATTTGGGACCTCTTTTGTTGTCTAATAGGACAGCGGTTAAAAAATGCACCATGAAAAAGTGGGAGACCCAGTTTCCATCCCCTTTATGGCCTCAGGGAACTCCAGCAGACAGGTACCACCTCCCTGGAGATTGCCTGACCCCCAGGTTACAGGTTATACTGGAAGGGAAGGGCAGCCACCTCCTTCCTTCTTTTTCCCCTGTTGAATTGTGCTACCGTGCAGAAAAGAGTTCACGATTTGGTGGCTGGAGGAAGGACAAGTGGGGACTATGGGGCTCCAGCCTTGGAGTGAGAGTTGGGCTTGAGTTTTACATTTTAGCCAGTGATCACTGAATGTAAAGCAGTCCCTGCTGTTGGCCTTCTGAGCATCCTTAAGCAAGCTACTTTCCTTCTCTGTTTTTCCATTGGAAACATGGGGCTAAACACATCTGCCTCTTTTGTGAAGTGCTTTGGGTTGTACTGTTGAAAACGGCTTGGCAGTCACAGGTTCCTCTTCCCACTTATATCTGAGGTTCCTACACTACACTCCAGATTTTAGTTGGGACTCACTAAATTGGGGAGGGGAAGGAAGAGAAGAGTAACACAGGAGATCATTTGGATCCAGGGATTTCTATCCCCCTCCTTGCGCAGTCTCCTCAAATTGGGAAAGGCTTTTTAGGTACAAGTTTCTGGATAAACCTTGTCTTCTGTCCAGACCAGATCTAAGTCTGACCTTGCAGCAGTCTTACAAACGAGCTGTGCACAGCACATCCTGAAAGACTAACTCATAAAGCAAACTGGAGCAATCAATAGGGGGAAATGATGAAGGCCTGAACAAGCCAAATTATGCTGGCAGGCCTAAGAGAGACAGAGACACTATTTCTAAGGTAATAAAAAGAAACTCTTTTAGTACTCTGATTTAAGGGATTCGGAGGTGACTTCCAGCAGCAGAAAAGGAACAGAGGTACCCATTGTCCAGGGAGCCCAGTAATGAGTCAGCATACACCTGCCTGAGCTGCCTTATCTGGGTATTTGGACTCTGCAGATCTGTATGGCAGAGCTCACTGAAATGCAGCCGTTTCCGTTCACTGGACTGTCACCAGGTCTGAATCCAACCCGCTGGGGCTACTCCCACGTGTAAGGATGAGTGAAATGCTCCTGCTCCGTGCGGCACTCGCCCACTTTCCCCCTTGATACTGCATTACTGAGGTCAGGGTTTTTATTAACCCACTCTGAACCAGCTTTAAAGTGGTTAATGAAAGATCCCTAGAGCATGACCTTGACCTCGGCCTATGCTGCATGTTCTTTAATTGGATGTAATTATTTCCTACCCTTTGGGTTGCACTGAATCTTGTGAGGGGACCTCTGAGAAAGGGAGGGGAGGTGATTTCCCGAATGATTAATGTAGATAACCCAAGTGATTTGTGATATCATAGATTTTGTGTTTCCATTTTATTTGGATCTGATTCTTCAGTTACTCTGCTCCATTGCCATTAGGCATTTAAATTTGAGTTAGCACATTTATCTGAAATCCTGTGATGAGCTCAGGTGTCTTAATTGTTCACTATGGTAATAATGTAACTTAGTGTTTCCTTGAAGCTAAGCCCTTTGCACCGCTCTAAAGAAGAGGTGCTAGACATCAAGGGATATTTTTTGGTCAAAAGTATGAGCGGTCTCATCATGAAAAAATTTCAAAACGACAAAATGTCAGTTTCCAATTTGATTTTTTTTATCAGTATAGAAAGCAAAATTAAACCACCTTTTACCTTGTTTTTTTTCTCACTAGAAAATGAAAGCATTCAAACGTGAGAAAAATTGAGCCATATTTCATGGTCACGTTTTTAAACATCTTTCCACTGGAAATAAACATTTAAACTTTGCCACATTTTTTGTGTGGTGGAAAAAAGGAGAAGAGTGATAAACAGAGAGAAAATAAGGCTGTTGTAACAACTTGGAAATGCAAAATTTCAAAGCACTGTAAAATTCTGAGATTTTTCACAAAATATTTCATTTGAAATTTAACAAAAAATAAATGTTGGTTATAAGCAAAAGCATTCACAAAAGATTTCCTTTGCCATAAACCACATTTAATGGCAGAATCTCTTTTTGTTGAAAAAATATCCATATAAGCAGTATTATTTTAAGAGTTGAAACTGAGAAGCCAGTAAAGCTGACCGGCTTCTTGTGCCTACATCCTTGGGAGAGAGAGGGGTACGTAGGCTGCACTGAAGAATGCGTCAGTATAAGAGAGATTTGCCCAGCATTATTTAGTATTTGTATGTGCAGAAATAAGACAATGGATGCCTATATACGTGGTTAAATTAAAGCAGTAGTCATTCAGCATTATGGGACTGAATCAGACTCCATAAGTCCCTAGTAAAAAATTAAGCTCTGTCTTGGATTTACAGTCTGAAGTGTCTCTAATTAATTCACAAACCGGAACATGGGACAGATATTCGGTTTCTTAGCTTCATACCTCTAACACACCTTCCTCACAGGAAAACCGCATCACAGGCATAGGGAACTCCCTGCAAGGTCCCTGCTCCTGTGTTTAAGCCATTGAGTTCTTAAATGGGCCTCCAAAGTGGAGTTGCAGACACAACTGTGGGTGCATCTACATGTGCACTTTAATGCGTAGTAGCCTATTTTACTGTGCATTAAAGCATTGTGTAAAAAACTGTGCTAGTATGCTAACACACAGTAGAAAGAGGCTACTGTGCATTAAGTGTCACTAAAAAAGCATGGACTTTTGCTACTGTGCAGCAGGGCAGCCAAATTAGCATTTATTTAGTACCTCACATTAGAGGGGATACCTTACCAGATAAAAAATGCCTTCCCAGAAGCGCATCCCATCTACTTACTCTGTGAAATACAAAACACCAAAACCAGATGGAAATATAATTACATCATGCTTACCAACAAACAACTGCGAGGTAAACCGATTATTCCAACTTTTCTCTGAGCCCAGTCTGCATATAAAAAGAACTGGTCCAAACAGGAGATTTTACCACACCTCCTACTCTCCTATGAAATACGAACTTTCATTTCTACCCAGGAGAACTTTTACAATCTTTTCTCCGATGCCTGATGATGGGTGTTTGTGCCCGAAAGCTTGCAGTTTTCTTTTGCAAAAATCTAGTTGGTCTAATAAAAGATATCATCTCTACTACAAGTCCCAATTGCCTTTTCTTCTAGATCAATACAGCTACAGCCTGGTTACCTGTCATATTAGAGGGCGCTTCTACATGTGCTCAGGAGGTTCACTTTGGGGAGGGCGGCACTTTAATTAGAGTGGCTCTAAGAGCTGCTCTAACTAAAGCCCTACATTGTCTTGTGTATCAGCATTCCCGTGCCTCAAAATGGTGGCAGGGTGCTTGAACTAAAACTCCAGCAGACTCAGTTAACTGAGTCAGTTAACTAACTCAGTTAACTGAGTCTGCTCCGACACACTGTAATTACAGTGCATCAGAGCAGCCTCGGCGCTTGTGTACAGGCACCCAGAGGTACTAAATTTAATGTGTATTAGCAAAAGTGCATTAATGAATGTGTAGATGTGCCCTGTGACAGATAACCAAGTCTCTTGGTGGTTGAGGTGGAGTAAATAGAAATAAACAGTAGTGGCCAGTTTTTCTTTATGGGAAAATGCCTGTCCAGCCTGTGATTGGCTATAGCCCTGAGCTACCCAAGTACAGATGCAGCATCATTCAAATATAAACAGCGCGGGATGGGTGGGAGAAACCTGGGTGCTGAATGCTGGCTGGAATGAGACCACTGCTGCATGGGGAGTGGACTGAATGGCCAAGCAGAGGTCCCACCATGAGCCACTCCCAAGTCATAAAATACGGGTGGTTCACAAAAAGGAAAGCCTCTCAACCCCACCCAGCACATGAGCACATGAGGATACAACACAACTGCAAAACATTGTTCCAACCCAGCCTTCGAGCCCAAAGGAGACTTATTCCCACCAGCCCAGCTGAAAAAGTGACAAGAAGGGAAGGCATTTTGCATAAAGTATATAAAAAACCATGACAAAAACAAGAACCCTACTATTCTGTAACACTTTATTCTCTTTTCTAAATAAGTACTTGGTTTTCTAGGCAGAAGGGGGGGCAGGGAGGAAGATGGGAGGAAGAATAAAAGTTTCATGGAAGCTCAGGAAATATACACATGATGCTTATACTTTTTATGCATTTTGCCTATCAGTATATCCATCTGTTCTATATACTAGATTATTCTGACCTTTATGGTATTCTGTATGCTGATTATCAAGCAATTCCATTCTTCCAATGCTTATAGTCTCCCCAACCTGTAGGAGAGGGTTGGGATAGCTATTCAATCAAGATGCAGAATAATGAAAAGGTCAGAGCAGTATAGCATACGACCATATTTCACAGGCTACATCAGGCATTAAATTCTGGTATCTTATCTTCAAAAGAGATATTGTAATGAGATCAGAAATTGGCACAATGGTTGCCAGTCAGGGGACAGGATTGTAAGAAGACTGGAGAATCAGAGTATTGTTGGGATCCTGAAATTTGGACTTTTGATCTTGGGTGTGAGGAGAGAAAGGCATTTCATTATTATCCCTGATTTGGTCTGAAGATGCAGTTCCTGGGTAATGAAATGAGAAGAGAGACAGAGTGAACTCCAAATAATTGTCATTAGGAAAGATTAGTTAAATCTAATTGTGGCTTTTCCTCACTCAGTGAAATAAAAAAGGCAAAGGCAGATTAAGCAAAATGCTGTAGGGACTAACTCTTGACCTGTTTTGGAAAACATATTCTTCCCACCAAAATATATATCAGAATATATGTTCGTGTCATACTTACTAACAAAATAGTTGAGTCATACAAATAAAATTCTTTCTATAGTTATGTAAAATAATCTTGCTCCATTCTAAAACTTGATTCTGGAATTCATAAATTATGGTTATTCCTTGCTGTCATTTTAATTTTTATTCTGGACCATGCCCCCATCATGCTAGGGCAATGGTCCCCAACCCTCTACTACTGGGAAAGTGTTATAGCATTGCAACAGGAAAATGGAGTTAAAATTGAAGATGTCAGGAAGAACAAGACAGTAGCATTAGCTATAGGCCAGCAAAGCTCGGGAACTGCTGTGCTAGGTGCTGCACAAAAGTCTCTGCCCTGAAAATCTGCAGTCGAATAAATTAAATCTTACGGTGAACACCAAGAGATAAGGACCAATTGGTAACCAATGGTTAGAAAGCAGAAGTGTGGCAGGACAACCGCAACGTATAGGTCAGTGCACGGTGCCGTGGTGCCAATCTCACTGGCATGATTAGTTGCTCAGGTGGTAGCAGATATTTTTGCGCTCCCTCCCTCCTGCACCCGCAAGGCAGTGCCAGTGGCTGCCACCCTGATATACCCTCCTCAGTTGTGCTGCTGTGAGAAAGTGTATTTTTGAGGCATCTTCAGAAAGGTCGAAAGAGCTGGGAAGTGAGCTTGGTAGAAGAAATAACTTGACATCAGCAATATGCATGAATGCTGTTGGGCTCTAACATGGCTCACATGTGATATTGCTCTGAAAGACATCGTTTAGAAAGCAGGTGGGTTTTTCAAAAGTCAAATTGAATCCCTCCGTGTGCCCCTTCATGCTCTTTCCTGCAGCCCTGCCACTTCTGCATCCCTCTTCTCCAGGTCCTCTCATTTTCCTCTGTATCCTGTTGAGCAAAACCTCTTTCAATACAACCCCACCCCAAATATTAAAAACAAAAGAAAAATGGTGGTGTTGAACGGATGCTTGCAAATCATCACTCTGCTTCCTCCAGTTTCATGGTCTCTCTCTTTCCCTCATCCTTTATCTGCTTTGTCCATATGTAAGCTCATTGGGACTGAAACCATTCATAACCCTACAGTTATACTGGGTGCATTTACACATGCACTTTACTGAGGAGTAGACTAATTAGATGCGCAGTAAAGCTTCACTGTCTATACGTGTGGTGGTATCTGGCTACAGCAAACTAATTAACTCCAGTACTGTTGGGGATAGTACTGTCTTACAGTGGAGTAATTAAATGCGATTAAACACATGTGTAGATGCTCACCGCGGGCGCAAATTGTCCCCGGTCAGCACAGGCAGCAGGGGTCTGGCCTCCTGCCTGCTGCTTAGCCACATGGCTCTGCAGGTTCAGCCCCCTCATGCCCCAGCCAGCCCCTCTGCTGCCTTCCACCACCACCCGGAGCAGGAGGAGCAGCCCTGGCATAAACGGCTTCACCCCGGTTCAAATTGCTGCTGTCCCAGGCATGTGTAGATGCTGTGCCCAGGAGTACTTTACTCTGGTTCAAACTGCTCTGGAGTCTATTGCTTCACATTAATTGCATGTGCTGGCGCACCCACAGTGCCTCACTGCATTAGGACCCCATGCCTGGTCTGTCCTTAGGCACTACCACAGGAAGCATAATACGTAACAGTGACATGCACCAGGTCTTTCCCGGGTCCAAAATAAATAAACAAGCAAGAAAGAGAAGCTAAAAGTATAAGGGGGATTTAATGGGATTTGGGTACCTACCTCCCCTAGGCTCCTTTGAAAATCCCAGCCTAAAGCAAGAGATTTGTATTTGTGCATTTCTACCTCCTCTGTCGGGGATAATGACTGCCAAATTAGTTTAAATATCTCTCTTATTGCTCTTGGTTTTGTTTGTTTGTTTTCCTGCAATGGTTTTTGGGTTTTTTTCCTTGAAAAATTAATAAAGGAAGATTCTTTTAAAAAGAGAAAGGAAAGAAAGAAGCAAAAGATAAAATCAGAGGGAGAAAAATACAATAAATGTTCATCCTATTTAAATCCACAGCTGCTGAGTGAAAAAGGAAAGCTGTTTTAAATGAAGGGCCCGCCTGGAAAATCAGTTTTCTGTGTCCTCGGCTGTGTCACGAGCACTCCAGGGGCAAGTTTTAGGGTGGTGCTATGTGAAAGCACTTGAACACCTATGCTTAATTTAAGCACAGGGTTCAATTCCATCAACTCCAATGGAATATAAAAATGCGCTGAAACTTAAGCACGTGCTTGTTTGAGTCTTGTGAGGAACAGAGCTGAGTTCATGTATGTGCTAAATATCTGCTAAAGTGGGTTGATGAAGAGGATGGATTTGATCATGCGTCTGAAGTTTAGCAAGAGCTCTGCTTAACCGGTGCCTCGGCAGAGCTTCATGAAAAAGCCCAGTAGTCACAGTAATGTATGCTGGGCGCTCTCAAATGGGCTTTGGAAAAAGGAGCTTGCCTGCACAAGTTACTGAGGCCTCAAAAAACGTTATTCCTAGGGCTGCCAGAAAACTAATCTAATTCCAACCCATTGAAAACAGAGCTGTATTCAAAAGAGACACAAATCACCCAAACCTTGTGGATGCTCTAGTTCAGGATTAGACCGAGGCGTCACACACAAGTGTCCATCTGTCCAATTCTGGTTTGTCCATAATCATATTTTTTGACTCCCAGCCTCCTTGGGAAATGCCATTTACAGGGTAGTTCAGGCTCGGGGCTGACACCGAAATCTAGTACAGAGTTTTGTCCCTGTGGCATCAATTTATCAGGCTTGAGAAGTTAGGGTAAGTCAAATGAGAGCAGAAATGCCTTCTAGAAGTTAAAAGCACAGTATTAGGATTGACTTAGAATTTGACCCTTTGTCTGTGAAAGACTTGTTTTCTGTGACCTTAGGCACATTCACATATTGCCAGAATTTTTACATGTGGAGGCCCAATGTACTTAAATCCACGTTCACAGAAGTGGTCTGATTTTCAACCGGGCTGGGTCAGTGTCTGCCAGTCCCATTCTGGTCTGTGGGAGCAGTTGGCACTCAGTTATCTGAAGCTTTCGAAGAAGATGCAAGCCCTTCACATCAGGCAGTCGTGCGAACGCTCAGAAATGCAGACAGCAGTCCGAATAACATAAAAACGGAGCGTGTTATTAATGCTGTCAATTTAGCCAAGAATGTTATGGCATGTGTGTCACTAAGAGAGACAGAAACTATTATTGAAATGAGATTAGAATCGTTTTGAAACATCAACAGCGGCATTTTAGTTGGTAACATTTCCATCTAAAATAGATGACAATGATGCTATACAATCAACAATGCCCCTGGGAATAGGATATAGAACAGAAGACTAGATTGTTTTACTCTGTATTGATTTTCCCTTAGTAGTTTTTGATTAACTGTCAAATCAATTAGCTTCCCCCACCCAAACACAAGATCAGATTGCTATATTTTTGGTCTGCTTATATCCTCTCTGCTCAGTAACAAACAAACAAGAAAAACCCAGACCCAACTGCTTAAAATATGTTCGGAAAGGAGGTATTACAGATAGAGATAAGCCCAGTATCGATAGCCTGCTTCTCTTCATAGAGCTGGAGTCCAGCCATGTTTTTATTGAATCAGGTTCTGAAGCTGTCTGAGGCACTAAGAGATCTGATTATAGCCTTGCCATAATGTCCTTTTAAAAGAAAATACATGGCATTTCAGGGTGACATAATGTTCTTTTGACTCAGGAGAGACAGAGTGTCTAGGAGTTTTCAAACACCCTGACCTTCCTGTATTGCTTATTCATCGATGTGGGGCATCTATACAGTCCCCATATATCTGAGCACTTGACAGTCTACAGCACATTTATCCCTTTCAACACCTTGTACAATAGGGGATTTTGCAGCTGGGGAGCTGAGGCTCAGAGTGAGAGATGAGGCAAGACACAAAGTCCAGCACATCCCAACAGCCAGGTCATCTCGCCTCAAGTACGCTTGTCTGGTGGAAAGAGCGAAGTAGCCTGGAAGAGTGGGCTTAGTCTGAGAACAGGCAGAATAAAAAATTAGATTCCAGGGTCTGACTACAGCTTGACCACCTTCCAGCTGGCCTCGGGCATGTCACTTGACCACTTCAATCACAAAAGAGTGTCAAGATCCCTAATTTCAGGCCTAGCCCTGCACACGTTTGGATGCGCAGAAGTCCTACTGGTGTTAGAAGAAGTTCTGCACATGGGTGGATATAGGATCGGGCCCTTACATGGGGCAAATTACTGCCAGGTCACCGGATAAATGGCAACATGTAGACATGCCAAGTATTTATGCCACCAGAAAGTTTTGCCAGTGCTAGTGGTGGTTAGAGGCGTGATTTTTGGTGACATTTCTAACTCCAAGGTATAGATGTGGTTAGATCAACCGACAATTTTAGCCAGTGTAAGTTATTTAGTTCAAGAAACCTGTATAAACTATACCAGCAGCAAAAGTACAGTTTTTGCCAATATGAGCTTTGTCTACAGAGGAGGGTTTGCCATCTTTTCCTAGAGTTGAGATGCCTTCAGACCTTGCAAGAGAGAGACTTAAGCTGGGAAGTTCAATTCAAGACCGAATCCAGCTGGGAACTTTTCAAGAGCTCAGAAATTTCTGCACCTGATCTGTTGTTCGGCTCATATTCCCCTATATCGTCCCCCCACCTCCCTCCCACCGCTTTTTTCTCTAAAGATGATTATGTTAAGTTTTAAGAATTAAAAAGACTCATAAGGACCCTGATGTATCCAACATTAACATCCGAAAACCATAAGGACAAATAAAGAGGATAATGTACATTATTATTTGCAGGAGCAGTACCTACAGGTCCCAACACATATGAGGGACCCTAGCATTAGGCTGCACATACACATAGCAAGACACCGCCCCAGCTGTGATGTCCATTTTATTTGGATGTGGCAGAAGGAGAAAAAGAGGTGATGTGACTTGCCCAAAGTCATACAGCAGATAAGGGCTGGGATGGATCCAAGCTGCATACATACGATAAACAGCAACTAGCAGCAAATGCATATCGAGCCCCATCAAAATAATGTGAAAGCATTTCAGTTTTGCCCACTCCCCAGTGTTTCCTGGTCTCCTCCTGGGGGGAAGGCATCTTCATCTGTTCAAGTCAAAGCTGCCCCAGTGCTAGGTGGAGGGAGCCATAGCAAACCAGCTGCTGCTACCACGCAGGCAGCCAAGATTCGCATTTGTTTTGGCTAGCGCTGAGGAATCGGCTCAGGCATCTTTGAGAACAAAATGGTGCATGGGAACAAGTCCAAGCTGTAACAGATAAGAAGCAATAAGAGTCGCAACAGATTATTTGTCTGGTAAAACAGAAGGAGAATTCTAGTGAAAAACCTGGAGGATTCTGGTCCAGTCCTGCAAACATAAGTTCTGCTTGTGCAATGCCAGCTGATAGCCTCTTGGGCTGCACAACAGGTGTTCAGCTGCCGCTATTTCTGGAGAATAATGAATTGCTGTTGCAGGAAAAAAAAAAAAAAAGATTTGTGAAAGCAAGTGGGTTTTGCACAACTTTAGAAAGGAGACAGCCTCCATTCTGCATTGCAGCTATTGGGACTGAGACAGGGACATAGCTGTTCAGAGAGCAGAGAAATCAGTAACTAATCATTATGATCCATTTGCTCTCACATAATGCAGAAAGGGAGGCTGGGGTTCATGGCCTAACCACAGACTTCCTGGCTTACCCAGAGCAAAACAATTGACATCTCAATATTTTCAAGCCCAAACCAAACTGGGCATAATCTTACAACCTACTTCGAAACCTGGTTAGACCAG
>NW_017728980.1:11158355-11158839 GCF_001723915.1 Gavialis gangeticus | reverse complement strand
AATAATGAATTGCTGTTGCAGGAAAAAAAAAAAAAAAGATTTGTGAAAGCAAGTGGGTTTTGCACAACTTTAGAAAGGAGACAGCCTCCATTCTGCATTGCAGCTATTGGGACTGAGACAGGGACATAGCTGTTCAGAGAGCAGAGAAATCAGTAACTAATCATTATGATCCATTTGCTCTCACATAATGCAGAAAGGGAGGCTGGGGTTCATGGCCTAACCACAGACTTCCTGGCTTACCCAGAGCAAAACAATTGACATCTCAATATTTTCAAGCCCAAACCAAACTGGGCATAATCTTACAACCTACTTCGAAACCTGGTTAGACCAGGAATTCATTTGCCTTGTTCTTTTAGTCCTCTATTAGTGTGGGCCAAGCGGGATAGATCCTCCACTGATGTAAATCAATCTTGTTCCAGTGACCTCAACAGAGCAATGATGACTTATAATAGCTGAGGGACTTGCTCCTTCCCCCCCCCCCCCC
>NW_017728980.1:11154317-11158279 GCF_001723915.1 Gavialis gangeticus | reverse complement strand
CCTCCCCCCCCCCCCCCGTACATATTAAACAGAGCTATGGAAACATTTTTTTAAAAAAAGCCTCAAACTACCAAAAAGCTCAATGATTTGGCACAATTTTTACTCCAAATCAAGCAAAACCAGAGAAATTTCACTTTGAGGGCTCGGTTCATACAAACTCAAACCTGAAACAGGAAATGAAACACAGAGGGTAAATGATCTCAGAGAGAAACAACGACAATTAACTTCCAGTCTGAAACAACCGATCCTTATACATCCCTGATGCTTCTAAATGTGTAGGCTGTATTTGACCTTATAGTACAGAAAACATGAAAACTCAGGATGCAACCTTGTAAGTGCTACAAATGCCTCTCTCTCAAATGGGTTTGCTTCTAAAATGCAGGTGAAAGGAGCAGAGCGCAGGCCAGACCCACTCGTGCTCGGTGAAAGCTCCATGCATAAAACATACCCAGAACTGGGCTCATCATAAAATGTTTCCAAGAAATGGTGGCCATCCAATTTTTTTCTCCTGTGTGATGAAATATCCTTTGGCCGCACCGATGTGTCTATCAGAAATACTCTGACAAAATGCTGACGTGGTATTAAGTCTCCCTTGATTTACAGGCGTTTCGTTGCAATTGAGTCAAACGTATTTTACTAGCATAACGCAGACTGGAGCAGGGGCTAATTGCAGTAGCCAGAGTTGGTACTCGTTGGGTGCAGTCGGAAAGCAGTCTGACACTTCCTAACAGGATAAGTCAAATGGATTTTGTCATAATATCAGGCAAATTGATATATTAGCTCTCCACACACGCAGGGCCACATCCTCACCTGGTGTTGTTAACTGAAGGAGCCCCATTGAAGTCAATAGAAGTCAAATGTTTTACACCGCTGAATGATGGACCTCAAAGTTGGGGGTTGATAATGCAAAGTCCAGACCATCTTCAGTGCCCACTGAAGTTGGGGGAGGCAGAGGGTGCCCTGTCAGACTGAGCCTTGAAGGCCAAATCCATTGATTTCCCTCCCTTGTTACTTTGGGGATGTTCAAGTTGCCAATGGGATACACTGTCTGGGCTTTTTAAAATTCATATTCAGTCGTAAATGAAATTAAAGCCCGTTTAGCCGCAACCAAATCGGACTTGCTCTAATTCCATCAGGCTGCTTTGAATTTTTTTAACTTACAGTCATGGCTTAAAACTAATTGAAAACACACGGCAAAGTTCAACTGAACCTATTCCTCCCTCCCCCAGCTCCCTTTTCTTTTTGAGGTGAGACGTGAATATGGGTGCTGGATTTCCAGGCTGACACGCATTCACAGACATCGTAGGCTAATTCCTATTAAAATAGGAACCGATTAGATCACCAGACAGTTTTAAAAATGCCAGGACATAACTAAATGGATCCTTTGCAGATGATGACTTCAACATTTGTTTTCTCTGAGATCAGGTACTTTCTGAGTCTACTAAGTGAAGCACAAGCTTTGACCGGTGTCACAATAGCATTTTTCTGAAATGCAAAGGGAAAAAAAACTCTCTAAGAAACTCATCTTTCCCGTGTTAAACTGGAACTTTTAAATGGAAACCTGGGGCTTTTTCTTGCTTTTCCTTACCCCATTTTTATGTAGGTATATTTTTTATGGATGTCAGGGGCATTTTTCCTCATCTTAACACCAAAGCAAATGGGTGCTTACTCTCACTGCAGATTTGCACAGTGAGAGATCCAAAGATGAAATCAAGTGCAAACCCATGCTGGGATCTTCTCTACATCAGGATTCAAGAAGTCAAATGAAGAACAATTATTGAAGTATCAATGTTGTGGGGATACAAAAGCATTAAATACTGTAACCACCGTGATTCTTGGTCACAGCAGAGGGACGAATTTATCGTGCTAACTGGTGTCAGAAGAAACTTTTGAACAGGCTAGGGTGCCCCAGATTATCTTCAGATGGATCCGTTCCTCTCACTCAGTTTCCCTGCAGTTGCTCAGGCACGGACTGATCTCAGCCCATCCTGTCTTCTGTCACTGTATTTCATCAAATTAATGTTGAGTTTGATTTTTCCTATCATTTATACCAGGAAAAGCATTTGGGCCCATGGTATCACTCACTGTAATAGGGAAAGAAGTGAAAAGAAAATTATACCTGTTATTTGTGATGGTATTTTTCATTGTTTTGTCACCAGCAAGCAGGCTGTAGCTCTCTGAGAGTTATAGCAAAAACCGGGGATGGTTTGTAACCCCACTTGGAATTTCTACAGCGGGCTTTCCCCTGATTTTCCAGTTTCTTTGGCTTTGCTCAAGTTACAATGGCCAGTATCATTCCACGTGACAGACAATATATATATGTGCCACACGATGGGAGTCCAATACGCTTTAATCAGCTTCAGTGCAAATTCCACTATGACTTATTTTTAAGGAAGGGAGCACAAGCTTCAGAGCCTGAGATTTTGCCTTCAGGCAGTGCCATGAGCAAGAGGTGGAGCATGTATTATGCCCCTCCAGGAGGGACTATGTCTCAGAAACACGCCTCTGAGAAACAGCTCCTCTCCAGCACCACTTTTCTGCTGGAGGGAAGGATGCCATGCTTCCTCTTTGTAAAACCATGGCTCTACCACTATACACCAGCTGGATGCCAAACTCACAGCCCTTCCTCTTGCCCCCTCACTTGCTCCTGGGAGAAACAGGGCACAAATGGAAGGGAAAGACTCACTCTTCCTCCTGGTTATAATCTCGCCTTTAATTAGCAACATAATGGAGATAATTTAATTAGCAACATAATGCACTATCCACTAGTGCAGGTGTGCAGTCTAAGACATGGCTCCTAGAGTGCTAGAGGGTGAAAGCCTCATCTTCAGCAAATGGCAGAAGTTACAGTAATTTGGGAGCCCAAGTTTAATTTTCAGAAGTGACTTAAACCCCAAACTTAAATCATGTTACCCAAGCTCACATGTGGGAAAGTAGTACCAAGGGCATCTGAAGCAGATCTTTCATGACTTGGTATTTCATATGCACTGGTAATACAGGTTTAATAATTGCATATGCACTGGTAATACAGGTTTAATACTAGGCCATGTGGTGCTCGCAGGATGCTGATATTTTTGAGAAAGGGAACAATATCCTTTATTTGTCGTACTTGGTTTGGTGGCTGGCAAAATTCTGCCAGGCCTGAATTAAAGACCACTGGCATTTCCATTAGATGAAATCCCATAGTTTATAGCAGGGGTTCCCAAACTATGGTATGTGTACCCCTGGGGGTGCACAAGACATCTCTGGGGGGTATGCAGGAGACATTGTGTCATGGTGGATTTAATTTTCATTATAATTGGCATTTACGAGGTTAAAATATAAAACGTACGCTGGGAGGGGTATGAAGGCAGCTGGTAAATCTGGTAGGGGGTACGTGCAATAAGAAACAGCTTGGGAAACCTGGTTTAGAGGGTTAAGAGCTCAGGCATTTCACACTGTATCAAGCTGAACTGTGATTCAGATCAGAAAACCCCGTTCTTGTTTAGCTACAGAATGGCAAAAGTGGGGGCAGAGGGGTAGGCACTAAATGCAGGCAACGCATACTGGTTGGCTTTGATAATCTTTTGAACTAGAGCCTAAAATGCAAAAAACTGAAGGTTTACAATTTCTTTTCTTTCAGGCTCTTTCTAGAATTAACCCTCTCAGAAGCAGCATGTAAGGAGCGGGATTGCCAAAATCATTCAGGTGGACAGGCTATGGGAATCATCTTCCTTGCAGGCGAAGGTAGGCCAATAACAAATGGTGAAACCCCATCCCAAATGTGACACTTTAAGGTCCAGAACCTGCCAGGCACAGAATGCCTCTTGCTGACAGCCACAGTTCCCATTTATTTCAGGTACTTAGGGGGAAATTCATCTGATCGTCCACCTTTTTCAGATACTGAGAGAGAAACTGAAACGAGCCGAGTTGGAGTTCGCACACGTTTGCCTTCTGCAGACCATGCACCTGTCTGGAGCAGT
>NW_017728980.1:11137018-11149317 GCF_001723915.1 Gavialis gangeticus | reverse complement strand
TTTCAGGTACTTAGGGGGAAATTCATCTGATCGTCCACCTTTTTCAGATACTGAGAGAGAAACTGAAACGAGCCGAGTTGGAGTTCGCACACGTTTGCCTTCTGCAGACCATGCACCTGTCTGGAGCGGTACGTGGATGCGGTAACGTTAGCTCGGGAAACACGTGCCTTGTTGCTCTCAGGTGTCCCAGACGTTATCTCTACAACGGTGTCTTTGCAGTCAGTAGGGGAATTTAGCCCTTTGTATTCCTATAGCACCGTCCTTATTAGGGCTGGTAAAGAAGAGCAGGTTTCATAGAGTTCATAGACATCAGGGCTGGAAGGGACCTTGGAAGAGTATCGAGTCCAGACCCCTGCCCCAAGGGGCAGGAAGTCAGCTGGGCTCAAAGGATCCCAGCAAGATAGGTGTCCAAATGTCTTTTCAAAGAGTTCAGAGTAGGTGCTTGCACCACTTCGGAGGGGGAGTCTGTTCCAGGCCTCGGACCTGTAGGTTTATTCAGCATGGTGTGGGTGATCACAAGGAAGAGAAGGTGGTCTCCCTTGACAAAAACAAGGCAATGGGTAGAGAAAAAGAAACCCATTCTGGTTTCCACTGGGGCTGGGAACAGGTATCACTTTCCCGGGGAGATGAAGTGGGCTCTAAAATAATAAACAATAGCCGGTGCATGACTCCTGCCTGGTTACGGCTTCCACTTCACATGCAGTAGCCACATACCACACATTTCATAATTGGGGGGGAGAGAGAGAGAGAGAGAGAGAGAGAGCGAGCAAGAGATAAGGCCATTGTGTAATGCACACCAAAGGAATGTGTAGGGCGTGTGGGGATAGTGCTGAAAGGAAGAAGAGTCTCCTAGGGTTTGAAAAATGCTGAAGGAGGAACAGAGGGATGGAAAAAAAGGGCTGAGAACAAGTGAACGGTATGCTTGCTTAAGATATGCCATGTTCCTTTACAGCGTCCCACTAATCTTTTCTGGGATCAGAAGAGCAGAAGGGCCTAACTCATGCAGACAAACCGAGAACACAAGGAGTTTACCATTCAGGCTGAAAATGCTTTGGAGGATGCTGTGTCCCTCAACCATATTAAGAAATCAAGAATTTGGTCTTCCATGACCTTTCATGGCTGGATGGATTTAGTTTTGTTGATTCTCACAAAAAATACCAGAATTCTTTCTGATTGGACGTGGTTATCGGAGCTGGGGGTTAAGGGGGGGCGGGAATGTAAAATCTACCTGTATGAAAGAGCAACTAAACCTTCACATGGTGATGTTCATTGTTGGCTCTGCTACTGATGTGCTGTATCACCTTTGGCGAGTCACTTTACAGAGTCGCTCCCGTGTTTCCCCTCCCGCCTTTTGTAGTCCCCATTTTGTCCCTTCTGGTACAACTAAAATACAAACATTTCCCAATAATTATTATTAATCCCTTGGGGAGATGATTTTTGCTGCTCAATACTGGAGCTCAGTGTATATGCGAATATTCATTGTTAACAGTGTTTTTTATATTAAAATTATTTTCTGACCCTAAATCCTTATTCTGACCCGCTGTATCTTTTTCTCGCGCTTTTACATGATATGGAAGTGAAGAAAAGAATAATAAAAGAAGATCACGCGTAGCTGCATAAGAGCCTAGGGCCAAATCATGAGCTGGAGTCACACCCTGATCCCACCAGCTGAGAACATAGGTTTTTTGTTTGAAAGGGCCTCACACTGATTTCCTCTCTGATCACCTAGAATACAAAAACTCTTAAAATGAGCTAACAGAGTTTAGCCTCCCGTTAGCCAATATATTGCTAGATATCCCTTTCTACATAATGTTTAACCCTATATTTTCACCTGACAACCTATCTTCTGAGTGCCTTCATTTTTGGAGCGCATAATAGTGGAGGATGCACTTAGACATAAGGCAGACTACAAAGATGTATTTCAAAACCCCGCGTCTTACTGACAAAAACAGCACATGAACCCCCATATAAAGGGTGTGAAACATTTTCTTAAAAAATCAATCAGCCTCTATTATTCAGTTTAAGCCCAATCTCATTGTCTACTTCTTCTGGAGGCCGATTTCTGCCAGGTAGAAAATTAAGTTTCCTTTACTTTTCTTCCCTACACAATCTTTCAGCATCTCAACGCTGTTGTTCGGTGTGGGAAACCGACTTCCTGTCTCAATAAACAAGTGCACACAAGGCTTTTCTGGACACATAATGGGGTCTTTTTTTATTTTATACAAAAATCATTCCACACTTAACACATCAATGAAGCCACTTAAGCTCTACTGCATCTGAATTAAAGGCGGAATTGTGTGATCAAAGAGTGTGAAAGAACCACACATGGAGTTGTTCAGACACTTTACTTTTGTTACATTTGATACATAACAAACCCAATAAATATGCTTATCCCAGTAGCTAGTTTCATTATCTCATATGCTTATGTTTAAGAGCGTTTCCTTAACTCATCTTTCCCTCCTGTGTTTTACAGCATCATAATTTTATATAGCTTATTTAAGGTTAAGAAAACAAAAAAAACAAAAAAAAGGAAAAATGTATGGGCATTCACAAGAGGAAAAGAAACACCCTCAACTCCCTGGGTTTTTCATTCAATATTTCAACAGAGCTTTGGTTTTATACAGTGCAATACATGTAACAACCTTCAAAAAGTGCAAGAAGTATATAGGACAGGGATGGGGAAAGTTTGAGATGTTTACCACAAATACATTCCAATAATTAGAGGCAATTTTTTAGCATGGGTTACCACGTGCATGATGAAATAGGGCAGATAAAAAAAAAGTTTTCATGCCACCTTCCCCCAGCTTGTCGTCTTGGTGATTTGTAATCAATGGCGTTATACTCCAGACTGACATCATAATAATTAGGATCAGCATCTGGCTCCTTTTTGAGTGCTGCATGCTAGCGTCTGATTCCTCCAACCACCACAGAAGCTGCAAGGCCTGATTTTCACGTGCTCATCATTTGCAGCAAACTTCGGCTTTAATTCACAAATCAGATCCCTTGACTGCGCTGATGCTCACAATGGGTTCTTACTCAGCCCTTGGACAAAACTCCCATTAACTTTATTGGATACTGAACCTGCACAAGGAGCAGGTGCCTGGTCCTCTGACTCATGAGAGCAGCTTCTATTTATGCTACTAACTCCAATGGGTTTTCTACTGAAATTGTAGGTGCTCAGAACTTCTTGGTATACGACTTACCATGAATGGTAAGTCGAAAACCTCTGCAAACCCTTCAGGATACATTCTTTCAGAATAAGTTACACGGTGCCTTTCAAAGGATTTTTAATGAAGAGATATTTTGAAAAATGCAATACAAAGCATCCACTTTTCTTTTCCTTTTGCAGGACTCTAAAGGTCTGGGCTGATATTTCAGTAGAAGAAGAAGTTGTTTAGTGCAGTGGTGCACTGCTCAACCTCTGGCTCATGGGCTGAATCTGGGACATGAGGTTCCTGTCACCCAGCCCATGGGACTCCTCCTGGGGCCAAACATCTGGCGGCTGGGGAGCAGTGGCAGCATTAACTGACATGATAATTAACACTGCCACCTCTCTCCTACTGCCAAGTTTATGGCCCTGTGGGGAGCTCTGTGGACTGAATGACACAGCCCCATGGCTAGATTGTGTTGGCATGCTGGGTTGGGCCCATGACTTAATCCAGCACGAGACAGATTGCATCCAGGGACTGACCCCTCATGCCTACCCCGCACTGGATCCAGCCCAGGGGCTCTGGCATGTGGCCTGGCCCTGTGCCACTTATCCAGCCCAGAAAGCCAGAAGGTTGGCCATGACCACCACTGGTTTAACAAAATCTCTTTACTCCTCAAAACACCTTTTTTATCTTAGAAATTGAATTAACGCCCCCCCATCATTATACCTTTTCTTTTGAGGTTTGGGGTGGAACTGTTTAAATTCTGTGGAATTGCAACTACCCTGATGAGTTTCTATGCATCGGACAAAATGGGGAAAGAATACCCTTCATCTAGGAAAAAGGCATTTACTCTTCTATTAAATATCAAACTTATTTAATAAATGTAACCTGGAGATGTTCTGCTTTTTTTCACAGTTTTGTTTGGGACGTTAATTCGTTAAGTGTTCCTTGCCTAGCATTCACAAAGTCTGAACCTCTAAATAGGCCAGATCATAATTCCCTTGTTCAGACAAACTCCCAGTGAAATCAAGGGAGATTTTCGCATTGGTAAAGATTAGGAAAGGACACCGGTATTTGATCTTATCTTTGTAAAGCTGTATAGTTTTATGGCCTTGACCCCACAAGTCACTTTCCACCGAGGGATTTCTGTACACGTGCCTAGAAGGTTAGTGAAGATCAAGTGGGCACAGGAGTGCCATCTCTTTAAATGAATACAGTGGTTTTATTATTTTCTATTCAAGGATGTTCCAAGGCTTACAAAATAATTAATCTCTGTACAGCTGATGATACAACTGCTTTTTTCAGCATCAACCAGAAACATTCAATACCCTGGACTTTTAGATTGGCCTCAACTTGGCCTCGGATGCTGCACTAGAACTGTTGCAACCACAAATAGCTGTGGAGTCAGTTCTTTGGATGTAATTTTGTAGATGCATTTTATAGATGTCTAACTGTCTGATAACAGTATTGCCAACTGGCATGCTTTTACCACAAGGCTTACAATATTCAGCATTTTTCTTGAAACCCCATGCCTGCATCATGTCATTCTATGAGGATATCAACTTCTATTTAAGAAAAAAAAGGTGGGGGGGGGGGCAGAGGGAGGTTCTAACTTTCATATTTGTAGAGAAAGAGTTGAAAATATGTTTAAACTTCCCAAACTTGAGAAGGCCAATATAATAAATCTAAGAAACTCGTGTTGTTGTTCAGAACCTGGATCAGAACTGCTTCAAGTGGGCAAAAAAGCAAATACTACCAAGCATACTGTGAATATTTGTGGGAAGAAATAGGAAGGGGCAAAATCAGCATCCCAATACGTCCTCTGTGTTTGCAATGCACAGAAAATGATTTTTCAGTGTTAGGACTAGTTGGGAAAAATATCCCAGAACAGTATCCCCTGCCCTTTTCCCCCTCAGACTTTCATTCAGCTCCAAAATTTTGTTAAATCAAACTTCAGAAAAAATGTAGAGCAGCCAAAGGCTGGGGTTTTTAAATGAGCCTAAAGTGATCAGGCCCTCAAATCCCTTTGGCACCTGCTTCCTGTAAGCTGGCTCGTCTGAAAATCCCATTGCAGTCAAAAGCACGTTACCATAATGCAGATGAACATAATAAAGTCAAGCTGAAATAAGGAGAAAGAGTAGAGAGAATGCTGAAAGCATTTCCCTTCTTGCACATTTTCACTCTAGAGAGCTTCTGAGATTGGTTTCTTTTGTCATATTTTAAGTCGAAACTTTTTAAGGGCAAGTTTGTTGGGTGTGGAATCCAGTGATTCTAACCACCTGCTTCTTCTGATAAGGCATCTTTTCCTTGGGAGCTAATGGAGTCTTTCTAGGAGAAATCAGATATAGACCTTTAACAGAGCAATAAAGTGATAGCAGGAATTTAAGGAAAAGGTGAAAAGACTGAAATCCAGCTGGAATCTTGGCCATAATGGTTTAACGGTGATAAAACAAAAAGATGCTTACTTTTTACAGGCTAGATTGGCACCTGTTAAAAAAAAAAAGAGGCAGGCGGGGTGGGGATAGTATGGGTGGGGGGAGGAGAGAGTCATAAAGACACAAGAACCCTTATTAAAACTTTACAAATATTTTATCGAGAAATATTTTGACATCTAATAATCGACTAGGTTGCCAAGCCACAAGGTTTAGATTTGAATCCAACTGGGGATCTACATTTTTTTCCCAAAATTGTGAGGGGGTCTTTTGGGGACTTGGCTCGACTTTGTACTAAAGGAGTTAGTTGCAAATGCTTTTAAACATCAATGAATTGGCCGTTTCCAATAGTTCTTTGAACATAAGGCAAATTTTATTTCCGAGCAAACTGAGGTGCATTTCCAGTGAAGGTCAAATACTTACACATTCATTTTTAAATATCAACATTTACTACATATTTTTCTCTTATAACATTGGCCCGTGGACTTTATTACAAGATTACAAATCAAGTCAGTGGCAGAGATGGAAATTCTCATTCCATTGTATTTCATCCCACAGATGATATTTCAGTGCCTTGATGAAGCAACACATAACATATTTACTTAAATATACATATTTTATTGAAATCATTCATTTATTTTAACGTTAATTTGCTTTAATTTATAAAAGGACCCAGAGGACGTGTCTACACATGCATTTATGCCAGCTGAAAGTTATTGCACAGTAAGCGGGAAGAGGCTGGTGTATACATGTGCAGGTGTTAAAGCACATTAATGCTGCGTGTGGATTGACTTGGAACTAACTTTAGTGTTACTGTGCAGTACTGTGTTTACACATGTGTTACTGCGCAGTAACTAATCGGGCCTAAATTTGATACCTGCATGATGCAGGTATCAAATTTACGCTCAAGTCAGCATAAGTCACCACCTTTACTGCACAGTACAGGTGGGCATGTGTAGATGCGTGCCTGTACTGCACAGTAATTTAGGTTACAGTGCAGTAAAAATGCACACGTGTAGGCACGCCCAGTGTGTAGCTTCTGATGCGGAGTCATTTTGAAAAATAGCTTGCATAATACAAAAATAAGGCAAAAAGTAGGGAGAATTGATAAGCACTGCATTCCTGCCAGGCTGTTTTGGGAAACAGCTCCAAATTTCAAGGATCTCACTGTGGTTTTCTTCCAGTTGAATCTACAGAACTCCAGTTCGAGGGCTTATGCTGATGGCAGCTAGCTAACATTACAAGAGGCTATGGGGTGGCCCCTCAAGAAGGCAGGTCCACCGTTCTTTAATGCTTTATAGATCAAAACCACCTTACATTGTTATGCAGATTAGGCTGTTCATATTATGCATATAAATGCTTAATCTTTTTTTTTTTTTTTTTTCAGATGTTACTAATCTTTTGGCCTCAAAGCTGGATTGTGGCAATGAGTTCCACAGATGCTTTATTTATGTAATAAAGAAGTATTTTCTGGACTTTCATTGCATTGCCCTTTACCAAAAAGGAGGCTTCACCTACTGGTAAACCGCATTCTAATCCTCAAGGCTGTCAGTTCAGCAGAAATCAGAGGGAAAATCAGAGGGAGCTTGGTGTGAGCTGCCTGCGAGTGGTACCTTACTTTGAAAGTCACCTTGTAAATGACTCGAGGCTGATGAAATTACTTATTGCGAGTAAGGACCACAATCTGGACTGTGACATTTTAATTTCAGACATGTTCAAAGATAACACAATCACCCCATCCCAACTGAACTTTAGATAAGCGCACACATCATGCTGTGGTTTTATATATAGTGTCTTAAGTTTACTAGCAGCTGTCTTCTCATGCTTGAATTTCAATAAAGTTGGGCTCCGATGAAGGAGGATGGGAAGTGATTTCCAGAGCGGAAGGACCTCCATCAATATGGATCTGGCTTCAGGTCCTGAATACTCTGACTCAGGAACCATGAATAAAAGTGTCTCTGTGAACCTCAGCCACCACGGTGGTGACGTTCCCTCTGGCCACCAAGAAGCAACCATGTAGGGTCCCTATGATTACTGCCACCAGCAAGCAAATGGGCAGCCACATTCTGCGTGGAGGTAACTTCTGAACAGACTATGAAGTTAAACCCATGTAGATTAACCCCATTTCTGACACTCAATCTGGAGGACACAGATGCATATGCACAACAGCAAGGTGCCTATCAGGGAAGAAGGATCTGTTACCTTACCAAGAACAGATACCAGCAGGCCCTTCTGACCATTGATGCAACCCTAAAATCCAGGAGCAATTTGGAGTTCAAACTCAACCCTTTTGGTCAAAGATGTGGATAGGCTAATTTCACAGTCATGCGGGAAACATCTTTTTTTGAAAAGCGCCTTGCCTCAGATACTCTCCCCTGCCCTGTAGTTTCATCTCTGCCTTTTCTCCACCCAGCTTATGCTAATTAAAAAAAGATTGGTTTGTATTTCAATTTGTAAAGTGCTTCAGGATCCCCTGGGGTTGAACGTGATACTTAAATATGCAATATTATTGTAGGGCCAGAACCTGATGCCCTTTCTCCAGCAGAACTCCCCAGTGAAGATAATGTGAGCTTGCCTAAGTCAGAACTGGATCAGTACCAAGATCCTGCTTTGAAAACCCTAAAATAAACTGAGTCATACTGTACTGTGATCCAAATTCAAATGTGTCTACTTGTATTATGTCAAGATCAAGGCACCTCTGGAAATGCAGAGAAGCAAAAAAAAAAAAATTAGATCCCAAAAGAACATGAATGTTAAAAACCTATTTGCCTATAGAGTTTAGTTCTTCCAGGATTTAATGGCCACGAAACAGTGCTTGGGAGGACTGCAATTTTTGACATAGGTTCCTAAGGCTAGGAACAGAGATTGCATTTGTCTCTGGATAAGTTGTGCCTATGTTTTTCCTGGAACAAACGTATCCCAGGATTGGCATGTACACGTGTTGCCTTTCAAATCGGGGATTAGTGAACGGCTGAATGCCATGCTGCTTTCTTGCCATTGATTCAGTGATGCAATCCTGGGATAACTCAGTGTAGTTGACAGTATTCTGGGACAAAAACTATTACTACCTCTTATCTGGGAAACTTTTTTTTTTTAATTTATCCTGGGACAGTGAATATGGACATCTGTACAATTGCACTTTGTCCCATGCCAATCCCAGGATAAATGCAACATCTGTTTGCAGTCTAAATTCCACCCAAATCCCACTCGGGATGCCTAACCCTGTTTTGTGAAGCTGAGACTAAGTTTCTTTTTTCAGGTGGGCCTTACTATCACTAGAGTCAATGGGACTACGTGCGGCAAGGGTCCCGTATACGGAACATGAGCAAGGAGATCAGCATGGTGTGAGCTGCCTGTGAGCGGTACCTTACTCTGAAAGTCACCTTCTTCATTTCAGCGGGATGACTCGAGGCAAAGGAAGTTACTCATTGCGAGTAAGGACCATAATCTGGGCCGTGACATTTTAATTTCAGACACGTTCAAAGATAACACAATCACCCCATCCCAACTGAAATTTAGATAGGCACACAGCACGCTGTGGTTATATATATAGTGTCTTAAGTTTACTAGCAGCTGTCTTCAAATTTTCACTACAGCAGGGGGAGAAGGAAAGAAAGAAATCTAAACCATTAGGCAGAGAGAAAACCAACCAAAAAAAGTTTTCAATTTTCAAGAGGTGTTTTATTGTGTCGATACTCAAGGCTGGATTCAATAAAACTCCATCTGGCTCTCGCGCAATGCAACCTCATCTAAGGCTTTGCAGCAGCCCTCCTCACCTCAAAAGTCAATTTTTGGAGGCTTGTAAGGGCTTGCATGGAACTTTTGCACTGCCAAAGTAGGACTGAGCTTTTTTTTATTGAATCGGACCCATAAAAAGCATATCTCCAACTTGAACTGTTTTCATAGATTAAGAGTGACTTCAAATCTGGAGGATGTGCCAAATGCGTTTAAAAGCTTGGCTTCAGAGAATCAGCTATCCCTCATATGCCAAAGTGCAAAGAAAGCTAAAATGGTTGCCACAACATTGGATGCAGAGTTTTTCTGGGTGAGGCTTCTTGGCCTCAGTTATGTAGGAGGGCAGATGAAAAGATCACAGTGGTTCGTTTTGGCTTTGCAATTGGAGAATCCACATGAACCTATGAGCCTTTTTTTTTTTTGTAGCTCTATCAAAATACAGGGTTAAAAATACCCAACAGCACTGAAGGCTGCTGTTCTTAATTTCTGGAATATCACATGCTCTGGTACCATAGGGGGTGAGCATAGAATAAAAGCCTAGAAATATAGATAGATAGATGATAGGCACATCAATAGACAGGACTGATTAATTGGAGAGGTTTGATAGATGTTTATTCTTCTCTCCAGCAAAAAAAAAAAAGCATGGACTTCAAGGGAAATTTTCCTTAGTGCTGTAGAATCTGTACAATAGATGTACTAATACTTGAGTGAAATACATTTCATAAGGCAGTAACTGATAAAGGTTAATTTTTGAGTGAGTTAATTATTTCTTTGTTAATGCCCAGTAGTCCCTCCGTCTCCGAAAAGTGCATTTATAGCTGGCATCTTGGCTGTCATTCTGTTTAATAGCGGAGACACACAGACAGACAATAACCAAAAAAAAAAAAAAAAATCTATTTCTTTCTCAACAGATAACGCTCGCGTCTTGTTGCAGAATTTTCAGGCTGTAAATCAAGTTGAAAAGTTAATTTAAGCACATTCACTCACACTATTCGGGGCTGTATAAACATTCCAAATTCCAATTTTTCATAAAGACATATGTGAGCATTTAAAATGGGTTTAAGGAGCCATTTTGCAATTAAAAAGATGTAGGTATGGGGTTTTTTTTTTTTTTCCTTCGCTGAGATTATCATGTAATATTAATATACAGAGAAAATATTTTCAGTGCCTGTATGTATTTATGAGGTCCTAAGGGATAACAGAATTCCTCTAGCCGAAAGGAAGGCTGGAAGAAACTGTAAGGATAAGACTGAGTACTAAACATCAAATACATGACAGAATTCGTTCATACACTGCAATTTCTGTGAAAGTGCTGCGGTGTTGGTTTTCACTGTATCTGCTGGTTTAATTGTTTCTGCCTGTTCATTTCTTTGTCCTCTGAAACCACTAGCCTAAGGGAGATTTAAAAATCAAAAGGTAGGACTGAAGTTGAACAGGAAATGAACACTGGTGTTGCGGCAATATTAAAGTAAAAGTTCAGGAGAGGCTCTAGGAACTAACATATTACTAAACGTTGAAGTGCATCTTTTTCTCTCTCCCCCCCCCCCCCCACTCTTTTGGTTGTTGTTGCTGCAAATAAATTTAAAACCCATGTTGAGAAACGTCCTAGGTTTGTACATTTGAAATGGCGAGAATGTGTCCTCTGGAGACTTTCCCAGCTAGCCTGCGCTGAGCACCTCTCTAATGAAAAGATCTGCATTTGATTTTGTGCAGTCACCACTGTGTATTTTTCTCTCTGTATCCCTTACTGATGGGGGAGTTGGTGTAGAGAGAAAGCTGGAAGGTGGAAGGAGAGCAGCCCATTGATTTCTATTTTCAGTGGGGAGCAGAAATTGAACTTCAAAAGTTCATAGCACCTTAACCCCGAAAGCTGATTATAACACAAACGACACACCTAATGAAAATAAACAGAGCTCACATTAGAATCCATGCAAGGATTTTTTTAAAGTGCACTCTGTCCTTCTCCCTTGCTATCTCTCTTCCTCTTCTCTGATCTTTAGGACAAAAGATTCAACAATCAGAGATTCAAAACCCAAGCAAAGAGGATATGTACTTAAAATACCACATGGCCCATAAAACCTATTTTACAACATATCCCACCTCTAACAAGCAAACTGACCAAGGTAAGGGAACACTCTAGTTCAAAATCCCTTCTTTTTTAAATATGAAAACCAATTACAGATCTTTAACCAACCCTACAATTACCAGGAAAATAAGCAGACTTAAAAATAACAATACTAGGACTTTCCGTGTATAAATGCATTTGGTAACAAAAAAAGTATTAGGCCACATATTTCAGAAATTAATTTGGGTTAATTCAAATGGCAAGGATGAGGTAGGCAAAATAGCAAGTAATTACCTTTTCCTGCCTTTGAAGAACAATGAATTTGGGACCGGTCCAACTTTAGAAAGAATCATTACAGATTTTAGCCACAGAGAAATCTCTACCTTTTTATACATACATACATGCACACACACATACATATCTATACACACACACACATCTATGTATCTATCTATATGCATACATGCAGATGCACACCATTTTTTTTCCCTTAAAGGTCCTGTATTCCACAGGCATCACACACTTGAAGAATTAAATTAATGAAAGCTAAAATTCAATTATTTATTACATGTCCTGCTCATTTTTTGAAGCTCTACGAAGAATGCAGGCAAGCTAACCAACACAAGGCATAATTAAGCAGAAAGATGGCCTTTGTGTGGTCACTTGGTGAATTCAACATGCAAAACGTTTATCGTTTAGCCATTTCCTTTATATTATGCACGAGGGTGAAGGGGGATTTGAAAGACTAGAGCAAGACTATAATATTTCCTTAAATATCTTTTAAAGGGGGAAATATCTATTTCAGTGAGTATCAACAATCACCTTGGTGGATAAGAAGTAACGTTAAATAAAACATGTAACTAAATAGGCATTAAAGCCCTTTTACATACTTGGAAGAAAAGAAAACAGTTTTTT
>NW_017728980.1:11130373-11132018 GCF_001723915.1 Gavialis gangeticus | reverse complement strand
AACATGTAACTAAATAGGCATTAAAGCCCTTTTACATACTTGGAAGAAAAGAAAACAGTTTTTTTTCCCTCTTTCTCTCTCTCTCTCTCTCTCTCTTTTTTTTATGCTGCAGACTGCAGGCATTTTGGTCTATCTCTGTCAAGTGCAATTCTTTCTTGATGAATGACAAGGTACGGTAATAGGCTGCCGTTTCCATGGCAACCAGACAGCAGAGCTGTGTGCCTTGAATTTTGTCATCTGAAAATGAAACCAGAAGCAAAAGAAAAGCTGAGAATGTAGCCGACAGATTAACTCGTATGGTGGGGGGGGGGGGCAGGCGGAGGAAAGAGAAAGAAAGGGGAGAAAAGGGGGGTAGATTACAAGCAATTAAAATGACTATAATATGTAATACATATATATAATGTGCATGTGTGTGTGTATGTGCATGCATGTCAATGAATGTGTGTGCGTGTGTCTTGTAATTTCAGATACCATTTACCAATAGGGTTTATCTTTATTGTCATTGCAGTCTCTTTGTTGCAGAAATATATGCAAGTAGTTTTTTGGTTGTTTTTTTTTAAAGTCCGTTTAAATGTATACAGCTCCAAAATGCACTGGGCTTTAAAATGGGTGGTGGGATTTGACTCCAAACCCCACCTCCCGAGGCTGTTGCGAACACCAGCGGTAGCAAACTGCTGCAAGCGGGGAGTCTGCATACATTGCTATGGTCCCTGCAAAGGGAGCCACACCTCGTGTCCGGTGTGGAGCCTGGCACAGGTTTGGCATAGGGCAAACTAGAAAGGAGGAGTTGGTTCACTTAAAAGGCAATAGATGCATCAACCATTGCACCTCGTGGAGACAGAGTGGCCCTGCAATCAAGGCTGGGGGTTGGGGTGGCTCTTGTGGAGGGAGCAGACAGCACAGTGGTAAGGAGGGAGGATGCACAGTTTGGAGCAATAGTGCAGTGGTGGATACTGCTGCCAAATTCAGTGTTGTGACATCCTGGTGGCCTCTTCCATGGGCGATGGCCACCGGGGTTTGCACCCGGGGCACGAATCTTACTAGTTATGCTTCTAGGGCTATGGCTCACATAGGACTCTCCCAATACATTGTCTTGCTCTTGGAAATCCTCTCTCTCAATGTCTGTGTAAGCTTCCTGTGTCCCGCCTGCCTCCTGCAGACTGACGTCAAGAGAATGGCTTGGACTCCACTAAATCTGAGTTCAAGTGGAGGTGTGCTATGTAGTTTAAACATCCAGAATTAAAGATTCTTCAAAGAGAGGGAGACAGAGAGAGAGAAAGAAAGAGTTTGGTTTTGACCATTGAAAAAAGAAAAGACAATTGCAAGATTCGGATCTGGGTTCAGCTTTCAAACATTCAAGCATCAGCTTTCAAATAGCATGGGGATGTTGGAACCTGGGTTTGGTTGTGCTGGAGATGTGCCAAATCTGGAGTGATTTATCTATTCCTCCCCTACTTAGACTTTGAAATGCTGGCTAAAATGAGATCTAGAGTCCCCAAACAGCCCTAGTTTTGCCAAGTTAAGTTCTGACGTAGAAGGTTTTGCAAAATTCACTTGTGTAAGCACTAGTACCATGGCAATTGGGCTTAACACCTCATGTACATTCATGAATCTACCCTCACTTCTAAAAAAAAAAAAAAAAAAA
>NW_017728980.1:11119631-11130276 GCF_001723915.1 Gavialis gangeticus | reverse complement strand
TTAAAAAAAAAAAAAAAAAAAAAGGCTTCCAAAATACCCAATTTTAGAAATGTTAGAGGTGAAGAACGTTTCCGCCGAGTATAATGGCAGTATGCATCACCTTTCCCTATTTGCACAACCAGAAACCTCACATTGCTCTGTTTCACCTTTTCTTTTCTTCCTTAATTCTCTCCAGAGATTGTCCCCACTTCTTAGCTAGCTAACGTCTCATGACCTAGCTCATACTTGATAAAATGTCATCCCTCACATCTCCAGTGCCACTCTGGTGAAAATCTCAATGTTCTTTGGATACTGTATGTGAATCATTTGGCCTTGTGCCCTAAAAAGCAGGAATTGTTAGGGGGAAACTAAACACAAAGGAAAGGCAAAAGAAAAAAAAGAGTTGTGATTCAATGACTGCTGAAGTGAAAGGGAGTCTTTCTAATTACTCTAGGGGGGTTTAGAACAGGCATTAAATGGGTTAATCCAGGTCACAGAGGGGCTCCATTGCAACGGTGGAAGGACTACAACCTAGTTTGCCCGGCTCACAGCCTTATGCCTTAACAAAACCAACTTTCTGCCCGGTAAGCTTCCTTTTAACACAAGTAATAATTTAAAAGCTTAGTTAATTGAATTAAACAGGTGGAGTAAATGTTGCTTGACCAAATTACTCCACCTTGGCATGGGAGAACTGTACTCTAAGTGTGTCACTGGCACAGATGACCACTGGAGATAAGTGCTCCTAGCCAATTTATGTCCTTTGAATGGGGAAATCAAAAGGTACTAAAGAGGGTTTGGGTGTCATGAGGAACGGTATAGCCAAATATATGGAATTATTGGAGAAGGACCCCTTTTGCTTTGATTCTCCAGCATTTCCACTGCAAAATAAAGGTGCTATGCTCCACTGGTTCAGCTATGTGACCCTGCATTATATTTTCCACCATGATAAAGCCAGGACATTCTCCATTTTTTGTTCTCTCTTGACATAGCAAACACCCTGTGTTAGTCGCTATGAACATTAGGAATACACCCATTGCTATGGTGGATCAAACCATGGGGCAGCACAGTGCTGTTGGTTACCTCTTTCTGGTTTAGTTGCAGAGGCTGTTGACTTCAAAATGGACAATTTTGGAATAACGTATGTCTATGGTAAGTTCCTTCCTGATCCCTTAGGTTAGAAGCTGGTTTAAATCCTCAAGCACTAGTGTACTACTTTTTATTAACCTTTCGTCACGTAACACTGGGAGTAATCTCAGTAATACCTATGTCATTTTCCATTCACCGTGCTAAACTTGTGAAGTTCTTAGCCTCTATCATCAGATCTTTAACCAGAGCACTCCAAAGACTGGTTTTGGGGTCTGTGAAAAGTTGTTTTTTTTTAATTTGCTTCCTTTGAATATTATTCAGTGTCCCCTTGTCCTTCACTTATAAGAAGGGACAAGTAGATGTTTTGAGCCTACCTTCACTAAATCATTCAGAGTTGTGAATCAACTGAAGTAAGGTCAGTTTGAAACATCCTTTATAAAAGCTTTCTAATGACCTTCAATACTTGCTTATTCACAGAAGAGTGACTATTTTTATAAGCTGTATGGTCATGATCTATCAACATGGATAAGCTCCCTTTGAAACTGGAGACCAAACAGGCAATACATTGTACAAGCATGTAGTTAAAAATGGTCCTTCCCCAAAGAGGTTGTAATTCAGGAAGGCCAGACCGGTAAAAGATGAGAGTAAGGAACGTTTGTAAGGAATTGAGAGATTCGGGCCTAGATGCTTAGAATTATATAGGCATCTCACTCCTATAGGAGTCAATGGGTGTGTCTACAGATGTATTTATGCATGCCTAAACTTAAAGCGCCCTTGCATGTGTCTACATGTCTGCATTAATGCACATCAAGACGCATCAGGTATCCAGGTTGTAGCCGTATTGGTCACATTAAGACACATTAAATTTAGGCACATTAAATAGCTAAGTTGCATTAGTGCACATGCAGATGCACTAAATGCACATTAACGCGGTGTCTATCCATTGACACACACCGAGTTAATGTGCATTAGTGCATCTACATGTTGGCTAACGTGACTTAGCTATTTGCACATAAATTTCATACCTGCTTTATGCAGGTATCAAATTTAGGCTTGAAGAGCCTAAAATCACCATTTTTAAGGTGCATGAAGGGTGTGCACGTGTAGACGCACACCCTTAATGAACCTTAAATTGGGCTAACGTGCATTCAGTGAGCACGTGTAGACACACCCAATGTGGCCGACTGAGGCCACACTGAGATCTGTGATAGAGCTTAGTGGTGCACGAAAAGACCATCACTAAGTTGTACTCAGATGGCTGAGTGGCTCAGATGCTGGTCTGGCACTCGGTGGGTCCTGGGTCAAAAAGAATCTGAGTGACCTCTGCCAGGAACCCAAGCAAGTTCTTGCTCTCGTTATCAAGGAAAAGTCCATGTAGCCATGTAAAAGCAGGTTGGATCTTAGTCATGCATCGATCAGCAACACTGTCAGCTGAAAGTCTGTTGTGGAATTCGTGTTACTAGGCCCAGAGAAGAGGCTTGCATTTTCGGATCCCACGCTGAGTTTGAAGGCAAGGAGGCCAAATCACCTTTAGATTTGTAAACTCAGCAGATTGTTTCTGGAAGTTGTTGAGGGAAAATAAATCTGGAAAAAAACCACAATGTCATTTCTAGGACGCACTCTTCAGAGGCTGACCACACGTTAAGTATCTGTTAAATGATGTCCTTTCTCCAGCCCTGCTGCTGTGCCAAGCCAACCTTCTATCAATCTTTTGACAAAGACAACAGGCTTGACAGTGGGATCCCAGACACCAAAAAAATGCCACCTACCGTCTCCATGAGCTGCAAAACTCAGGCATTTTTCCGTTGGTAGTACTTAATAAATATAAGGTACTCAAGAAAGCAGTTCTGCCAGCTTTTTATTATTTATTTTTAACAGAAATTGGATCTGGAACATTAAGAAAGTGAAAATGATTGTGACTGATACTGTGTTCAAATAACAGGCTTGATGGATAGAAAGGGACATGGAAAAGGGTAGTTTTTTTGGTAAAGGAAGTGGATTCAAACCCAAACAGCAGCTCAAAAACCCTTTGACATATGGTTTGATCTTTCTCTTGGTAAAGGGATCATGGCAGAATGCTATAAGCCAAATTCTCTGCCTGCGTATAATGCCTTTAGCTCTAATTAGCTTCAGTGAGGTTTTTTAACTATTCCAACCGGCAAAAATGGGACTCCTTGAAGCTGGGGGAGAGCAGATCTAAAAACAAGGAGCTTTGCTCCTTTGTCCTGGCTCTGTCAAACATGGGAACTCTGACACCACGTAAAGTAGAAAGTTAGAACGAGGACGAACCACACTGAAAAATTACAGCTCATCCGTACAACAGCAAAGTTGTGGGCTTTTTATGTACGAAGTTCAAAGAAGAGCCCGGTGCCTCTGGGGATAATGGCATGCACTGTATAACATCTATAACAATAACGCTTGACATAGGTAAAGTGACTCCTATGCAAGGCTCTGTAAGAGTTTTCTTTTTATTAAGGGTAAGTTTCTGGATCTCCCTTTTGCCCGAACAACAGCATACAGGTGCTATGCACTTCTTCCACCTGGCGTAGATGACCCGCATTCACAGGTGGGACTGGCGAGCCTTTTCCACCCCATCCCACAGAGATGGTAGGCGTATGCTGGTGCAATGGTAGCAGTACTCTGCATCCTACACACTTGTGGAGAACGCTTCTGCCCTGGAGCAAAGGGAGAACACCAGAGCCCAAATATGACAGAATTTGTTGCCTGGTCTGTTCCCTGAGCCATCCCAGATGCACGTTATGCCTCATTCGTGGCTAGTGGTAAATAATTAAGCCCTACAAATGCCGCTATGGGCTAGGTTCAAATGTTTGTATCCCCATTTCAAAGCGGAAAACCAGACCGTGGGTAAAGAAAGGCAGGATATTAAAAATAATGCCTAGTTTGGGTTTCTTCCATTTTTAGGTGTCCAGCAGTGGAATCTCTGGACCCGATAGTCAAAAATTAATTAAATGGAAGATGTGTACAATCGGCATCTGTGAAGCACAACACCCAACTTTTCCAGGGGGAGCACCCAACATTCAAGGCTGCATTGAAAATCTAGAGCATAAGAAAGAGGGATCCTAAATCCTGGATACATGTAACCATCAGGTCCGATGTTTCCTATTCATTGAATGCATCTACACAAGACACTAAATGCACAGTACCTAACAATACTGTGCAGTAGCGCGTCATAGCAGAAAGAGTGCTAAGACGCTACTGCACAGTATTAATAAGCAACTGTGCATTCGTGTCACTAAAAAGGCATGTACCGGTGCTACTGAGCAGTAACTCCAGTTCCTGCACACTGATTTGGTACTTGATTATGCAACTACTAAATGTCCAGTAACTATGGCACATTAATGAATGTGTATACATGCCCATTTTTTACTAAAAATCTAGCTTCGCATCCTGTTGTTCATTCAACTTGGAACTCTTATTCTAATACAAGAGTACAATACTGTACTTCACTCCAGTTATTCTTAGGAAAATGTCCAAAGAAAAGGAGTTTAAAAAAAGGACACTGGTGGAATAGATGGCTTTCTGCAGGTTGAATGAACACAGATTTGTTTTAGGTTCTGAATGTACTTTGCTAGGATTTTGTGATTTGCTGGTACGAGAAATTTATGTTTGTCAAGAACACCCAAGTAACCCTAAGAGAAGAGCATTTTTTGCAGCTAAGACTGACCCTCTTCTGTGAGCAAGGTAAGTTAAATGAATGAAAAGGTATTCATACCAGAACAAGTATATAGCTAGATCCAGACCAAATTAAATTCACACTGGAGGGTATAGTGAACAAGGTAAGATCTAACAACTTTGGTTTAAGCAAGATCTAGCACATGACAGCTGGTGGATCCCAGGGTGAAACACTCTGAGGCTGCAGAACGAAGCACGCTCAGTATCTGGCCTGTAGCTGTGGAGTTCACTCCTTCACACATCAGATCAACTCTAACTCTTCCTTGTTAGTTTTGGACAGCAAGGTTAGGCACCATGTCTCTTTTGTACAAGCTGGCTGTAGGCTTTGCAGCCATGTCCGTGGTGGAGGCAACCAAATAAGAACTATCCCAGGGATGGAAGCCGCGTCCAAAAAAGAAAGGGTGGGGAGTGTGGTTCTTTTGGGCAGAACTGCTGCTCCTGTTATGTATATGGCATCTGGATCCTATGATTATGGGCACATTAAAAATGCATAGACAGATACAATGGAGTTGATTGCTGTATTAAATGAGAGTCTTTCTAGTGCTTCCTAGTCAGTCACAGCACAGTTGTCCAATAAATTATTTTGGAAATGGCTTTAGACTTTTGCAATAATCGTTTTTTGGCAACTGATAGGACTCTTAAAAGAACCACTTTGTCATTATGAGGAGATCATAAAGGAGAGTTAACTCCCAGAAATAGCCGTTCGCTAACCATCAGAGGTAATGACAACATATGAGCCAGTTTTAAATGGGCTGCCACTGATGCAGCTAGGGAGAAACTCCACCAATCCACAATGGAGCAACAATTTCAGGAAAATTTATTACCCTGTACAGTCCGCCAGGCCCTTCTTTCTGCCCAACTCCATTGGCACAGTCTGTTAACTTTTTTGCATTAAGATGCTTGGTAGGAAGAAAGAACACGTCTGTTGTTAAAGCATTGGGTTGGGAGGCAGAAACTACTGAATCTTTTCTTGGCTTTGCCACCGACCTGCTTTGTGACTGTGGGCAAGACGTGCAACTCCTGTGGGTATCAGCTGGCTTGTGTGCAAAATAGGGAGACTATTCATTTAGTACTTTGCCGCGCAGATGAGACGTCATGATTCAGAGCAGTATACAGTTTTGAGAGTCTCAACTGACAGAAGCTATAGAAGTGCAAAGTACTATTGTTATTATTTTGTCCGGCGCCTACTTCTACGAGATGGCAGGGTAATCACCAGCACAATGATACAGAATAGCGTGATATCAGTGCAGCTTAGAGCAATATGTCCAGAAAGAGCTCCCTGTTTCTAACAGTCTCAGTGCTAGCATGGTCCTCACAACCAGACAATCACCATACACTGCAGTGCAGCAAAAGTATTTGGCTTAAATATAACGTCCCATCAAGAAATGGCTTCAAAAACCCAGCTCTGAACACACCAAACAGGGGGAATTTTTCATGTTCATTTCTGCACCAAACCAAGAAATAATGTTTATAAAGAAAACATTGCTACCCGGGTGCTCAAATCAATGTGGGCTACGGGTTATTTTCTGTGGAAAGAGGCTGGGGCTGGAAAGCATCTTCTGAAGAACTTAGTGGAGTACATTGACTTTTTCAAAATTTAACAAAGTTGAAAAATGCCGAGAAAGTTGCAGGAGAAACCGAACAAACCATTCAAAGAGAGCAGGTCCTGCCAGTTACTGGAGGTCAATGAAAATTGATCCCTGGTTTCGGTCCAAACCAGATCAGGAGAGTTCGAGCTACTGTCCTTTGCCTTGGTCTCGACTTTGTCAACATTGTGTTTTCCTAATATTCACTGCTTTCCAACACCTCTTACATCGGCAAGTTGGAAGGATGGAGTCACAAACAAACTACGTATTCCTAATGTTAGGAACGTCGCAAATGCTGTTCCCATCCTCCCTAATAAAATGGCCTCTCAAGAAAGAAAGAGATGGGCAGAGATGGAGTTTCCCTTTGTGGAAACATGGCAAACTAAAATGAAACATGCACTTGCTTGAGAGGCACTCAGCTGCTATGGAGACAGGTGCTTTATTGTTAGAGAACTAGGGGACTCCATTAACCTGTACTGACTCAGGAGACCAAACTCTTTGGAAAAGACTAAGAGGAACAGCCTTTAGGATTAGTCATCGGTGTTCATACCGGTAGGGGAATCTTCTGCATCTAAATTGGTGCATATTTTTTAGGATAGGCCTCACACTTTGTTAAATAAATAGGCCACTCAGTGATGCAGAGATGAGTACAAATGGGGCTTTAAACAGGTCAAAGCTGTTGGAAAAAAATACTGTGCAATTTGAAAACCAAAGCTCATAACAGGAGTTGGATCACAGGTTCATATGAATGTAGGGCTGGAAGGGACCTCACGAGGTCATTTAGTCCAGCCCCCTGCTCAAAGCAGGAGGATCCCTGGCTAAACCACCCCAGCCAAGTGTCTGCCTAATCTGTGCTTGAAAATTTCCAGGGATGAAGAAGGGACATTAGAGAATTGCTAAACTCAAAACCAGAGTTTTCCAACTCAATGCTATTTGTGGGGAGGACTTTGTGCCAGGTGGACACAAACCTCAGTGGAAACAAAATGGAAGAAGAGGACTGCTGCCTTTAAGTGATCAATAGCAGAGCCAATTTATCAGGCTGGCAAATTAAGATAATAAACTAAGACAAGAGACAGCGTTAATATTGTTTCTTGGCATCTTAGCCCTGTCTATGCTGAAAGCATGAGATTAACGATTCCCGAAGAATTCGCACTTTTGTGAAGATGTTTAAATAGCTCCTCATCAGAAAGGTATTCTGAGCAAGACAATTACTGTCACAATTTTCCTGGCTTCATCCTCCAAGAATTTTCCTGCTGTTTGGATTATTGCTACGACCCAGGATTTTACGTCATTTGGACATTCAGGGAAACACATCTTCATGAACGTAGGGGTGTCGATGCACTTAGGGAAGGCTGGGCAAAGTGTTGCTGGCCGGCGGTTCCTTATGGTCTACTGGTTTGTGTATAAAGATGGGAGGTTGGAGATCTGAAATAAAATCCGGGCCCCACTGAAGTCAGAGTTTAGCCATTGGCCTTCGTGGAGCAAAGATTTTACCACTTGGGCTCTTCCTGGCTCTCAGTGACTTTCTGTGCAACCTTGTGGAAGTCAAGTAATTTGTCTGTGCTTCTGCTGCTTCTGTAAAATGAGGTTCATAATAAGTATGAACCTTTTGGGGTTGTGGGATCCTCTGAAATAGAGGCTGGGATTTCTAAGGGAGCTTACAGAAGTTAGGTAACAAATTCTGATTTAAATTCAACGCGGGGTGGGCATCTCCCTCCCTTTAGACTGCTTTTACCCTTCTCTCAACCCTTCTAATGCATTTTAAGAGAGGTAAAGCATTATTTTTAATTTAAACATCTCCTTTTATTACTTGTGCACTTCGCACACATCCTACCTGCAATGGGTAAAGAGCCAAATCCTGCCACAGATGGTACATGCGGAAAGATACTCTTCTTTTACCCTCTCAGGTGACACTTAGCAGGGCTCTCTATGAGCATCCCATCATTCATGCAAGTTGTGCTGAGTGAGGTTGTACACAATAGGCTAATATTGACAAACCTCTTCTCTTTCATTGTCGATTGCCATTTTTATAATAGAAGAGGTTTTCCTTCCTGCCTGATTCATCTTCTCCTTTGGCCTTTTCTTGCTGAATTTTTCTAATCTAAAAATGCCTCCTTGGGAAGCACTGTGCAATGTGTGAGTGAAGCAGATCTCATCTTTCCCCTCCTCTGAGGCTCTAGACCCTTAAAATGTATCATCCTTCAAACTCATTCCCCTACAGACGCATGGGTCTGACTGCAGTTCTATCATTATAACTCGTAACACTGCCGCTGGTGTCTACACAGCTATGCCAGTGTATCCAGGCCCTTTCTCCCTGCAACCAGGAGGTGCGAGTGCAGGCATGTCAGCATAATTGAGCTAGTTTTAACCTAGCTCTGTTGGGCAACAGTGTAGTGATGGGCAGAAGGATGGATTTTTTAGGGTGGGCCACCAGGATCCAGGGATTCGAGCAGCTGTCCCATGGTAAAGTCTGTGTCACTCTTTCTTCACTGCATTGCTACCCAAGCTAGCTGGAATAAAGCCACCGTGGATATTGCTACCCATGCTTTAATCAGACCTCCCATCTGCATTGTATGGATACCCTGAAACTAAATTCTGTCCCACTGCATGTGCTGGGCCAAATCTTCAGCTGGCAAAATGTCATCATGGCATTGCCTGTACTGTATTCTGGCCCCATAAGATGCTCTCTTCCCCCTTAAGCAGGACTGCAAGTAGATTTCAATACTGCTACAATGGTTTACATTAGCTGAGGATCTGGCTGGATTATGTTTAGCTTTACTGTCCCATTTAAGAAACAACAATGTTGGAAATAATCCTTTTATGTTCTTACATTGTGGAGAAATATCTGAAGTTAGTACAATACCATGAATGGAGAGGAGTTTTTTTTAAGGTGGTCCAAGGGGATATAATTATGAGCAATAAGGAGTACCTAAGAGACACAGGATAATTTCATTCCATTACTCTTTGTTAAGAAAAGGAAATTTTTAGATAAATATCAGGATAATTTTCCCAATGGGAAGAGCTATTATGACTGTGGAAGAATCTCCCTAAAAATGGTAGGGGCTTCATTGCATGAGTCCAGCTGCCCAAGAAATCTTCCCCATGCTCCCAGTCCAAAGTCCCGCAAAATCAAGTGCGGTTTTCATAGTTTCATGCTGCTTAGGGTTAGAAGGGACCTAAACAGATCATCAGGTCCAACCCCCTGCCGCTGTCATATCACGCCAGGCAAATCATATCACCCCAGCCAAATATCTGTCCAGCATCCTCTTGAAGACCCCCAAGGTAGGAGAGAGCCCCTCAACATCAACAGGCTTTGAAATAGGCTCAATAATCAAAGCATAAAAGAGGAGAAACAAGAAGCCAGAACATGACGCGAGCGATGATTTTAATAAAGACACACTCATTTTTTTTTTTTTCTAAAGGGCCTTTTTTTCAACTTTTAGACAAAACAGTTCATGCATTGAGTTTTCAATTCAATTACATCATGTCACACTGATTGCATCTGGTTACCGCATGTTATTGGTGGCAATGTAACTTGATGCAACTCAATACAGCATGTGGCATACTGTGATTTATTACAATTTAAATGATAAAGCAACCAAGAATGTTCAGGCAATTGGATTACTCCATTGACTGAATGTGCAGACATCTATTTTTAGAGCAGCGATGTCGGCTTGTGCAGTGCAATATTTGATGGACTGATCCATTGTTTCTGGAGGGGGAATTTCCCCCGTCACATAATGCTGCTAAATATTACCTCCCGGCTTTATACTCTTGGGTGTTGTGTGCCGAGCTGGACGTGGTAGAAAACCCCCTCTTCCACTGAAACCCGGAAAAATTCTGCATGTCAAATATCAGCCCAAATCAGTCTACGCTGTTCCTTCCCTCGTGGCTCGGTGCTAAGATTGCATCCAGATATATTGTGTATAAGATATGCGGGAGCTTTGAATGACTCACTGCCCACCCACCCTGTCATGTTTTAAAAAGCAATCAAGAGGCAGGTTTGTCAGGGCAAAAGCTACAGTTTTGAAAGACCGCACGAGCACCCCACTCAGAGTTAGCTCAGGATTTTGGAAACTGCCCTGGGAATGCTAAGCATTTTAAACATCCTTTTTGGAAATGGAGGCTCCTGTATAATATCATATCTTTTTTCTGCATAGTTACTTCCTGACTCATCGTCTAATATCTATCCTTAAATGCCCTAGGTAGCCCATTGCCGTTAAATTGCTGTTTAAGACCCCTTCTGTGTGTATTGTGTGGGGCAGGGCATTATCTTGCAGGTGGCAAATACGCCACAAATC
>NW_017728980.1:11112455-11114631 GCF_001723915.1 Gavialis gangeticus | reverse complement strand
CCTAGGTAGCCCATTGCCGTTAAATTGCTGTTTAAGACCCCTTCTGTGTGTATTGTGTGGGGCAGGGCATTATCTTGCAGGTGGCAAATACGCCACAAATCTTTTATTTTAGATATAAATTATCTTTCTATTATTCACCCAGCACAGGCCACCTGGTACATGCAGACTCCTACTACTCTTTCCCTCAATGACACTTGGACACAATTGGCATAAGGGCTGGAAAGCAAATTAATTTCCCCACTGGGCAACCGACGGACAAGAAGTTAGGAAAGGAATGTTGTCGTCTTCAAATCGTTCTACTTCTCTTCATATCTGTGACTGAGAAGTCAGGAAGTCTGGAGATCAGTGTCTGGATTACATGGAATATGCATGGTAAATGGCAGCATAGACATTGGTCTCGCATCTGGCCAGACGGGGAATCTCTGCCTGCGGGAGATATCGACCTGTAGGACCAATCTCAAAATTTCACAACTAAATCCAAGATGTCAGTAAAGTTTAATTTTCCCCGAAGTTTAACGGGAGTTGGAGCCTGTGTTCTGGTTTGGCTGGAGCTTTTAAGGAAGGGCCAGTAATGAGAAGTGCAGACTTAGGCTGGGATTGAAACCAAAACCTGCCCACTACAACAACAAAGAATCTGGCTTTCACCTTATGACTTAATCCATTTTATAATCTCATGCCCATAAACTAAAATTTAGATGTGCGACATTAGAAGGAGTTTGGATCCAGGGTTCTTGAAAAACAGACAGGCAGGCAGGGAAAAAAAAAGCAACCCCATTCTTCCTTTTTCTTCTCCTTTATTTTCCTTTCTACTATTACTTAAAAACAAGCTGCAAAACTGAAGAAAAACTAACCAAGGAACACTGGAACAATTCTTGAATAACATGGGACAACAATAACGCTTTGGACACTATAACAGTGGGTTCTTTAACTCGGCCAATGCCAGGGGGAGAAAGTTCGGAGATCAACATAAAAGGATCCCAATAGACCATTAGCAGACGAAAGGCTGATTCCAATCTTTTTCGGTTTATGCAGATGGATCTTTGTATAAACAATAAATGGAGGGAAGGTTTGAATCGCAGTGACTGCATGCCTCTGCATGGGGCAGAAATGGAGCATGTGGGCAAAGTCGAGTTGTATCACCTTTGGATTTCCCTTATTCTGCAGTGGTGCAGGGGGGTGCTTGCCCACCAGTAGAAATGATAACACCTATCTATACTCTGTCCCTTTTTACGCTACATGGACCCTGGGAAGCTTAGACAAGCCATAGTACAATGCCCTCTGACTATAGCCCCAATCTACCCCTACTCTGAAGGCTGAGAGCAACACCTACTCCAGTCCTGCAACAGCCAGGGGGCTTCCCTGAAAGCGGGGTACTTTCAGCTAGAAAGCTGGTTTATGGTCTTACTAAGGTCCATGGCATAACTGTGCTGGCCCATTTTTTACCTTTCCTCTCCTACCCTATGCCAGGCATCATGTAGCATCCCTCTAATGTCACCTTCAGTGACAGGGTGCCTATGAAATACTGTCTGAGCAGATAAGCAAGCTTGTACCTGGACTGTTTGCTTACCAAGTTGGATATACAATATTGCCCTGTGCAAGCCTTGCCTTTTTCATACAGCTCCCTATCCAACAAGACAGGGAGGGTTTAGTGCCAGCGTCACCAGCCTCTTTTGCTCTCACGTGAGCATTGTTTATTTCCAGTTTCAGCTTCAATTCATGATCTGTCCGGGTCTTGACCAAACTGCATGCCTCTCTTAAAGCAAGAAAGAGAAAAAGAGGCAGCTGAAGGCATTCACATATGCAACGTCCCTGGATGTTTTACTGGTGTAAAATTTAGGGATAGATACAGGTGCTGGCATAGACATAAGAGTCAGTTAGCCTTGGAGATTTTAAAAATGTATTCAATAATTCTTAAACAGAATTATTTGCAGGTAAAAAACATTACCCCACCCCCTCCAACTTTCCGGAGCTAAAAATTGGGGAGGAGTGACAAAAATGCTGTTTCTTCGTTTTCTGTGCCAAATAAATTGCATTCCTCATTCTAACTGGATATTCCAATTCTATCTAATCTAACTCTGGTTCCTAGCTCCCTGAGTTGAGTAAAGATCATTTGCATTCAGGCAGTTCAGTTTTGAAGTCACATTTCGCTCCTGGGAAATCGGAATCAAAGGGTGGC
>NW_017728980.1:11099299-11112322 GCF_001723915.1 Gavialis gangeticus | reverse complement strand
GGGGGGGGGGGGGGGGGGACTCTTTTTAAGGACCAAAACTTCAACCACAATCTACCTTATATGTCAGGAGAGCTAGATATTTCTGTGGAAAATTACCAGCAGTGAAATAGTTAGTAGATAATGTTAATGTTTGAATTGTCGCCATTAGGTTTTGGGGTTATTCCATGAAATGAACGTGGGACGTTCACGTCTGTCTTTGATCTGCTGCTTCTGTCTAGCTCCAGGAAGTTTTGTATCAGTTCCAAATTTGGAAAAATTACATGTGTCACCCTAAGGGCTGGGCACTTCAGCACATAAATACAAGCTTGCAGGTTGCGAGCACTGGGAAGCCAAGAAAAGGAATCCAAGATGCCCCCATGGATTGGCTCCATGTGGTCATTGCTGGGCAACCCAAAGACTGTTCAGAGAGGAGAACCTAGTTAAATGCATTAGCTGCCACGAACATCTGTTATTCCACTTCCAAAGTTGTTAAAGCAAGGATCAGTAACGTACAGTAGGTACAGAAATAACCTTTTCATTTGACACTTAGCAGCTACAAGAATTACTTTCAAATTGTTTGACACTATAATCATGCAGATATGCACAGGACTTAATCCAGAGTCCCAGCGATCCATGTAAGCAGTGCAGCCACAAACTTTGAAGTGCCCAGTCTCAATAGATTCAGGGAAGGCCTCAGCTGGTGCGAATCCACAAACCGCTGCTGAGAGCAAAGAGGTATGAGGGGCTGGCCCTGGGACTTCGAATGAAGCTTCTGGGTGGAAGCATGTCAGTGGTTTGAGAATCCTACTGGCTACTGCATTGGCTTTTAAATCAGTGTTTGAACTAATGGGAATGGTGACCTGTAGGAAATCATTGCTTTGGCCTGAAAAACTTCACCGAGTCTCCTGCTGCGTTCCAAGGCACATGATGTTGTATGCGGCACAATGGAGCAGGTGTTAGCAGATCTTGAGTCCTAAATCTGAGTCTGATAATGACATTCTTGTCCAAGTCACTTGGCTTTTTCAATTCTTATTTCTGCAACGTCTCCACATGTGCATGGACCTTTTGGGACAAGGACAACCAGCCAAGGTCCCTCCCTGCCTCAGTGAACTTCCCTGCTAATAGACAGAGAGTGAAAAATGCTTCTGGAATGTATTGGCGGTGTGACTGGAAAGGTCAGGAGATAAAATCCGCTCTCCTCCCACACCCCTGTGCAAAGGGCCAGCATAAAGGGTTCGCAGCATATATCTAAGCTATGAAGGAGCCTTATTTGAAGGTCGAGCTCATCTTAGGGGTGATTTTTCAATCGTGCATCTTAGAAAATAATTGAGGAAAGACTTCGATGTCAGAGAAAAGCAATAGGAACAAAGATGAGATCCCATCATACATTGCATTAATCTCTTAGATGTGCCAATCAGAGAAGGGCTTTTTGAAGTCCCCCCACAATGCTCATGTCTTGACTAGCAAACTGCTACCATGGCACTAGCAATCTTTGCAAAGTGGATTAAATCTAGATCCCAAGTTGTTTTTGGTATGGAAAGACAAATGCCTACTGGAATAGAGTTAGCAAATGTCAGCAGGAGCAAGCTTCTAATGGATCCGTTCTAGTTTTAGTGTCAAAGCATCTGTTTTTACAATCTCTGGGTCAAAATAATTCTCTTGACTGCAATAAGGTTAAATCAAGGATGAATTTGTCTCTTACACGTGTAACTTCTATTGCAATCATTCCTCATTTACTAGAGAAAAGATACGGGGCTTTAAATATGGGGCTATCTAATCAGATGCAAGGAATATAACCAAACCCTCAAGAAATAAGGAATGCATGGGGAAGGCAAGCTCACTGAGCATATTTAAGTGCTCAGACTATTATCCATATGTTCTGCTATTATTGACCATTGCAAATGTATTTAGTCCAGTAGATGAAGCATAGTTGCACAAGCAAAGCTCCCATTTTTAAGAATAAATGGTCTGATGATAATTGGGGGATTTTTTATTTGTTTGTTCCTTCATTTTTTCCACCAAGTCTAGCACCGTTTTTTCCTTCTGTTTTAGGGGGTGATGGCTATAGTGGGAGACTATGCACGAAAAGAACAAGAAACACAAAAAATGGAGGCAATAAAAACAATGACCTCCCAAGCCAAGCCCATAAATGTCACTGTCATAAAAAAAATAGGGTCAGGATATAATCTGGGTCATGTCAGCATAAATCTGGATTAACTCCCCTGAGTGTAGTACAGTAGAACCAGATTTAATACGGTTCCTGTCCGGCATGTGATCCAGAGAAGAAAGCTCTACCTTACTTTTCTCCAACTGTTAAAATTTTTTTCCCTCCACTAATTTCAAGATGGTTTTCCCAGCTCCCTTTACCTCACTGTAGAAATAAAAGAAAGGGGAAACAAGGTCTGGGTACATTTAAAAAGAGAATAACATTTGTAATACCTCAGACCTTGAGAAGTCAATGAAAGTTTGGCTGTGGCCTTCAATAGAGCCAAGGTTTCTCCCTGCACGTTTATATACAAAAGGTCTCAAAAACTTTACAAGTCTGGAAGTTAGGCCTTCATTTTGAAGAGACCAATATCTGTCTCTAATGTGTTCACATCTATTGTCCCCTGGAGTTTAATATGGCAATAAGTGCTAAACACAAAAAATTGTGGCATGTTTGGGACCTTGGATGCCACTTAAGGACTAACTGGCACTGCTACTATATTTGAATCAGGCTCCTTTGCTGATAGCTCCCTAGCTTGTTGCATTCCTTATGGAGATAGGAGCGTAAGGCCCATTAATGCTCTCCACTGTAGCTGCCCCAGCTTTGAGTATCAGACGCTACTTAACTGATCTCAGGGATACTAGGTAGCAGAAGGTGGTAGTTACTGGTCTCCACAAGTGTGATTTAAATAAATTAGGGACTGTTGGAGGGCCACCTTTTTTTCTCAACTGCTGTATTTGCTGTATCGCAGGACATTCTTGATAGCAGCGTATGAGAATAGCTGTAAAGCAATATTTAAAAAAACAAAGATGTATTCAGCTAGAGGTTGTATCTGTTACTGCACTGAGGAGCAAAAGTGGGATTTATGGTGAAAGCAAAGGACTAGATGGCAGGAGAGTGAGGTTTTGTTTCCCGCTCTGTCACAGACTTTGGGCAAGTCGATTGGCCAAGCATTTCAATGGTGCCAATGGATTAAAGTTGGATATACTTGTTCACAGAGGCTGAGTACCTAGCTTCTATTGACCTTGAGTACTCAACTCCTCAGCCCTTTTGAAAGCAAACCCACAGCACTAGGAGGCAGGCATTTGAAAAACAAGAGCGTCCAAGAACGGAGGATATTTGGACCTCCATTCTGTCATTCTTACTCATCGGTTCTTTGAGCTCTAGAGGAGAAGTGCTGTTGCCCTAACCCGTGTTAGCAAGGGCCTTAGCACAGTGAGTGTGGGCCTTCATCCTCCATACCTGACTTCCCCATTTGTACATAGGAGGTAGCCTGTACCTACCTCTCACAAGGGGTTTGTGAAGCTTAACTCTGTACAAGCCATAATGTGCCTTGAGATCCTCAGATGGAAAGTGCTGTGGAAGGTTTAAATATCATTATTAAAATTACATTGTGAGATCCATGTTTTTATAGGAATAAATACCCATGTAAAGTGTCCCTTATTGGTGATAATGTTATGCCACATGGTATTCCCCAGTGCATGTGCAAAGCCAAATTCTACCCTGGGAAGCAGGGTGCAGGTCAAGATGGAATATACCTCATTCTATTTTGTCCTTACAGTTGAAGAGATGTGTTAGTTCCAAAAATATATATTTTTTTCATTTTGTACATTAAAACAACAAAATGATACACAAAATGTACCAAGGAAAACTAACCATTTCCTTGGACATCTGTCCCTGAGCCACACAAGGGTCCCTGGGTTTAATGTCTCAGCTGAAAGATAAATACAGTGAGCTCACCTCCCCCACTGGCTTGTACTGTGGTTTTTTACTAGTGACGTGGCCAAGTCCATTGAAATACATGGGCAGTGCTCACTTCAGCCCAGATCCTCATGATATTGCCTTTGGCCCACCGAATACATGTCCATGGCATTCACTCCATCATTTCCACAGGGCTCCATACAAGCCCAAGGGTCTACTCATGTGGACCGAACTGTTTTTCAACCGGATTTTGGGCAAAATTTATCTTGGGAAATGGTACAATCAACTTTATTCACCTCAACAAGTGCAGACTACATCCCATGGCTTTACAAACATCAGAGATTTGACCTCTTTTCAGGGAGAGCACAAACATATTGAACAAGTTTGAAATAGCACCAGAGCATATTGCCATGATTGTACTGCATTTTATATCAATCAATCAATCCATCTCTGTTTTAACTGATTTTTCATTTTGTTTGAGTGGGGACTGAATGCTTTGACAACTCATGGTCAAAAAAGGAGCCGAAGTTTCAAAAGTGTCTTTCAACATGGTCTCAATTTGTGTTTCAAACCTGTCCCTCATGCCAAAATGCAATCACAGGTGCTATTCCACATGAGCAAATGGAGCACAGTCTAAAAATCAAGCCCCAAAGGTAATGTAATTTCTGGAATAATCTATGGCATGCACTGCAGATTAAAGCTAATACATTTAGATAGCTTTTAATATAGACCTTGTATACCAGAGTACGTTGATGGGTTCAAGGCTGGCCCAAAATATGAACAAACGGGGCAACTGTCCAGGACAGTAAAATCAGACCAGTGGCATTTCTAGAGCTGCTTCTTTCACAGCAGTTTCTGATGATGGTACCATTAAGCATGTGAATGTGGGAGGGAAGAAGTTGGTGAAATTTATTTTGCCCCAGGCTGCGCAATGGCTAGGACAGACAGGTAGAACGGAAGGAAAAGTTTGGCCATTCTAGTTTTTTTCCTAGTGTGTGCATATGTGAAATACCCCAAATATTAGCCCATCTTGTCCGCCCCATTTTGGTTTTCACCTTGCCTTTCCCCAGGAAGCTCAAGGAGCCCAACGCTACAACAATCCACCTTTTGTTGTGGGAAACTACATGCTCTGAAGGCAAGATGAGGCCCTCAGGGGTGATCAAATGAAACAAGCACAAATAGGCAATTGGTTTGCAGATTCACCATTTACTGGATTCCTTGGGAATAGCTAATTATATTCTTTGCATGTTCAGACATGATACAAGCATGTGTGCACAGGAAAACCAAGTCCACCCATATTTTTAGCAAGCTCTTGTCCCTCCTGGTGTAGCTAGAGTTCAGGCAAGCCTCAAGCTTTACAGAGGCAGAGTTCTCCTAGCGGGGCCAGCTCCAGACATTCAGAAGATCCACAGCACTTCTTGATTATTTGTTAGGGTGCCGTTGCAGAAGAAGCAGGTTTTCCTCTCATACAAGAAATATCCCGCACCCTGTGATCAACAAAACGCTGGGGAGCAGAGGCCATCAGTGCAGCTTCTTGTGATGGCCAAAGGGAGTTGTTGGGGACGGTCTAGCCCGTTGGACTTTGCTTATCCACCTCTTTGGCACACACAACTCCAAATGATGCCCATCTTCTACAGCTTTGCAGAATCAACCAGCTGCAGCCAACACAGCAGCATCAACTTGGGTTGGTCAACTGGCCGTTGCTTTGAGTTTACATTAGCAGTCATGGTTGGAGAGGTGGCATCTGCTGAGGTCAACTGACCACTGGTTTCTTAGGAGTCCAAGCAATCCGTGATCAGTAGTTACTACCCATGACAGCAGGGCAGCACATCAAGTGCAGACTGTACAGCAAGACCCATGCTCATCCTTTATACACTGACCTTCTGTTTTTAAGCACATACAGCTTAAATCGCCCGTTACCATTGGTTCACACCATCAAGACACCACCGGAGGTCATCAAACTCAGGGCTCTGTGAGCAGAATACACTGCAGCATAGGCGGAAGATCCAGCAAAACAAAATGTCATAGACAAAATGTTTGTCAAACTTGTCGTGCTAGAGTAAATTACAAATACATCTGTTAGGGTTGGAACAGCTCTGTTAAAGGACAGCAGTTGTAGGGTCTCTGACTTCCCGAAACAACTCAATGTTCTGTTGCATTTAAGCGAGGGAGACTATGCTTTCTCCTTGAAAATTAGATATATAACAATGTTTTCACATTAGCCATATGCTCATCTCACACCTGCTGCAATTGCTGGAGCATGGGGTTAGAATTAAAAAAAAAAAAAAAAAACTGGCTCAGGAACATCTAGAAAAGGAACGTGACTTGCTTACCTAAATAACTGGTGTTTGTTCCCAACAGTAGCTAAGCTTGCATTCAAAATGCTCCTTGGTATGTTGAATTCATGTCCTTTCTTATAATGACCCTGCTCCTAAGATGAATAAATGCATGCATATATACACAGTAGGAGAGGTGGCATGGCCCATTGGAAAGGGTACTGGCCTCCAAGCCAAGAAACCTTGGTTTTATACCTTGCTCTACCAGTGACCTGCTCTCTGTGTCTTTTGACAAGTCATTCCCATCTCCATACCTCATTTTCCCCACCCATCCTTTGTTGTCTAGTGTAGTTTGTCATATCTACATGGCAGAGATGGTCTTACTATATGTTTGAACAGTAGTTGGCTCAATGGGGCCAACTCACTTTGTGTCATTCGGTACTACCTTGATATATATAAATAAAAGAGATATTCAAGACACCCTATAACACTTACTTGTCTGAGTAGTCTGGCAGTCAGTGGCAGACAAAACTGTTCATGTGAGTAAAGCTTTGTTGTTTTGGGCCAGTAGGAGAAGCAGTAAAAATACTGCATCTAAACCCTAAGCCATATGCCCTTTCCATTATTTAAATAGTGAGTAGGATATTGGCATTTACTTACAGCAACGTATGCTTAATTTTCTGTCAAATGGTATTGACTTCCATTTGTTTAGTGTAGGCATGAGTAATATGGAATGAGTAATACGTACAAATCCAAGTTAACCAATGTATCCCGCAAAAGAGTGCATAAATGTTGGTACTGGAAGCTAATAGGTATTAGATGCATCATATATTATTAGCTGAAAGGAGGTAACCATAGAGATTTCCAATAGCAGCACCAATGCCCTGCAGGTGCTTGTCTAGTCTGCTCTGCTGTACACTAGTCGCAGACAGTCTCTCTTTCTGTGATAGCCATGTTCCTTATGCGTAGCCCCTGGTTTCTGCATGAAGCCCCATACACCTGGAGCAAAAAGTGTTTCCCCAAGACCATGGGTCACATTCTTGCCTCCTTTACCCTACGGTAAAACTAAGGCAACTCCACTAAGATAAATGGAGTTGCTTCAGAGTTATATTTGGTGCAAATAATATCAGAATCTGGCCCTTTAATTGGATTCCAAATTAAAATGAAGAGATCTCCAACGTCTTCTGGAAGTTGGTAGACATGTTTCTAAATGTTAGGAAAGCAGAAAATGGGCAATCTAAGATCCCAGTGAGCCATGTCAGAAGATCTCAAACTCCTGTGTATGTGTGCAAATTATAAATCAAAAGGAGCCAGCGCCATAATGTTCAACGCAATAATGAACCTCATCTTGATAATGATTCCTTTAAAGAGATCAATTTTTAAAAGTACCCATTCTCTCAATCTGTGATTTTTATTATTGACTAACATTGGATATGCCTGCCGTCTTCAGTCACTGCCTACAAATGTCTGATCCCTTCATGTACAAAAGGAGCATATTGAAAGCCAGCCTGATTCAGCCTGCACATATCTGTAAACTTTATATTCTGGTATCTGTTTGTACAATAGCAGCAACATTGGAAAATATGTGATCTTTGAGAAATGCCGCATAGTATAAGATTTGATGAGATCCATTTTCTTGATGGCTTCTGAAAGATGCGTGTTAATTAGCTAAGAATACCACTGAATTATTTAATTATCGCTAGTTTTGTGCAATAAAATATGTTGTCATATCATACACTTTATCTTGCTGTTGCTGTTCATACTTAATGATGCTTTATAGTTAGTGATTTCCTTTGTTCTCCTCAGTAAGTGGGTTTTGGTGGTGATGGGAAGGGGGGCAGAAAAGGAAGGGAAAGGGAAAAATCTTAGTTTTAAAATAGAATGATGTCTATAGATTTTCCCACCTGCAAAATTATATCTCCAATTCCTGTCCAATGAGCAAAGTGTGTTTCCACGTTGCAACAGATATTATACACACACATACTTATGTCTAATGCAATGGGAAAGGTTTTTCAAAGGAAGAAGCAATAGTCAAACTATTGCCTCAAAAAAAAATTAAATCAGCAGGGAATGTATTTAACAAGGAAGAGGTAAATTATGATAATTACTCTGACTGGTAGGGTCCTTGAGCATTACTAATTAGCATTTATTGCCTGGATTATTGAAACAATGTGTGTGTTCTCAAGATTGAAGAAGAGCTGAGATGCTCTTTCACTTTGAGGGCTGGGAAAAAGGCTGGGCTGCAGGAATGCAGGACAGCACAGAGACTTCTCAACAGGATGAGCATCAGCTTCTCTCAGAGGTGCAAGACAGCATTTAAAAAACTTCTACCTTTTTGGGTTTGGTCAACCTCATGTGATTTTTTTAACCCCACATTCACGTACCAGCTTACTTGCAACATAGCCAATAGAAGCAAATAGGGGCAGCAAAAAAAAAACATGAAGAAAAAAAGCCATAAATCAGTTTAAATTGTTTGAGAACACAATTATTTCAATCGAGTCTAAAAACAGAGAAGACAAATAGTTATTTTCTTATTCTCTCTATGGTGCGGTAGTTTCCAATGGCAGTGAGTTTTAGTGTACCTACATCTGTATACGAATAGCTTACCACTTAGAAGAACTGAACTATGGCCAAAGATGCCTTTGTTATATGGGAACTAAAGAGTTAATTTAAAAAAAAATAAAACTACACACAGACTATACTTTCTCTCATTTTCAGCTGCAGTTGGCTTACCAGGACTTTATGTGCTAAATCAGAAATCAATTAAGACTTAATCAATCATCTAATCAGCACCAGCCATTTAATTGTGGGCGAGTTGCATAATTTGGTAACTGGCCCAATAATATCCTGAAGTTCCCTGGAAGGAATTAGGTAGTTCAATTATTCTCCATGTCTGCACCATGGCACTGTGCAACCTTTTGTACTGCTACAGCCCTTTAGAGAAAAGAGCAACAAAGCACAATTTTGGAACGGTCCAAGCTCTTCCACCTTTTGGCCCCACCAGAAACCGCTCCTTGCAGCTTAGCAGAGCATGTTCTGATGGACCTCTAACCCGTCTGAAGTCGCAGGGCCGAATCCTGCGGTCCTTACTCAGTCCAAATTCCTAGTTGATCTGGCCAAAGGTACGTGCTAAATTAGCATCTTTTGGGAGTGCACTATTCCAGTCAAGATGTTGGCAGGCGCGCAGGGCTGGGTTCCTCCCCACCCCTCCTTTTAATTTACATGCTAGGTATTACACAGATTACCTTGGAACATGTTATGTTACATCTCATTCTATGTGTTTTTAGTCAAATAATTTAGCATTTTCCTTTTCTCAGGACTGAACGTCGTCTTCAACACTCACGAAAATCAGGCTTGGCTCTTTATTGCTTCTAATTTTTAATCCACCCAATAAATGCTAAGCTATTTTCTCGGTAATTTGGCCCGTAACATAAGCCTTCTTTTCATCATTTACTTTATAGGGACTTCTGGTGGGGTCCAGAAAATCTGCGGGATGACTTTTGTTTTATCATTTTATCAAAGAGAAGACAATCAGAGCCTGGCAGTATATACCTACACACCTCCTTTATTTTGTTTGCAGCGAGGAAAAACGCTGTTGGATAAATTTGGGGTCGATTCCTGTTGGTTTACAGAGAAATAGCACTCTCCTGATATTTATAATGTAATTAAGTTTCAATAACACTGACATCTCAAAGATCACACGTGCACAAATCCAGCTCAGAAACCCCACTGAACCTGCGTCCCTTGTGTTCTGAATTAGGGAGTATGTGCTGGTAGGTTTTGGTGATGGGGCGGGAGTGCAATCTGTTTCGGTGCTTATTCCCTCCTTTTCTCTCAGGTTTCTTGCCTTCTATGTTCCAAAAATGCTCCAATTTTGTTCACCCCCTCCTTTTTTTTTTTTTTCCCAAATTTCAGCCAAGCTGGGGAGATCTGTATCAATAAGGCCTTACTTGTTTCGGTTGCACTATCCCTTTAAAAAGACAGCTCCCTCTAATTGATGTGTCTGGGCTAGTCTAGACTAGTAGTGATTGAACCAACTACCAATTATGTTATTCATTTCACTGAACTTCAGTGATGTGCTCGAGAGGGAGGGGTGAGGAACCTGCCTCTGCAGCAAAAGGAGCCTTTCCGATTATATCTATATCTATATCTATACCTATATCTATATTCTGACATATATATATCTATATCTATATATATAAACAATGTAGAAGCTTTTATTATATATATATATAGATAGATAGATAGATAGATAGATAGATAGATAGATAGATAGATATAAAAGCTTCTGCATTGTTTTGCGCATCTGCCCTTCCCCACATTCTCCGACTGCACCTACAAATCATCATCCCAAGGTTGAGAGAGAAGGCACGGTCCTTTCTGTAGCCTGTAGCAGATATATAAAACATGCACTAGCAGATATTGTTTCTTGCTACGGAGCTCAGAGCCCGATCCAAATCCTTCAAAATCAATGGCAGGAGTTCCCTTTTGTTCAATGGGCTTGGGATCAGGCCCTGCTGTCTCGCACTGAAACACAGATACACATTCGACACAATCGGATTTGTGGTATAGGTGCAAAGAAAATAACTATCCTAGCCAGAGTGCAACGTGAATAGCTCTCTTTTTGTTTTTTTCAAATTCGTCCTCCAAAGACTGTATGGCATTGTTTAAAATGACATGGCTTCGGAAGAGATTTCAGCGCAAATACATTAAATTAGTTGGAGTACAACCATTTCGACTCTCGCAGACAAAATGGTCTTTTCTCTCCCCCTGCCATTTGAAGAATAAGGATTGCAAATTAATTAGTAACATATTTCAAAGGGAAAGTGACATTTTTCCACGTATCTCAGGTGTGAAATCAATAGCCGGATAGCACAAAGGTTTAGTAGCCCTTAGCATATTCCGTTTGGATTTAAACACCAAAAAGGTACTGGAAATTAAATATAATCTAGGACAAATTTATAGCTTGATAATGAAATTATAGCACATTTGGAAGGCTTTACAATTCAGTGGTAAAATTCTGTCTGCATTTTCTGAAATGGAGCTCAGAGTCCTTGAAAATATAATATCAGAGAAAAAGAAATAAAGCTTTTCCAGTCCAGACATATCATAAACTGATAAGTAACTGAAATATTACACCATCAATTCATATTTTTGTTGCATTGTGTTTTAAAATAAAGCATTTGCATTCAAATATAAAACAATCATTCGGTGCCATAAAAAGGTACAGTAACTTCATTATAAATTGCCTGGCAGAACAGAGATAAGAAATACAGTTGCAACCATAATTAATTTTACAGCATTATAAAAATCTAATAAAGAAAAAAAACAACAGTGGGAACATTTTAACATTGCTGATTTCTGCTTCATCATTTACACACAATTTTGAGGTTAAAGCCTGGAAAGTTGGAGTTGTACGGACTAAAACAAACTTCAGCATTTGCTGGGAAGAATAGCAATTTGGAACCGTTTGTACACATATGCATTTTATTGTTTGGTTTATTTTCAAGCTAACAATTAAAAGGATCCAACCCGTCCTGACTTTTTTTTTTTTTTCTCCATAAAGCACATTTCTAAGATTAATCGTTCAGTTTTAAACTTGGAAGCATGAGGCATGCTGGGATTTCAGCTGAGCTGGTCTGAGGTCAAGCACCAAGGTACCGAGCTGTTACTGTTACGCTCTCAGGGTACTGTGTGTTGCTCTCAAGAAAGAAAAAAAAAAAGGTAGAGGCTATATTCACTGGCCTGCAGCAATGCAAACCTCTCTCTCAGGCGGATTTATATACATGAAATCACACACACATGTAAATATACACACGTACCCAGGTCTTTTCATCTACCTTTATACATATTCATACATATACATCTGTATCGTCTACATCTGTATCGTCTACGCACATCATTATCTATATATGCACATGCATGCACGTATTGTGTGCAGCTACAGATGCATACACACAGACCCTATCTATAAATGCATCTCACGCACGTATGGTTCTTTCTCTCTCATACATGCACGCGTTAATTGGAGATCATATTTTCAAGGTAAACGGCCATAATAAATATTACCCCTACCCTACAGTTAGCTGATCAGAGCCAACGAAGAAAGGTCCCCGTTTTACTTAAAGTTTTCTCTCTACTAAATGCAAAAAAAAACAAAACAAAACAAAACAAAGGAAAGTAAAGTAAAATAAAGATGCCAAAGCACAACTCACAGCTCCCAAGAGCCTAACCCGTGGATTTAAAAGCTAAACATCACAAGTTAGGGTCTCAGGGATTGAGAGGGGCGCACAAACTATTTCTTGCAACAACAGGGATCAAAAAAGAAATGGAAAAAGAATGGCAGGCAAATTCACGTCAGGGTTCAAGATTATAAAACAGGACACACAGGTGGAAGGAAAGAGCTTCTATAGGAACCCACTCTGTTGAGAGAATACATTCCATTTAAATACTTTTGATTAAAATCACAAGCAAGGCACAGCAGGTTCCTTACTGTTTTGAACAAGGTCACTTACTAAAATGAACTAAAACAGATCTATTGAAATGATTACGGGGGTGGGGGGAGAGGGGGAAGAGTTTGGGGTGGCGATGAATTATTTCATTGTTTCGGCTACAAAATAAATAAAAAAATAATGCAGAAATAATAACAGACCGGATATCTTTTTCCAGAGTCTGGCACAAAGCATGCAATAGCACATAGGCTAAGCGGGTTTTTTTTTTTCTCCCCCCTTTAGTAGTCCAGTTGGGGAGGGGTGCAGGAATATTACAGCGTTAATAAGAAAATTATTTCAAAACTCACCATTTGGAAGTGGGGAAGGTTCCAGTCTTCAGCAGAAGCAGCAGCAAGAAAAAGCAAAGGGA
>NW_017728980.1:11093835-11094152 GCF_001723915.1 Gavialis gangeticus | reverse complement strand
AGCATTGCCCAACAAATCACTGTCGCTGTCTGTCTATCTCTCTCTCGAGAGAGAGATTGTGTGTGTGTGTATATGGGGATCTGCTTGCATTTTTAAAACATCTTTCTTAAAAAATTCCTCCGCAGCTGCCCTTTGTGGTGCTAGGATTTTCCAGCCTGCCTCTTTTCCTCTCTTTATGGGTTTGCATTTGTTTTTTCTTTCCATTTTTTTTTTTTAAATAAACTGCGGCCCTCTCTTGCTAACTAGTACATCAGCTGGGAAGGATGAAGCCAAGGCCAGTTTAATAAGAGAAGGCTCCAGTCTGTCATTGGGAAAGG
>NW_017728980.1:11088005-11088835 GCF_001723915.1 Gavialis gangeticus | reverse complement strand
GAGACAGAGAGCTGATGCAGCCCCTCCACCCATCCCCTTCTAACTCTAGTGCCAGTATTTCAAGGGAAAACCTGGAGAATAAATCACCTTACATGCCTGTTGCCAGCTCCAGTGTTGCACACAAGAATTCCCCACCCCACCGTGTACACACTTGATATTTCCACAATAGCTCCTAGCTGCAAAGAGGCTTCAGAAACACAGCGGAGTCAATTCTGAGCTGGCTTTTACACCTTGCACAGCCCCAAAGTCAGTGGAGTAGCTCAGGGTTTGTGGGGAGGTCAGAATCGGATCCAGAGCTCGCTACATCCCCCAGATAAATAATATCGGTCCAATTCCTCCGCCGCCGCCTCCCTCTATTCAGTTTAGGCCCTGGCAGTGCAGCGGAGAGAATCAGAAATGTACAGGGGCCCTGAGTTTAAAACGCGAAATATTAGCCATTCATTTCCTTACGCAGCTGAAAATATTTTGAAGCCTCGGGCATTTGCTTGATTCGTCGTCTTCCTCTCCTCTCTGATCCCCCCACCCCTTTCCCTTTTAGTAGAAACAGACAGGCTCGGGATGCCAAGATCATGCAGGCTGCCGTTAAATCTTTCCCTTCAACAACCGTTCCAAATAGAAATATCAATATGCCAAAGAAACACGGGGTGGGGGGACAACAAAGAATAAGAATGATATTGCACTTGGTTCTTTTCTCACCTCTGGAGTCTCAGACCATTCACCAAAGTCCTTCCTCGTCCAGGATCTCAAATCTTTTCTCCTTTTTTTTTCCTTCTGGATCAGCCAGTCCCGGCATCATTAAACTATAGTCCTCCTCCTCCTCCTCCTCCTCC
>NW_017728980.1:11087663-11087919 GCF_001723915.1 Gavialis gangeticus | reverse complement strand
CTCTCTCTCTCTCTCTCTTTTTTTTTTTATTAAAAAAAAAAAAGGTGGGGGGGCTGCTGGTGGTGGTAGGGGGAAGTAGACATAGCTGCATGAAGTGGCTGCCTTTTAGAAAGCACATTTAATCTTTACTGGCTCCCCTAGGCTTCAGTGAAGTAGAAGGGAAAGGAGAGGAGAGGGGGAAAGAAAAAAAAATACAGGCAAGGGAGGCTGTTGAGGGACAACAAGCATCAGGCTCAAATCAACGACCAGATGAGAT
>NW_017728980.1:11082259-11082663 GCF_001723915.1 Gavialis gangeticus | reverse complement strand
CACCAGTGACATGTTTTCAGTTGGTGACATGCATCATTTTAGATGATGATATACTTACTTGTTTCTCTTTCTTTCTCTTGCTCTGTCTCGCTCTGTCTCTCTCTCGCACACACGCACACACACACTCACACAGTCTCACTCCTGGAAAGCTTCAGTGTCTGGTTACAGACTCTTTTGGATTCTTACCCCCCTCCCCACCCTCGGCCCTTGCCAACTATCCTACAGATTCCTTGCATGCCTACTTAAACCTTTAGCAGAATAAGGAATCAATACTTCCCCCCTGCCACCACCACCCACCCAGCCCTAGTAACCCCTCCCAAAATATCTTTTAAGCTCTGCTGGGACCCTCCCCTGTCTCACCCCAAATCACTATCACATCTCCAAAGCTGGGGCCATTCTCATCA
>NW_017728980.1:11073822-11077259 GCF_001723915.1 Gavialis gangeticus | reverse complement strand
CCAGCCCTTCTCCTAGCACTATTTTCAGAAAGGGAGGGGGTGAAGGAAGTAGGGGGAGCTAATTTTGAGGGCTGCCCAGCTGGTGTTGGAGGATGGGACGGGTGGATTGGAGCCCCCTTGAGTTGGGGAGCTCCAATCCACTTATCTAGCACAGGTTGAGGAAACTCTAGAAGGGACCTCCCTCCCCACCCTCGGCCCTTGCCAACTATCCTACAGATTCCTTGCATGCCTACTTAAACCTTTAGCAGAATAAGGAATCAATACTTCCCCCCTGCCACCACCACCCACCCAGCCCTAGTAACCCCTCCCAAAATATCTTTTAAGCTCTGCTGGGACCCTCCCCTGTCTCACCCCAAATCACTATCACATCTCCAAAGCTGGGGCCATTCTCATCATTTCTCACTTCCCCTTCCACATCTTGGAGACAAGAGCTGGACTGAAACCTCCCCTCCTGCTAACACTCGTCCCTTCTCCCTCCGTGTTGCAGTGCATCAGACTTGACTGCCAGCGCCAGATACTCTCAAGCATCTCCCTGACTACTAATGAGACCAAAAATATACCTCTGGGTCAGGGCTCAGGCCAGACACGGCATTATACAAATAATCATAATAAACCTCCCTCCCAGACAGCGAGGCACATGGATCAGGTATCCCATCCTCTTTTTGTTAAAGGAAAAATGGGTGTGTTATGGGGGCGGGCGGGGAGGGTGGCAGGAGGATGGTCGTGGTGGGTCTACAGTTTTTTTGCTTAGCATCTCACTGGATCTGAATTTTAAAAGAATACAATTAACCACTACTATCTCGGTTTGCTTTCACCTCCCTCCCCCAAGCCCCCGCCCCTCTCCACCACACTGCAGCCAGCAGCATCTCGTGGAAATAGCAACGCTTTAAGTCTGCATTAAGGAAGGCAGACTCTCTGTCTCATGCTTGCGATGACTTCAAAGCTGACAGTCTCTCCCCGCCATCCCTCCACACCCACCCCTCTCCGTTCAATGGCAGTCTTGCTCTCTCTCACACCAGACTATATTTGCAATATGTGCTAATTTACCAGCTATATGCCCTTGGATTTTAAAATGAACTCATCAGTCAATGTTTCGAGCACTGATGCTAACACACAAGCGCGCGCGCGCGCACACACCCTCTGCTGCAGACATGTTACTCATTCTCCATGCATTTCCTCTTCAAATGTCCGTCAGATGCATATACACTTCATTGATCAAACTAAATCCCTTGATAACGGTAAATAATAACACAGACTGTTAACAACAAGGAAAAAAAAAGAGAGACAGAGATGATGACTAAATCTGTATTGTTCTCGAAGAGGCTGATCACTGCTTTTTTGCCAGAGCTGTGCTGGTACAAAGCAGACTACAGGTACTTCCCAATATAGGAGACCCACACCTAGGTATATCAGTGACTAGTAACGCCTTTCCCAAACCACTTCATTTACCTGGACTGTGGGGGGGAGTTAGCAAGTGATCGTGCCTCATTCTACAGGGATCACAAAAGGGGCTTGTTGAAAACCAAGACGCTGTTCATTCGAAGAGCATCGAATCCTAAATAAATAAGAAGGGCTCTTTGTTTTACTACACGCACTGTGCAGACACTGAGGGACAGGCTTTCAAAGGTATTTAGGTGCGCAAAGATGCAGATAGTTGTCTAGTCCGACTAATTCTCACAGAAATCGGTGTCGCATGGGAGAAGGGCGACACCAATGCCAGACACCAGGTTAGAAACCAGGTCAAGCACACCTCTGTTATAAGTAGCCAATATTTCAAGGGCTTCAGGGGGTTTTTTTTTTAGTTCTTACTCGTTTCAGGGATTTTAAGTTTGCTGCAGCTAGGATGGGAAGGAGGGAGCTGTCTCTTGAGACTCTGGCTAGCTGGACGTCTTGTGTGGGTCTGGCAGAGGAAAAGTGACTATGGAATAAGTGTTTGGGAGGCTGGTGAGGGTGGGGCTGTCCAGAAAGCTTTGACTCACTGGGGTACCTCCCTTGGAGACAGGAATTACTCAAAGATCATTACCACCAGCAGTCTTTGAACATAAGCGCCTTCTATATGCATCCAAAGCTCACAACAGTTAAATGGGCATGTAGAAAAGTAGCTCTACTGCTATACAGTACACGGGTAAGTTGTGAGAAACCTCTAGGTGATGGCTGAGGTTATGGAGCAGGTCAAACTGGATGATTATCAAGTCAAAGGTGCCGCTGAGACCCATGGCCTATTGGGTTAGCATGGAGAATGCACACTAATTCATGGCACGCAAGGAAGGGGTGTGAACAGCATTGCATCCAGGCACCTGAATGACCATACCTCAGTAAAAATGCTGAGAAGTCTAGAGAAACACATATGGAAAGTATGCAAAAAAATTTGGAAAACAAGGAAGAACTGGGGCTATTTAATCTAGGGCAGAGAAGCCTCGACAAGTGATTTGATAACAGTCTTCAAACACAAAGAGGGTTGTTATAAAAATGATAGCAATCAAGTTTTTCTCCACATCCACAAGAAGGACAAGCAGCAATGCGCTTATATTGCAAAAAAGGGAGATTTCAGTTAGATGAGAGTGGTTATGCACTGCAAGAGATTCCTTAGAGAGGGCGTGAAATCTCCATCACCAGAAGTTTAAAAAAATGCTGGTTAGACCAGCATTTGTCTTAGTCTAGGCAGAGATGATCCTGCCTTCGCTTGGTGGAGATGACCACCTGAAAGTCCTTTCCAGCCCTGTTTTTCTATGATTTACAGCTGCAACAGACTGGGGGACATCGTTTAGCGCAACTCAGGTTGTGCTCCAGCTCATGCCTCTGATGCTGTAGCAAGATGCTTTCACTTCTCTGCCACCACACCCAGGCACTGGAGAAATGGAGCAGCCTCAACATCGACAGGCGTGACTCTTCCCAGTTACACCAGTGTCAGCATCACCTGAGCATGCGCTGGACAAGAATGAGCCCTCATCTCTCAGTTAATGGGGATGAGCATGCCTGTGCCTGCTGCTCATCCTTTGACCCCCACTGGGTGATTTGCAGCACTGTGCAGGAATTTAGCATCACAAAGAAAATTAGCATATTGTTCTTTACCCACACTCCCCCGCCCCAAAATATGAGAGACATTTTTAAGTTTTGCTGCAAACACATCATTTCTTTATACAATTTAGTCAAGCCTTTGGAGGATACTTATTTCAAGCAGTTAACACCTGACCCCAATTTCTGTGGGTAATTAGTGAGCTAGATAACCACACAAAGTGGGTAATTATTTAGTACCCAAGGGTACTGTACAAGTGGGTAGTGGCTGGCGATCTTAACAAAAGCACATCTCTAATTATTGTATCTATACTGGCAATGTTTAAAAAATACAGTTACTCTCTCTAATGATCCATGATAAATCAGTAAACTATTTTGCTTCCCTTACTCATATATATATATATATATATATATATATATAT
>NW_017728980.1:11071584-11073778 GCF_001723915.1 Gavialis gangeticus | reverse complement strand
ACACACACACACACACACACACATATATATATATATGGTGCACAGATATACACACACACACACACACACACACACATATATATATGGCAGGTTCTGACGATAAAGTGAATTAATGCACTCACCTTTGGAGACCCAGCTTTGAAATATTTGGAGGTCCCAAGACAAATGGAGACATCTGGTTTTATAAGTTGGCAGAACTAGAAAACTCTGCTCTAGAATGGACTTGAATAGTAGTGCTCATTACTGAGCAGGTTGGCTGAGAAAAATCATAAAAGCTGTGCAGAAAGAAGCTTACATACCTCTTTGTATAATGTGCCTTAGGACCTATTTCTCACTTGAGCAATTGGATAATGTTGGGGATAGTTTTATAGTGAAAAATATCCCCCAGTCATGTTTGAACATGGCTCTCTCTCATTTGGTATAGATGACTCAAAATTCTTTGAAATCCGTGTTCATGAAACCTGTTCTATCTGTGTCCCGGCCAGAACATTTTTTGGTAACATGGTTAAAAATATGTTGAACTCAAACCTTGTGATCCTATTATCCAGGCCCAGTTTCAGACTTGTGCCCCACTGTTCAGTAAGTCAAAAGTGTCAGGCAAGATTTTGCACAATTTCAACTGGGGTGGGGGATTATCTTCAGGCAGACATCAAACAAACATGGAAAAAAACAGCCAAAAAGTTGAACATTTGGGAACATTATGAGCATGTGCAAACAAGAAATGTACTGGAAATGGTTCCAGAACCTTAAACATAGTGGTCACTGCCCCAGTGACCACTATTTGCTATATTACACACACACTGAAGGATGCCTTTTAACCAAGACATTACACTCATGGCAAAGCACTTTCCTTTTTTAATTGCTTTTATGAATCATCACTAGCATCTGGGCACATTATTTACTAGACCTGCAAAAGGCTTGTTTTTCAAAGACACAGACTCAGGAGACTAAGGGCCCACAGGCTGGCATGAAAGTTGTATCCTTAGCCCTCTTCTGGTACGTAGCATTTGTACATAGAGTGTCTTGCCCCTTTGGTGGTTGCTCATACTAAGCCCAAAACAAGGAAAAGCAGCTGATAATCTGCCCCTGACCTGTGTCCTGCAAGAATCTGTGAGAAGGAATAGGTTGTGATAAAGCAAGCATTCTCCACCCCAAACGTGCCTCCATCCTAAAACAAAAGGGATGAAAGATCACTGGACCTCTCCAAGACCCATTTAAACCTTGGTTTCTCTCTTGAGGTTAGTTAATAGTAGTTGTGATGCAGACTCCTTTCCACTAGAAACCTCATAGAGACCTAGAGACAACTAATCTCACTGCACCTGGTTCAGGCCATCCAACATGCCAGGGACTGATAACATTATTTGGTCATTCTTGACATAAGCTGAAGTCAAATGGGGAGATGATTGGGCCTTTAGCAATCCCCTCCATGGTCCAGGTTTCAGGAAAGAGTCTCGTGATCTGAGCTACACAATGGGGTAAGAGAAGTCTTGTAGAAGGAAAGGATGGAAATATGGAAAACAGAAGGGAAAGATGCGTTTTATTTTTTATCTAGGACAACTGTTCAGGAACTGTGGATAAAAGGGAAAGACCAAGCAATTTTCACTCCTCCTAAGTCACAGTGGGGACTTACATAGGAATCAGTAGCTCAGCAAGGAAAAAGATGGGGGAAGGACTGATCTGCCAGAGAAGATAGCTTAGTGGTTTAATCATCACATCTAAACCACAAGCTTTCCTGTGACCATAGGTTACTAAGCTCTCTAAGACTTGAACAAGGCCCTCTACCTTCCTACAGCAGATGAACAAAAAAGGCTTCCATACAAGTTAGCGTGTAGAGGTCATTCACATGACACCGTAATGACTTTGCATTTGTCTGCTCTGTACGAACAGTTTACTTCCTGTACAGGTAGGGTTTATGGTTTTGGGTCCTTGTGCAAAATGGTGTACTCTTTCCATGCTGTGAAGTGGTTAGTTACCGATGTCAAGCCCCAGACACAGTTACATTTCAGTGCAATGTATACTTGGTAAATCACTTTGAAATCCATCTGGATGAAAGGCGCTAAAATCAACACAAAACATTAGCATTATGTTTTAACACACCACAACTAACTATGACAATCAGGACTGCACTCTGAACCTGAGCTACAGGACAAATACACACACACACACACACACACACACACACACACACACACAC
>NW_017728980.1:11065093-11071476 GCF_001723915.1 Gavialis gangeticus | reverse complement strand
ACCCCCTATTAAATACATATACACACATACATACACATACTAGGCCAAGCTGAAGTCATTGGAGTTGTGCCAATTTAAGAGAAGATCTGGCCTATCAGTTTGTATTTCCATTCCTTTTATTAGGTAACGGAGCTAACCAGGGAACGGGAAAAAGAAGCATAAGAGAAAAATGGCCATTTGTCTTTCCATTTCCATTTCCAATTTCATGTTCTAGCAACTTGGCCCAATCCAAGGAGGTGCTGATCTTCACCACTGACGTCAATGGGAGTTAAAAGGTTCTTAGCACTTTTCATAATCCATCCCAGCGGGCAATTTGGAAGACTTGCGTTTAATTGTAAGATAAGGCTTTGCCAAGTTCATCCATGAATATGACTGACATGGGGAAGGATACAAATTATGAAGTTTAAAGATGCTTGTAAAGGGTGATTCTTGTGAAAGGCAGTTTTCAGAACCCACTAGTATCAACATCTTCTCTCAGTGTCAGCAAACAGTTTGATGATTTAAAGCTTCTGATTCACTATTCAATTACATTGAGAGTTTTGTGGTTCATTGTCCCATTGTGAGTCAGTGGTAAAGTTGTGTCACCTCTTCCTACCTCCATTTCCCCATATGTAAAAGGGGCACAATAATGCTTACCCAAAATCCTGGTGCCTTTTAAGATCCTTAAATGGAAGGTGTAATGTCCAAATTATTCTCACTGTCTTTGCCTGATATCTCATTTGGCCAACAGCAAAGGTGGAGTTTGGCTGATGTGACCGCAAGCTCCTCTTCAGCACCAACAATTCAATTTAGTCTCATCCTTAAAAAAGTAGCTGTTATTTTTCTGACTCACCTGTATGCTCTCAACTCCAAACACAAGGCATATTAATGGAAGCAAATCACTTTAATTGAGCTTTACTTGACAGCTCATGAGCTTAAGAGTGTTTTTTTTCTTTCACAAACATGTTTGTCCAAGGTCTCTTCACTCTAACTATATCTTTTTGTGGATAATGGTGGTTATAGTGAGTAATCCAGTCACAGAGCAATGGAGCTGCACTAGTCTAGTAATGCAAGACAACCAAGAAGCAGGATGACGCCATTTGCTTTGTACCACAACGGCAGAACATCAGAGAATTTGGCCCTCGATTTGGTGCAGACATGGGTTTGGTCTGCAAAGGATTAACCTGTCTTGAGTTCAGTAAGGTGGTTTTCTCCCCTGACCAACCCTTGTGTATCTACAAGTTGTCCATGATTATACGTGGATAAATAAGAGGATTTTTAAAAAATATTCCTGTTTTTCAACTCCATTCTGGACAAGTGAGTTGGCTTTTAGACCATGTCATGCATCAATAAAATCCTGCGTTCTAAACAGCAAAGTCTTAATTAGCCGTGAAAGATGAAAGAGGCAGACAGAAAGGTTGACGTCCTAGATTGTGTTGGCAGGGTTTGCAAATGGAGACTGCCATCTTTACCCTGCTGGAATTGGCTATGGTTACTACAGAAGCCATCGGCTATCCACTCTATGTGTTGTAACAGTTTTAAAAACATGGACAGAGGAGAATTTCAGATAAAGCATGAGCTTGCTGTCCATGGGAACTGCATCTTGCTGCTTGTCTGTCTAGTGCTTAGCATAATGGGGCCCTGCCCTGTGATCATGGTCTTTAGGTGTTACCGTAATCACACTGACTTCACCTCGAAATGTAGATAGGACCATGTTTTGACCTTGCAGTTAATGTAGTCAGAAAATGGAACCATTTTGCTTAATGAGGGGAAGTCATTGTAGCAAATGCAGTACAATGAGATTGTGTAAGTGTACATGGCTTCTCAGCTGGTGTAAATCATGGCAGCTCTGCTGATATCAACAGAATTACGCTGGATTTTATAGGCTAAAAATCTGGCACCCACTGTTCAGTGCTTGTTGGAGAGGACCGGGTTGCTGAAGATGACCACAAAGGTCCCATTTCAACCCCTACCTTCTCTGGATGCTATGATTACGACAAGAAACTATTCATTTCCAGGTCTTTAATTGCAAACAAACGCGTACAAGTTAATTTCGGTGAATTGCGTGATTAGCCTTTTGCTGCCTTTGAAAAAAGTAAAATGCGGAACAGAAAAGATTTTTCATTACTGCTTGTCTGTAAAATGAGACATCCCTGTGATTAATAACAGTGCTGGGTGACCTACATTTCAATAGACAAGAAGCACTAGGATCGCTTTGAAAAGAGGGAATGTAATCTAGTGATTACAGTTGAGAGCCAGGTGTCTGGATCCTGGGTTCTATTCCCAGCTCGGCCATTAATTCACTCTGGACCCTTAAGCAAGTTACTCAGCCTGTCTGAGCCTCAGTTTTCCCCCACGTAAAAAGGAGCAAGGCTGGCACATCTATCTCATGTGAGGAGAGGGGTTCTGACTCTGAGGCTTAATTAATGTTTGCAAAGAGCTCTGAGACTATAGGCTGGGAGAGGCCCACGGCATTATCGTCCTCCCGCATGTTTCAGACGCCCGACACTTTTAACAAGTGCACAGTTAAACTTTAAAGGAAAATAAAAAAACGAGTTATTTAAAGGATAAGATGCAAAGCTTGTTTTACAGGTTCTTTCAGCCCGCCGATTACTGCCTTCAGCTTCAGTAAGGAAAAGCACAGGGACAATCATTTTCCCAGCACAGAAGGGTCTTAAATATTGCTCAGGAGCTAAATGTAAATCAGGAAACAGCTGAGTGTAGAAGACTAAAGCCTTTCAAATGCTCTCAGAGCCATCCTGGTAGGGGAAGAGCCTAGTACAGACCTGACCAGTGCAGCCTGATCCCATGATTAGGGCACTGAATTAAAATTAAGAAGAATCCTATTGACCCGCCATGCTTCCAGTCTCATCTTTGACTGTCTAGACTGTAAACTTTTTGGGGCAGAAGGTCTTCTCACAGGGTGACCGTACAGTGCCAAGATATATAATGACAGGGGATGGGCCTGGGTGAGATCTTCCACATAGAAATATCCCTTTATTGTGAGGAGACTTCAGCTCCGGGTCTGAACTCTGTGGCAAGGCTCCATTAACCACCAGTCACCCCTACCTCCCAGGAGACGAGGCTTAAAGTCTTACTATATGAAGGCTCAGGGATTTGTTTTCAGTTACTTCATTGGCATCTAGAGTCTATTAAAACACTGGCAGCCAAACACATGAAAAGGCACATGACAACGTGCACCAAGGTTAGCGTGTAAAGGAAGACGCTACACTCGCCACGGACTTAAATTTGGCCCACTAGACACTTCTCTAGGAGCCTCTGCATACCAGAAATAGCAGCAGGACGGGAATACTGCAGCCAGTCTCCCCATTCCTGGTGCCAGTCTATAGTTCTGCATGACTGTAATATTGTAGCGCTGACTATATTACACCCAAAGCTTAATTTAAATTGTTTTCAAATACAAAGCAACAACATAGCATTTCTATGGGGCTGAAGAAGGAAAGCAAATAGAGCAAACCTGACCGTATGTCTTCTTGAGTTAACTGGGAAAGATAGTCCAATTATTTCTTTTAAAAAATGATTTAAATGTCATAATATCCTTTGGAATTGGGTTTTCTTTGGTAGAACTGTATCTTTCAATAGCAAAATTGCTCCATTTGAGTTTAACCATCTAGTGAATGCTTATGTGTGTGTGTATATATGGTAATACACACACACGCATGCCCTTCTCATGTATCCTATAGTATCTGAACACCTCAGGTATAGAGATACATGAGTCCTCACAACGACCTACATAGGGAATTATTATCACTTGCTTTATAGCTGGGGCATGGCAGCAGAGAAGAAATAAGTGACTTGTCCAAGGCTGAACAGGGAGACTGGGAAAGGACCTCAGGTCTCAAGTCAAAGTCCAGTCACTCAATCCTAAATCCTTTTTCTCCCATGATTGCAGAATCAGAAAGTGCGAAAAGCACCTCAAACAGACAAGAGGGAGGCACAGTGGATGGTAAAACAAGACTGAACCCTGTGAGCTAGCTTTATGACACGAACAAAGGATCCTGGACGACAGAGATTAGTTTGAGATCGCACAAGAAGTGTCACCGGCGGCCTGGAAACATAAGGACAGTAATCCACCTTACCCTTGGCAGAGGCCCCTTGACAAAGCATCCTGTTGCTGATAACCAAGACCCAAGCAACGTGAATAGGAAAATTACTTGCTCTCCACACACGGCAAGAACAACAAAGTCAATCTAGCCAGGAAATCTGTTCTCCAAGCATTTTCTGCCTTCTTCACAGACTTGAACTATTGCTATACAAGCCATTCCTGATTAACACAGTGCCCCCTTGGGAAAGCCACAGTATTACTATTGATTACTATTCCCTACCTTCTCTCAGCTCAGACGACAATTCAAACCACTTCAAGACCAAAAAGAGAAATGGATCCTTTTTAAGACAGCAGTGTTTTTCTTGCCTATTTTATAATAATAAAAAAAAGCCAATTAACATTGCATTTTCTCCTCCATGCAGTGGGACCTCTTAAATAAAGATGTATGCTATATATGTAGGGACTTGGAACTGGAGCTGCCACAGCCCATTATTTATCCACATTTGCTTCAGACTTGGCCAGCCACCTAGAAAACCTGCCAAGACCTCTCTGGCAGCCTTTCTCCAACTGTTCCAGGAAAACATGGACTATTCAAAGAATTTTAGGGCCTCACAACTCAGTTTGTCACACTCTCCCCATCTACTTAAAACTAAATCACTGAGAAATTGCTCTAATACCCTATTAAAGATTTAAAAATATATTTCCAATGTTCTTCTTCACACTGGGTTTTCTGAGGACAAATGCACATTAATACATTAGTTCAATATCTACCTTGCTATATAATGCAGCCTCAAACAGTATGAGCTTTTTCACAATCAATAGGGCACAAAGATGCCATGGCACTCTTCCATAACCTCAGCAGAGTTTTGCCTGTGAATTCTCCCTCTTGATCACATTTTTAAAGAAGAACAGTAGAGGTTAATAAATATTATCCTTGCAGTTTCAAGTCTCTGATATCCAAGCAAGAGCAGACATCATTTTGAAACAAATAGTAAATGAATCCACTGTTTTTTTTTTCTCTCTCTCTCTCTCCTTGCTACCACTACTCTTCTCAGGCTGTGGTTGAGCAAAGCAGCTGAGCAGGTGCTAAAGTCCATATGGCTTCCAGTTAAACACATGCATAAACGCTTTGCTGAATCAGTGCCCCAGTCAACAGCATACTCTTACCGCCACCATTAAGAAATGAATTGAAAGTGGAGTCTGTCCTGGGGGATCGCACCCTGGTTGGCAACCTTCTCTGAAGCCCAGGAGGACAATCTGAGATCATCCATGCCAACAGCAGCAGGGCTTAAGTCAGGGAGGTTGACATGGGTAGCTAAGAGCAGAGTTTGCTGCACCTAACATATACAACCTTCTTGTACGGTTTAAACAAAGAAAGACACCTGCTTTATATAATTTAGGAGGTAGGAGAGGGTTGGAGACGAGGGATTTGATTTTTTTGTTTTTTTAACGGTTCTTCCTGTGCTTAGGTGTCATACATAATGCAAAGAATCATCATATAATTCGGTGTATTAATTTATGGAATAACTTTTAACCATTGGCATTAAAATGTATTGAAAACCACCCATCACACAGCTCAGGCAGAGCTCCCATAGATGGACACTAGGCCTGTGCGAAGCGGCTACCGTTCGCTTTGGATTTGGCCGATTCAGGTGACAGTGATTTGATTCAGTGATTCGAAACACTGTCCCAAATCGATTTGGCTACTGCCGAATCTCTGAATCTCCAAATCAGCCAGGTCCATCCCCCACAGCCAGCAATGGCTGCCCTGTCCGCCCTAGCTCCTGGCACATGGGGAAAAAAAGCGGTGCTGCCGGGCAGGGGGCGATCCCCACTGCCCCATGCTCCATGGGGGGCTCTGCATGAGCCCCCCAACCCCCCTCACTCCCCCACCCGGGCCAGCTCTGGCCCTTTAAGAAGAAAAAAACCCCTAAGAAAACATCTGGACTCACTGCTTCTACTGGAGGGGGGCAATCCCCACTGCCCCACACCATGTGGGGGCTCTGCATGAGCCCCCGAAGCCCCGAGGATGCTGCAGGAGCAATGAGTCCTGGGCTTCTTTGGTGGGGGGGAGGGGTTGTTTCTTAAAGGGCTGAAGCTGGCCTAGGTGGGGCACCCATGAGGGGGGGCAGGGGAGGGTTGGGGAACTCACGCAGAGCCCCCCATTCAGTGTGGGGTGGTGGGGGGAAGCGGGGATCACCCCCCTGCCCAGCAGCCTCCGGTGAGCACTAGGGCTTTTCTTTAAAGCACCAGGAGCTGGGGTGAGCGGGAGGGTGGGGGCAACCATTTGGGGGCTGGAGGAGTGGGGGGGAGGTCAGTGGGGCTCGGGGAGCAGGCA
>NW_017728980.1:11044802-11064993 GCF_001723915.1 Gavialis gangeticus | reverse complement strand
GGGACTGGCAGGGGTCCCCCCATGGTCCCCTTCCCCCTCCCCCAGCCCCTAGTACTTATCAGCCTGGAGTCCAGCTCCAGGTCCCTGCTGCAGCCACCAGGGACTGCCTGAACCATCGAAGCTCTCCCAATCTTTTCTGAAGATTTGGAGAGATTTAAATTGATTCAGACCCTTAAATTGGTCCCCTGATTCTATTCAGATTCGGAGATTCGGCCACCGAATCGCACTGTGTCTCCTCCGAATTGAATCACCACCCGAAGCTTCGCGCAGCCCTTATGGGCACTATCCGGTTTCTGTCTGCCTGCCCGCCACAGGATCGGGCAGACAGGCTTAGGAACCAGCTCTAATTCCAAGACACACCAAGCGCACCCCTTCCCAGTCTTGTGAGCACTCTGGGTTTGCAATTCACTTTGTCAGGGGCTTGTGATAGTTGAGGCAAATAGAAAATGGACTTTGTAAGGGTTACCCAAGATCCATCACCCTTACATCAGTTAGCAGAAAGCCCAGGCAGTTCTGCACACAAGGACAGACCCCACCCGTGAGCAGTTTCCAGCTCTCTCACCTCTCTGAAACATTATTTTAATTCTGAACAAAAAGTCACCCAGGTAGTCCACAAGTCCATCTGCAAACAGCTGCTCCTCCCAGTGATGGGCTCTCTTTCCTGTGCAGCCAGCTTATTTGTTCCTTGGGTAGTCCTGCAGTTAAAACCGGACCCCTCTGATATGACACCTCACCCCTTCGTGCCCATTCTCTGCCCAAGCTTTCTGTAGCTATATGAGTATCTCCAATTTTCCCTCGACTCTCACCGACTCGGTGTTTAAGACCTTTCAATGAACCCAATCTTTGCTCACCGATCATCTCCTGCAGGAAAATCCACTACCCATGCCCCTGTCTGCAGACAAACTTGACTGGACATTTTTTCTTGGGTTTAAATCACCCCATTGTCCTCAGGTGCTGCTACTTGAATAGGAATCAGCTGTCCGACAACCCTCTGTTTTCCTACGTCGGGGAGATACAGCCCTGACAGTGTGCGGCTGACTTCACCTACACTGAGGTATCTGCGGTGCTGCAACTTCATAACCTCAGCCCACATTCGTAAGTCGGAAGTAGAAAGATCCCCAAATTATCATATCACTGAACAGTCGAATGATAAAAGGGCTGGAATACGTAGCACTCTTTCACTCAGTCATTTGTATTTGAGGATTACCTCGAGACTCACAAGGAGATCAGGGACCCATTTTGCTAAGCACCAGAAAAACACACTGGGAGAGCATCCGTTTCTTAAAGGGCTTGCAATCTAAATGGGAAAGTCAAACTAAGGACAGAGGGGAAGCGGATATAAAGGGACTTGGTCACCATGTACTGAGCAAGAACAGACCTCAAGTCTCTTGATTGCTATATTTTGCCCTGCTCACTAGCCTGTACCCCCTATGTAGCCCCACGGAGGCTCTATTATATTGAAAAAGAACTTATAATGACTGTTAGTGTTGCTCAGGCCATGGGCTAAGGGACTGTTTCACCAAATGCACTTATTTTCTCTTCATATGCTCAGCAAAAAGCCTTTTGTCTCAGAATCTTATTTCCACATGTTTGCACATCAAGGAAGGCCTGTGTAATGTTCTGCACTTGGGACAGGAATCCCTTGCCAGTATTTGGGGAAACTTGGCTCAAGTCTAATGAATGTAATTATATTTCAATTGTAAAGAGGCCATTTCCTTCTTTCTAATGCAGGGGCTATAATGACCAATTAAATATACATAAGGTGTAGGCAGAAATGGTTTAAGAAAGTTACACATTTTTAATGCAGAGAATTAGCCAGTGCTAACTATTTGAACATAACAGGATATTATGGTAACCCAATGTCCTCTTACTCTAAAATACTTCTCAGTGAGCTGACAAAAGGTGTGTGCGCTCAGTGTTTCTGCATATGAGCCTATGTGTATGTGTGTGTGTGCGCTTCGCATTTGGCTATGAAATTGTCCTTTACTGAATGCAATTCAGAATGGTGTGACAGTCCCCATCAGGCTAACAGAGCAAAGAGAGTTAGCTTTGCTCAAGATAAAAGGGGGCCTTCCACTCCTGAATGATCAGGACCACGTAGTTCTGGCCTTGATGCTGATATGAAGTCTTAAAGCATAACCAAAGCCATAACGTCCCTATGAGCTTGTTACACTACTGTGATTATTCCTTGCAGATTGAGGGGTATTCTGCAAAGGCATATTCTAGCCCTAGCTAAAGAATGAATTAGCAGGCTAGCTATAGCATTACTGGGGTGCTATTCCGATAGCACCTAGATGGTTTGCTTCCTGAATGACCTGTATTGTTGCCACCTTTATTCACCAGTTAGTCTCCTTTTTATAAATGAGGAAAACTTCATGGCTGAAACAACTTGGGGCCATTATGGGTCATTAAAACAGATTTCCATATTTGAGGAGCTGTTGCAGAAGGAGACCAAAGTCCACAATGAACACTAACAGTTTTTTGTCTCATAACGAGAACGTATTTGCTTCCATCTTTCTTCCCGTTCTTCCTTCCATTCCTCTTTTATTTTCATTCCTTCCTATATTTTCCCAGTTAAAGGTAGCAGCTTCTTTCATGAACGCAAAGGAAGGCCAAGTGGAGAGGAATACTGTTGGACAAGCTGCAAAGGCTATTTCTTGTGAACCATCTTCTGATATCACAAGTGTTATTTCTTGTCATGGAAGATGAAAAAACAACAGAAACTGAAGAAAACCAGAACTCTTTTTTTTCCCCCCTTGATAGAGCTGCTTATAAAGAAAAGCGCCAAAATCAACCTTGGTTCGACTCTACAGAAGCCCTAGACAGTAGGCAGGCGTTCTCAAAAGCCCCCTGAAGTCAGTCGATACCAGTCAAATATTGAATCAGGCCCAAAGACTACTGTGAGAGTCGAATCAAGCCCCAACTCTTTTCTCAGCATTCCTGTATGTTTTAATAGTTATGATAGTGCTGCGGTTCCAAGAACTGTTTTTTAACGAGGTGGTAAAAAGGTCAGAGCATGTGTTTGAGGTTAAGATGCAGGCTTGCAAACTGAATGACCTGGCTTCTATTCCTGGCCCCTCTCGTGATACGTTTCGTGTCCTTGGGTAAGTAGCTTCACCCCTCTGTGCATTAGTTTCTTCATCTGCGAGCATAAAAATATCACCTTGTCTCACATTTACAGCTGTAAAGAACTTTGGGATCTTTGTATGGAAAGTACAACATCACGTTAAGTTAGGAAAGCCCATTTCAATGAAACTTGGAAGGACAAGAGGGTGGCTGATTTCTCTCCCCTTATTCAGATTTATGCTCCAAGGGCCAACTGTGTGAAGGAGCACAGGGAGTACCAGATTAGACAGGACCGCAGGTCCATGTATTCTAGTATTGCATATCCACCAGAGGCCAATACTAGATGCTTTAAAAGAAGTGTAAGCACCCCAACCAAGAGAAATATTGGATAACCTGCTCCCTCTACTAGGTCTCATTCCTGGTCTCAAAAAAGTAGAAACTGGCTTTAAAAGACTCAAGCTCTAGGGATCACCTCTTTTCCAAAAAGTTTATTAATATTAACTACTAGGATTCTGGATATTCTTGGTATCCAATGTTGGTTTGAATCATGCTAAGTTCTTGGTCCCAAAAGCTTCCAGTGGCAATGAGCTCCACAGTCTAATGAAGCATCATACATAATTGTCTTACAATTTCTGAATTGTTGTTTGTCACCTTGTTCATCTATTAAGGGACAAGAAGAATGGAAGCAAACACTGCTCTTTCACGGTGGTATTTTATTTACTCCTACTGCATGTCCTTTTTTGCTTCCTTTCTCACGGAAACAAACTTGGTCTCTTCAGTCTCAGAGTGCTTCAGCACTCAGTGTGCTCAGTCTTTTTTGAACATGCTTAGATTGACATGCAGCCCCGGTCCCAAACAGGTTGCCGTCCATGGCCCCAGTAATCCAATGGGCTCCACACACACTTAGACCAGGATTCAGATTGGTTCCTTAAGTGCCTACATTTGGCTTAGATGGAGCTGAGCTGCCTACATTCAAAAACAGTAATTCCTATTGGCCTTATTTCAGACACAAAACCTAGTAGGGTCCCTGAATTCATCAGACACCTCCGTTAGGATTGTGAAGGTCCCCACTGCCTACACTACTTCTTCTGCTCAGGCTAAGTGGTGGTTTGGGTGGTGCACTGTGGTGCCTAATTCCTGCCTAAGCTCTGTTGCGATTCAAATTCTTGCAGGGAGGGAAGTCCCTGGACTCCACCTGAGCCCTGAGAAAGCCCTGCAAAAGGGTGCACACAAACTTTGTCTAACTCCTACTGACAGCACTGAACTCAATGCAAAGACAATGGTGGATAGGTTGTTACCCACCGAATCGTTGAGCCCAGAAAGTGGGAGATTAGTGCACAGTTCCTCTCTTTAAAAGTTTCAAATCCACATCCCCTTTGGGCAGAGGAATGCCCTAACCCCTGGGCTCTAGAATAGGCCAACTAGGGATGCCATCTGCCTCTTTCTGTTGAAGTGGGGCCATCGAGGTTGCAAGACTTTTTGGGCCACAATGCAGAAAACAAGAGGGAGCCTCCCTCAGGGATCCTAGCTATTTTGGAAAAGGGGAGTCTCAAGCTCCTGGCTCAGTTACTTAGTCATTGGATAAAAACCAGTTTATTCAAACTATCGTATCGTCTCATTTGCTGAGGGATGTTGCAATTTGGACACATCCTAGCGGCATGTGTAAAAATGGCCCATTCACAAAAATGCTGTGCTCCTACTAGTGCTATGCATGCCATTTATACATCACTTAACTATAAATAACTTGATTCTGACATTTAGCTAATACACTATGAAAGCAATACCAGAACGTGAGCTGGAGGTGTCACATCTGTAACAAAGACAAGCTCTTGAGAATCACGGTCTTGTTACAGACCTTGGGAAAAAGGTGAAACTTCTGGCAGCACTAGGGTGACTCACACTTCATAATGAAGGGTTGGGATCATTCCTCTGTGGGGACAGATCTTCAAGGGAAACAGGAAATTGTACACCACATCCTTCCCTCAAGGATTGACTTTTCCTCTGTCTCTTCCCTAAATCCATGGATCTGCTGCTAGCCAGGGCCAGTACTGAGAGCCTGTGACTGCACTCTTCCATTGCAGAAGCACCCAAAACCAAGTCGAATGGAAGCAGCCAGCTCTCAGCCCATCTTCCAAATACAGAGAGGCCAGCTCCACCTTCCTGCCCATATAATAATTAAAATATATGAACCTAAGCATGTGCAACATGGAGCAACTGCAAGCCTTCCAAGTCAGGGCTACTGGATCAGTTTTCCTTTGGAAAAATTGCATGGGAATGCTATTTTGGGAAAATTGCAAGAAAGACCTTTGGGGTCTCCTTCCTAGGAGAAATTTCACACGTTCTGCTTGTTCCATTCAGGGCTAGAGTCACTTGCAAAAATGTCAAAATTCCCACTAGCTCCATTTCACTTGTGCATGCAGGAACTCAGCAGCCTCACCACAATAGTCAACCTAAAACACAGAGTTTTGCTTGGTTTCTTAAACAAATCGCAGGCTTTTCATGGCTTGTCACTGAAACCATCAACGGGGCAACAGAAGGGAGAAGATGGTTCTGCGAGTAAAGCAGAAGGGACGATCTGGGTTGAGTTCCCAGCTTTACTGCTTACTTATTGTAGGGCCCTGCATTAGTCTCTTCACGGATCTGTATTTGGATTCTGATCTCATTGACACACATGTAATTCTACTGGCTTCCACTCACCCCAGTGTAAATCAATCAATACGTGTTTCTAATTGATAAGGACAGATCTCTTGCTTATTGATTACGCTTTGGTACACACAGACACACACACAACACACATACCCACCCACTTCCCTCTAGCGTCAAAAGGAAAAGTGATCAGTGTTCCTGAGGTCTGAGTTCTGAATCTTTGTAATGAAAGTGTCTTATTTTTAACACCGTCTGAGTAGCTTTCAAGCAGAAGCAGTCAGAATCCGTATTATGTTGTGCAGTACCCTATCATCATCATCGTAATTTAGCTCACAAGGTTGCTGTGCTTGGAATTCCAGTTATGACATGAATTCTATACATTTTATACAGATTTATAAATGGCATCAATAGAACACTCAGGCCCTTATTCATTAAACAATGAGTCATTCTGGCATTCCAGTTCTTACAAAACTTTTATGTACAAATTTGGCTCTACTTGATGCATCTGATTCAGCAACAGAAGTGTTGCGGCACAGTTCGGACTGGGTGTGAAAACAGATGAAAGGCAGTTTTTCAATCCCCACTGAAGTTCTACACTAGTGCAATGAGTTGGTGGGTTTTACTGCACGGCCTTGCTGACAAGGGGGCACATCATAAAAACTGCCTTTTGGTGGGGATAGTCTTAGCCTAGATAACAAGGACTAAAGGGTTAAGGAAGAGCAAATCTCTCTCTCTCGCTCCCCCTAATAGGTGGAGCCTCTGAGGTCAGGTTTAAGACCCATTGAGGGAACAGCTGGAAGGAAGTTTGCCTTGCTGCCACCTGTGACACACTTCATAGATTCATAGACATTGGGGCTGGAAGGGACCTCAGAAGATCATCGAGCCCAGCCCCCTGCCCCAGGGGCAGGAAGTCAGCTGGGGTCATAGGATCCCTTGCTCTTTAAACATAGCTCTTCCTAATGTGACTTTTTTCACCAGCATTAAATTCAAAGGAAATGTGGAAAAATAATAATTAAAATAAAAGCAGCAGTGTACCTGCTTGAGACTTGTTGATTGCTGACATGGAAAAAGAAAAAAAAAAAAAGAGTCAGACTAAGAAGTGAAAGGGAGGGTTTGGCCTTATCTTTTCTCACACCACTGAAAGAGCTTGCTAAAAAGAGCTGCTGAAGACTCAACCAGCCAAAGAATTAATCTCCAATTTATTTTCTGCCCGTGGCACCAGTACCCAAGCCTTCATTTTCAAAAGATATTCCAGATGGTCTAGAATATGAACCTGAAGTGGAGGGTTTCCCCCTCCCTTGCCCATCCCTGCCCCCTCCAAAAAAAAAAGAGGAATAGGGCCAACCCCATTACGGCCCTATCTATCAGGAGCTGCCTATGCCAGTAAATGCACAGTACTACTGTACTCCATTGTCTGCAGCAGAAACACAGGGGCCCTATTGTTCAGCTAGAGTACACTATCCTATTTTCTTTTGTTCTGCCACCCGTGCAAATTTTTGGCACTTTGCTTTTGACTCCAGGTTTAAAGGGACCGATCTGGGCCCAACATTTCAGTTTATTCAGTAACAAACATTTTTGTCGTGAGTTTTGTTTCAATCTTCTCCTGAGCTGGCACTGGTATACTACATACCAGCCTGGGAGAAGGAATGGACTGGAAATTAAACATGAACACAAGTGAAACTTTTCACTTTGCTCATTGTCCAAGCCGAGAATAACCAATCTGGCAATTAAAAGAATTAGTCACCTTCCTTCTGTTTCATCCTCCTTTCATCTACAGCTCATGGGCTAAGATGTACGTTATGACTGCTCTCATACTCAAGGGAAGAGGTCCATAGTTGTAACACTGCCATATACTTCTGGAAGCCTTTTAAATGACAGATGATGGAAGCCATATGATAGAAGCTTAATTATATAAAGGGCATATGGAAGACATGTGACACAAGGACATATGGAGGACATGTGATAAAAGGGTATCTGAGGACATGATGAAAACATAATTAGCTGAAAATCTAATACTTCTATCAGGGGAGACCTGGAATAGTATTTTCTTTCATAACAAAATAGACATCTTGGATAACAATTGTTGCCACCGCCACTCCTGAAATGATCATTTTTTCCTGTATAGATAGCACGCCTTTTTTTCTTTGGAGCCATGTAAGTTCTGTGACTTGCATAGCTATCTTGTACATAATCATACGGCCTTGTAAATTAAAAGGTTTTAAGCAGCCAATATATATGTGAATGAACCTGATGATCCATCACTTTGCACCTTATGCTGGGAAAGTAAAACAGATTAAAAATGCTACCACCAATATACAGGTGAAGCATTTTGATTTGGTTGCACTCCACTTCCATCTGCACTTGCTTTGCACACGTGATCGCAAAGTGGAAGACAAGGGGAACAGCTCTGCAGTGCATAGAAATCAGTGTGACTTGTCAGTTTTATAATCTGGACTTCAAATATTAAAAGATTAGGGACAAAAGATTTCAAAAGCATTGCATTGGAAGAGTCCTGCTTGCAGATGTTGAATGCACTTGCCCTTGTAAAATACCACTAGCTCCAACATTTGCCCTGTTCTAAAGACTCAGGGAGTTATTTACACAGCACAGTAATGAGACCCATATCCTGTTGGAAACAAAGTACAAGTAGAACCTCACTAATCCACACTTTTTGAGCCACATGCTTTATAAGCTGCTCAAGAAACTGGCAGGCTCTTGCGCATTCTGCAAACATTTAGCACTAGAGAGCTGTGCTGAGGTCTCACATGACTCCAACTCCAGCCTTTTTTGTGAAATGGACCTCTGCACAGTTCTTCCTTATGCCTTCCGGTACCATCATAAATTATGATGTTGGTTTAGAGTTTTCCAAACAAATGAACTAAGTGCATATTTCCCTCCATTTTCAAGGTATCTATTCTTTTAACTCACTAACTTTGCAAAATTATCTCATTAGCAATAGCCCCCAGTTGTGCATGTGAATTTGCTATGTTCTTCCACCTGCTGTTTTTGCAGTTATAGAAAACTTCTTCTGGGCCTTGATTAAACTTTAGGAAAACCAATCCCCACTAGGCCATCAATGGGGTCAGAGCCCTCATCATTCAAAGCTAAACACCTAAGCCTGTACTGCTTGAGTTATAAAACTAAGGGCCGATTTTTTCAGGTATCTAGGTTTGAATGGGAGTTTAGTGCCTACGCACTTATGTAAAGCCTACTAGTTACCTAAATCTATGTGAACAAGTTGCAGATTTATAAACTTCTTTTACAGTCCTTGTTACCAGAGAAGGATGAAGAACCATGCTTGGGTAGTATATGCTGCATGATCACAGTCGGTCTCAGCCCATACCCACTCTCCATATCTTGAAATGTGCAACTCTGTTATCAGAACTGCAATGGGGAGAGGTGTGACTGGATGTCTTATGACCTTGACATGCATAACAAAACTGCAGACCTAGAAAAAAAGCATGGGGATTGGTACCCTGGCTTTGTAGCCAGCGTACCTCCCCTGTGCAGCTTTGGTGGCACAAGGAATAGCCTTACCCTGAACTGTCTTGTCTTGTGCCACCAGCACTAGTCACCATCCACTCTCCTTGTTCCCTCCACAAGTATACCTAGGCCTCACACATGATCACAAAGTGAGGCATAAGTTAGGGTCTGGTGCCCAGAATAACTAAGCGACCCATAATCACTAGTCACAAGGCTAACCAAGGGACATACAATCATCCAACTCAAGGATGGATATAGCATGTGATGCTTTTCATATTACCTTTGGAGCCTTCTGATGGTTGACCATAAAGTCAATACCATTGCGAGGTTGTCATGGCGCGTTTTAGGAATGTTACACATTCGCATGATCAAATGCTAATAAAGGAAAACAAGAGTTACCAGTCCACTGATTTTGCTAAATACTTATTGATAAGGTGCCAAAGAAAAAAAGCTGAGAACGAACATTTGACGTCCCATAGGGGTGAAACAGCTTTTCCATCTGCATCTTACCTGCTCCTCCATGTTCCATGTGTCCAGAGCAAGCATTGCTGAGGAATAACGGTCTGTCACCACGCCGTTTTGTGCAAGACCCAAGGAAAGCTAGGAGGTTGTACAGTTATCTCCCTTGGTGTCATTCTAAACTATACAACCTACTACCTCAACCTGGATGCATGCAGTCAAAAATGCTGAAAGCTACCCACCAGTTCACAGCCAATACAATGTCTACTTCAAAAAAACTAAGTACTCTCATCATGCCACCTGCTAATTTAGCAATATTGAATGCTTTGCTGGTTAAAAAAGGGCACAGAAACAAATACAGCTTTCCATGCTGCCCTATATTAATAGATGAGACATCATAAACCAAGGTTATGACTGCTGTGGGCACAAAAGATCCCTTGTCACTTCTCATAAGAGGAGAGGTGTTGTCCTTGACCAAAACTTCCTTTCCCATCCACCCAGAGGCATCTGTATTTCAGCAGAGAAACTCTATGTTAAAATCAGTAAAGTACTGAGGAATCCTTTAGGATAAAAGGTGGCATATACATATCTATGATGAAACAGCAACTTAATATTGCCTTTGAACATGGACCTTGGCTCTTGAAGGCCACCACATATTATTGTGGATCTTTGAGCAGCAGAGACAGAAGAACTTGAAAGCAGCAGAAAGTTGTAGTAGATTTTTACCTTGTATTGAGCCCCCATTAGGGTTATTGTTAGCAATAAAAAGGATCCATTAGGTCAGCTGAGTTCATCTCACCAGCAAGAATAAAATACTGTCTTTTCATAAGGCAGACCTGGCATCTTAAATTCCACTAGATCATAACCAAGCGGCCACGATGCTCTCATTTTAAAACTCATTCCTATTAACCACCAAGGTGTTACTTAGGGCAGTAGTCTATTTATTACAGCTTGCAAATAGGAATGAGCTTCAGCCTGAATGAAATACGCTTGTCCTGATACTGGGACCGAATCAGTTCTGCCTCCCTCCGGGGAATGCCTACTCGGGCATACGTGTTCGTTGTTGGAAGAGGATGAAGAACAAACCAAACCTTTAAAATTCGTAGCTGTGCCTGGTGACAGACACCTCTTCTATATACTGTTTTGGGACATTACAGTGATGGCACTGACTTATGCAAAGAGCACTAGCATTGCTAATTAATTACCCTCATGTCCTACGTCTGTCTAGATACGAGTTAATTGGGGGAAAAAATAACTCCTCCCTCTAAAGTCTGACCATTGCCTGTTAAAGCATTTATGAAAAAAAAAAGTGACTGATCTTGAAAGATTTAAATCTATAGCCTGTGGTCAGTGTACCTGGTGTTTTCCATGGACTAAGTTCAAGGAGGGGCCTTCTAGCCTATATGCTCACTGAGAAAATATCTAGGCTTTATCGTAGTCAGCAGCACAGTTTAGTGCAATATAGTAACAGTATAGGCAAAAGGAAGCACGGCAACTTTTCCAAACCGAGAAGTTTCAAGGGTATCACCTAGAAGAAGGAATCAATGTTAGAGAGGGGATAAGAACCCAGCCAGACGCGACTCCCCAGCCCAGTGCTCAGACCAGTAACCTTGCTGCTGCCGACAAGGTACTGTTGGATCTGGTTTCATGCTGAAACCAGCCCAACTTCTTATTATGGGTGACCGCAATACTCTCGTTCTTAAGCACTGGATTTCACATCTAGGGACAGATGCTCAGAGGGTGGGATTAACACCGCACGGTTGCAGTCAATGGAGCTGCGCTGATGTACAGGGTCTGTGAATCTAGAATCTCATTGAATTTCCATAAGAGCAAGGCACTTAATTCCCCTTTCCACCTTTGCAAGTTCCCAATCTCTCTTTCCTTTTCTACAGATAATACAAGTTCACAGACTGACCCACTGGAATACCCAACCCGGGGTGTAATCATCTTTTCCAGCAGCTCATCTTTGACAAATATTTTCTCTCATCTAAATCTTGCCATTGCTGTTGCATCTCATTGCGAATAATAAGGACTACGTAGTGTGATTAAGCAGTAAAAATATTGACATCATTACTGCATTTTGACTAATGCTGGCATTCTGGTCCATGCATTACATATTGAAAAGCTTTTACCCAGAGCTGAGTAAATAATCCCAAACTATTTCCTCAAACGTTTGCTCTAATTAAAAAAGAAAATAAGAAGCTTTGTTTCAGTTGTGCTTTCGGTCCTGTAGTGGTCACCACACATGAATGAATATTGTACCAAAGGGGTTTCATAGAAGTAACATTTCTGAAAACAACCAACTTTCAGTTGAAATTGCAGACAGTGATGTTAAAGGCTTTGCTTAACTGAGGCAATTGAGAGTTCAGCCCATCTGATCACTGAGAGGAGATAACAGCAATAGAAAATGAGTGTTAAATCAAAATTAGCCACAGCGCGGCTCAGCTACAAAATAAGGAGTGAATGCTGCTGGTTGTTTTTATCAGCATACAATACACTGAGAATTATTAGTAGAAATTATTATGGGTCAGATCCCGCTCACCGCATCCAGACTGGTCAGTACTGGGACTTTGCTGCACAAGTGCACACCTTGAAATCCACCTCAGTGAGCGATGTGAGAATCATGTCCTCAGTGAATTATTCTGGATGTATAAATGAATGGGGCTATCACAGGATGATCCTAAACATAGGAGGATGCCACGTTTCTTTCAGGAGCAGTCCTGTTTTTCAGCTGGACTACTGAAAGGGCCATATTTGTAAAAACTCAAAAATTTGAAATAGTTTTGAAAATTTCTGTGATTTTTTTTTTTTTTTGCCCACCTCTTCCTCCTCCCTTTCTCAGCCTCCACCAATGCATCTGCCAGATCCCAAAGGCTTTAACAGGTGACTCCTGCTAGCACAGAGCTCTCTCTTGGTTTTGACAGCTAGTGCTACTGAAGCTTTGCTTGCAGAAACACCCTAACCCTTCCCTCCCCTTACCAGACCACTAGGCTGAGCAGGGGAGTTGAGCTTCATTTAAAACAGGTACTTCCACCAAAAATACCTTGGACCTGGCTCTCGGTCCTTGTTCAGATCAACAGACATTTTTGTCCAAAGAGGTCCTAGAGAGTCTCATATATCATTTACACCCACTTCAATGCTCCTAAAGTAGACCTGTGAATAGGGACCTTGGTATAAAGAAGCATCAAGCCCTAACATTAAAGGAGCCTTCATCTCCAGGCCTGATCCTTAGCTCACCCTAGATGTATTTTTTTTTTTTTTTTGCAGCTCCAATCTCCTGCTGATCAGATTCTCCTATTTGTCTTCTCCATCCCTGACATCACAACCTCAGAAATGTATTTGTCATAGCTTTGCGCCTTTGGCGGATCCAGGAAAGTGGCATCCTACAAGAAGATGACCGCCTACTCAGTACTGCCCCACTCAGCTGGGTCAGCTAGAGTCTCCAGCAATAGCTGATTTAGTTGAGCAATTACAATCGAATACGAAAGCATGGGTCACCTAATTACGTCCCACCTTAACTGCACCCTGCAATTCCTTGTGTGTATGGGGTATGCTATCCTTTATGGAGTTAGACTTGCAGCACTGGTGCTTTTCAATGTACCGTCTTCTGGTTGTGTGAATTTCCTTGTTTGTTTTACAGTGATTTTAGTCAATTATGTCTTTACCCAATTAGTGCAATTATAGCTAATTATGTAATTAGGGTAAATATGTGCAGTCATGTAATGACAATGTTCAATTATGATATGTATTGATGTCATAAAAATCCTTATTAAATATAGTGGTAGGGGAAAGTGCTCTAGTTGGGAAAAGAGTCTGTTCAAGTTTGTGCACCTCTGGGGGGGTTTTAGAGCATTTTGCTCCTTCATAATCCAGGAAGTGATTTCACACAGTTATGGACAAGGGAAATCTGTGCCATAGCTGAGCCAATTTTCTGGAGAACTGTTTTAAAGCAGCACTGTCATCAGAAATACACCGCTTTAAAATGGTGCCTTCTTACTCAGCAGCTGTTCTTGTGGTTTCAGGATATATGGAGCAGCTGTATTGAAAAATCTGAATCAACCTGTAATTAATACCGTACTCTAGGCACAATCAGACCCAGGGGTTGTAGCTATAAAATCAGTACAGGTTGTACCATAGACAGCAATATTTCACAAAATTGAAGGGATATTGGATTAGGATGTATGTCTTGTTCTGGAGAAAGGTATCACAGAGAGTACTACTGGCAGACTTTAAGTCAGGCTGGTTCTGGGCCTGAATCTGAATCCTGGCTCCTGATGTGGCAAAGAAACTCCAGAGAAGTTCGGGAAAGTTCAGATCTGGACCTGAACTTTATGGCTTTAACCATTTTGTTAATGCTGCCCCAGTAGATTTGTTCCTCATTACAAATATGAAAGAAACCCCCTTTCTACCCAAAGGTCATAAATATTTGTAATTTTTTTTTTGACAAGCAATAACGTGGCCTCATTTCTGAGTGATCATTTCCATCTCGAATATTTCAAAATTCCTTTTAAAAACACATCTTTTGATGCAAAAATTGCTCTGTCAAAATGCAAAGGAAATTATAATTTCAAGGAAGGTAAGCCTCTCAGTTCCTCCCCCCTCAAAAAAAGAGTAGATATTCAAAGGAAATATTGCCTGAAAAAAATCACTAGTTCTGTACAACTCTAAACATTTTTACTGATAATTTCTGCTGACTTGCAGCAAATGAGGGACATAAAACATTAGTGATGCCAGGTCAGTACAGCTCTGGGAAAGAGAAACAGGGTTCTGTTCTGTCTCATGTATCGTCAGCTGAGATTTGACTATAAAATGTGCATTTTGGGAAAGATGTAAAAAGAAGAGAATGGACCTACCTTTATTTTCAGATCTCAACTAGGCTCTGTAGGTCTTGCAATTGGGGGGTGGAAAGCTCTTGCACTGTGCAAGTTTGCTTAAGTCATGGAGAAAAAACAAATACAGAAGCCCAGAAATACCCCAATTCGAGGTCCATTTTAGTCTTGAGTGAACTTTTTTACATCTGACTTTTGAAAACCTCAGGCATAAGGGAATTTACAATGGAAATGGTGATATGATTGTTAATGGTCCACTCATGAAGCAGCGAGTAATCTTTCAGATGTGTTTGATGACACACCGTCACTGACACTTTGAACTTCAAGAGGCTCAAAAGTTCCCTCCAGCTCAGAGGAGTTTGGATGAGGCATCAAACTCCACTGAATTATCACAGATGCAGAGCATTTGTTTAGAAATCCCCCTCTATTCAGCACTGTTGAGGCCACATCTATAGTACTGTGTCCAGTTTTGGGCCCCACGCTACAGAAATCATGTGGACAAATTAGAGAGAGTCCAGCAGAGGGTAATGGAAAAGCTTCAGGGGCTGTGACATGACTTCTGAAGAAAGGCTGAGGGAACGGGGCTTATTTAATTTGGAGAAGAGACGACTGAGTGGGGGATTTGATAGCAGCCTTCAACTATCTGAAGAGTGGTTAGAAAGAATCATAGAAAGTTAGGGCTGGGCAGGACCTCGGGAGGTCACATCTAGTGCAACCCCCTGCTCAAAGCCCCAACTAGATTATCCCAGCCAAGGTTTTGTCTAGCCGGGTTTTGAAAATCTTCGAAGATGGAGAATTCACCACCTCTCTGGGTAACCTCTTCCAGTGTTTTATTACCCTCCTAGTGAGAAAATTCTTCCTAATATCTAACTTCAACTTGCCTTGCTGCAGCTGGAGCCCATTGCTCCTTGCTCTGTCATCTGCCCCCACAGAACAGCCCAGCTCCATCCTCTTTGGAGCCGCCCTTCAGGTAGTTCAAGGCTGCTACCAAATCCCCTCTCAGTCTCCTCTTCTCTAGACTAAATAAGCCCAGTTCCCTCAGTCTTTCCTCATCAGTCATGTCCGCTGAACCCTCCCCAATTTGTCCACATCCTTCCTCTAGTTGGGGGGCCCAAAACTGAACACATTACTCCAGATGTAGCCTCACCAATGCTGAAGAGCGGGGAATAATCACTTCCCTTGACCTGCTCGCAATACTCCTACCAATGCAGCCCAGGATGCTGTTAGCCTTCTTGGCAACAAGGGCGCACTGCTGGCTCATCTTCAGCTTATTGTCCACTGTAACCCCCAGGGCCTTTTCTGCAGAGTCAGCCCCCAGCCTGTATTGGTGCATGGGACTGTTCTGCCCCAAGTGCAGGACTTTGCACTTGTCCTTGTGGAACCTCATGATATCCCCTTCTGGCCCAATTTCTTTTGGTCCAATCCTCCAGTTTGTCTAGGTCACCCTAAATCCTGGCCCTACCCTCCAGTGAATCCCTGCGGCTCGATGTCACCTGCAGACTTGCTGAGGGTGCGCTTTGTGCCATCTTCCAGGTTGCTGATGAAGACGTTGAACAAAACCAGCCTCAGGACCAGCCCCTGGGGCACTCCACTTCATACTGGCTGCCAACTAGACATTGAGCCATTGATTACTACTCTCTGAGCTCAATGCTCCAGCCAGCTTTCTATCCACCTTACAGTCTATTCATCCAGCCTGTCCTTCCTTAGCTTGCCTGGGAGAACATTGTGGGAAACCATATCTAAAGTCTTGCTAAAATCAAGGTACACCACATGCACCAGTCTCCCCACATCCACAGAGCCAGTCATCTCATCACAGAAAGCAATCAGGTTGGCCAGGCATGACTTGCCCCTGGTGAACCCATGCTGACTGTTCCTAATCATCTTTTTCTCCTCCAAGTGCTTAGAAACGGATTCCTTGAGGATCTGGCTCCATGATTTTTCAGGGACGGAGGTGAGGCAGACTGGTCTGCAGTTCCCTGGATCCTCCTTTTTCCCTTGAGGATGGAGCTGGACTGTTCTCAGAGGTGGCAGATGAAAGGACAAGGAGCAACAGTCTAAAGTTGCAGCAGGGGAAGTTTAGGTTAGATATTAGGAAAAACTCTCACTAGGAGGGTAGTAAAGCACTGAAACAGGTTACGCAGAGAGAAGGTGGACTCTCCATTCTTAGAGGTTTTGAGGACCTGGCTAGACAAAGCCTTGGCTGGGCTGATGTAGTTGGGGCTGGCCCTGCTTTGAGCAGGGGGTTGGACTAGACGTGACCTCCTGAAGTCTCTTCTAATCCTAATTTTCCATGGATTCCATGATAAATTCATTTGGATTCAGCTAAGCCTCAGAAAAGCAGACCCTTTTCCTAAAGAGATTTTCTTTTGAAAGTTGTCAGCATCTTTCCAAAGCAAGCAAACAAACAAAAATTAGCTTTAGGCTGGATTTGTATTTTTATTTGCAAAAGGGGCTTGGTGGTGAAGTGCTCTGAATCAGCTCTGATTTACCTAACATGGGGCTTTGTATTGCCTAGACCCAATAGGTTTGAGTTTAACTTGGAAACAAAACTGGTTCTGCTTGCCCATCAGGAAGTGCGAGAGGAATGCTAAGATGCCACAGCAGAGCCTGGTGTCGCTCACAACACCATCACGTGGCCACGTTTTGTCATGACTAGGTGGCGCGGACTGTAAACTCTGCAACAGAACGATGTATTCTCTAGCAAGTGTGCACCAACTTTTTCCTCCCTGCAGATTACTATGGCCCTTTCTATCAAGAGATGCAATGTCTGCATAGCTCTGGGGGATTTCTTGCATCCAGAGCTTCAACAGGCCTAATGTTTCCAATTGTAATTTGCTTGGCAGCTAGGTCTCAAATTTGCAATTCATTTATCAGCTCTAATCACTGTCCTGGATTTAGAGATGCCGATCAGAGGCAACTGAAAATAAAGGGACTTCTCCATGGTCAGAGAGGAAGTTTAAAATAGATACTGAAATGCAACGCAGAACTGGGTTCCAGTTTAATATCTGAACCATAAGATACATCATCCTTCCTCTTTCTTTCCCTTCTTGATGGAACAAAAAGACTTGCTATCTGATTTGAAAAGAGCAAGCCACAGGGTATTGCTTTGTATTGTAAATGTTTAAACACATTTGATTATTTTGAACAAGTCTGTTTGGCTCAGTTTCAAACTCCAGTAAGGGTAACTGCATTCTGCCTACCTGAATCCCCTCTTGCAGTTGCAATTGGATACAGTGCTCTGTAGTTCTGGTCCTAAACTTTAGGGCTGTGCGAAGCTTTGGGTGGTGATTTGATTCAGAGGTGATTCGGCCCGATTGGAGATGTGGCTTTTTTTTTTTAACAAGTGCCGGGAGCTGGGACAGGCGGGGCGGGTATTGCCCGGCTGGGAGAGCCGGCAGAGGATGGGCCTAGGAGATTTGGCAGCAATCAAATCTCCGAATCAGATTAGGCTGAATCAAAATCAGGACAGCGATTCAAACTGGGACGGTGGTTCAGCTGAATCCGAATCCAATGCAAATACTAGCCAGTTCGCACAGGCCTGCTAAATTTATTGTGCAGTGTTGGCTCTGGGTTAATAAACCCTCGCCATGTTTCACCACGGGATGATTACATTTTAGTAGTAGATAAATGATTTCTGTATCTCTATGTGCATGGGTGTAATATTAGGCTATTTGCAACAGGGCTTTAGCTCCCCCCTTCAGTGAGAGGTGCAATGTATCCAGAAATTACCTTGTCATTTTGAAGGGAAAAACAGAGTTGTGACTTCACTTAACCCAAAGCCAGAATAAGAGGGCAGGTTTGGAATACTGAGTTTTCTGTCTCTAAGCAAATGTGATTACTTGTCAACACATCGGTATCTCTCCTGAATTGAAATGTAATGCTATTCAGTCCCATATCTAATGTAGACATATCTATTGCCCAGCCCCTTCCTACAAGCCATCTGTAGGTGCATAAAGATGCATTTTCTCCTCCTGACTAGACACTAACCAAGTGACGCAGCAACCTGGAGTTAGGGGAAGGGCACTGTGATACTGGAGATGCTGTCTTCTGGATACATGGATAAGATCTTTAGATCTTTTTGCTGTCCTTGAGGATCCCCATGATACTCTCCAAAAGAGTGAGTAGGTGTTTAGGTCTGTTTCTAGCTTGTCTCCCTAGTTCCACTTGCAGTTTTGAACTGGGGAAGTATTCTGTACTTCCTTCCCCTAACTGCTGTTATGTAGAGTCCATGAATAATTATGCAGTTGCTGCATCTCAGTGGAAGATGAAGGGATCTTCATGCACGGTGTAAGGTTTTGCATCACAGCTGCTGCATCAATCTAGCTTGATCAGCAAAGTTGGGACTTCTAGTCAAGACTGGAAGGCTGGAGGCTCTATGGACTCTACTTGCACAGTCCAGCCTGTTAAGAAAACATGGTTGAAGTCTTGCACAGTTTTGTCAAAAATCAAATTACTTTATGAAGTTCAGGGAAATATGAGCAAACAGGAAACAAAACACAATACGCATATAGGTAATATCATGCAGCTTCGTTTCAAATGGCTGAACTGAAAAACGGAGGCAGTAGGCTTGTCAGAGGACTGAAAATCTGAAAGACCAAGAAATGCAAAAAACCAAACAAAAACCCCAACAGAGCCATACAAAATATCAAGAAAGGATAAGAAGAAAAAAAGTGTGTGTTGGCGGGGAAGGGGTAGAGGGATAGGGAATGGTTAAGTGGCTAGAAAACAGGATTTGACGTTGGAAAACCTAAGCATTAATCTTAGCTCTGAACACCAAGCCTTCACACCACCAAGAAACCAGTGGCTGTGGAACTGAGGCTGAAATGGTTTAAAGGCCAGGACCACAGCTGGGTTCAGCCCTGTTTCAGAAACCGTGACTCCAAGTCAACTCAACAATGCATTCAAAGGGCATTAACCCTGTCTACACTTACATTACAATTATTGTCAGCACCAGTGCAGCTGCCCCTGTCACACACAACATATGTGCACAGGCAGGGTTTCTCTGTGATCCTGGGCATCTGAAAGGTTCGGGGCACTCGGCTCCCAAGCATTCAGCACTTTGTGGCAGGAGGACCTTCCTCTCTCTCTCTGGAGATAATTACACTTATGTACCTCACTGGTATGTAGCAACACTGAAAATATAATTTTTTCAGTTACATTTTCATTTATTCTTTATGGTAATGACAGTCCCGTAACTGGAATTTAGCAAAGCAGCCCTCTGTCAGGAAATCTTGCTACCCAAAGCAATGATTCATTCATACTTGAAAAGTCCCTTCTGGAAGGCTAGCACTAGGGATTACGGGAACAGATCCACATGAGAATGGTGTATCACATGATACGGAGCTCCTGGCACTTTTAAAGCCATGACACTAAGTGCCAGCTTTCAGCAGCTCCAGAAACTCAGAGCTCAGCACCTACAACTGATGCCAGATTTTCCAAACAGGTCAGCTCAGATGTGCGCCCAATGGGCTGTGGAAAATCTGTGGGCCTCAGTGGTGGTGGAGCTGTTTTGAAAACCTGACTCATATTTAATAATATGAGCCAATGTACCATATATGGCAGGTAAATCTACTCTGGAATTGGGGGTGGGGGGGCAGGCTAATACTATTTAGCTCTTAGATACAGCTATTCCTTTATATATCATCAAGTACTGCACAGAAAAGGGGTCATTCATATTTCCATTTTCTAGAAAGGGAAAGCGATGTGCA
>NW_017728980.1:11032260-11039802 GCF_001723915.1 Gavialis gangeticus | reverse complement strand
CCTTTATATATCATCAAGTACTGCACAGAAAAGGGGTCATTCATATTTCCATTTTCTAGAAAGGGAAAGTGATGTGCAGGAAGGGAAAGTGACTTGCCCAGGGTCACGATGAGGCAGGTCTAGGTCTGCGGCATTCAGAAGCACGTGGCACCCAGAATGGCATTCAGCATCACGTAGCCCCAGAAAGGAAGATGAGGTCATTCTGCACAGAGCAGTGTGGTGCCCACGTCCTCCATCCCAAAGGATACTTTTTAAGCATCCTTTCTAGACACCCAGTCAAATTTAGATCAATTTTTCCCCACCAAAAAAAAAAAGTAGATATTTATAAGCAGGTTCCAGCAAAGTAAATAGGAAAAAAAAAAAACCCAAACCTGAACTAAACTATGTGAAAAGGGCAGATTTTTTCCTTCTTCCTGGCTCAAGTATTTATTTAATCCAAAAATATGTTTAAAAAAAAATACCCTGAAAAACCAACAGCAACGACTCATTTTATTACACAGAACCAGGCAGCTCCTCTGATGGAGATTCTGGCATTAACAAAGTAATGCCACTGGAAGTGCCAGCATCTAGAAACTCTTCGGTGTTTAACTGGGGTCTTCTCAATAAGCTCAGTTAGCAGACCAATGTCTACAAATGCCATATTTGGATTTAAAAAACTGAATTCCAAAGCACCTAAAGCTTTGGAGGATTTTATTTGCATCCCTTCTCATTGGAGGTTAGACAAGATAATCTAGGGGTCCCTTTTGACTTTAAACTCTGTGCATTAAAGGTTGCCTTTAAAGTATTAAAAGCAATCCATATGCTCAGCGTTCCTAGGATAAACCCATCCTGTTGTGTCCATCAGGTACTGTGTCATTCTGATTTTATTGTGTCAATGGCAAAACTCCCTCTAACTCTGATTGTGATGCTTGATCCAAGACTGTTGAGGCCAATGGGAGTTTTACTATTTATTTCAATAATGAGAGGCTTGTTCACAAGCTGGCATTTTGGGAAGTGTCCCTAACTGAGCCTCATCATGGCCTTGAAGTAACAGAGAATAACTGAAAAGGATGCATCTCTGAAAAGCCAACATAAAATTAACATCATGTATCATCACAGATACTCCATCCATGCAATTCTGAGAACAAGCAACCAGAATGATTGACCACAACCTTGAAGCTGCTCTATCAATAGGGAGCAACTGTACACCTGAAGAATAGCTACCTTATATAATGCATTGCATACCCTCTGTTGTGCAAAAGTTCTTATAGTAACCACATAGATATGAAAGATACTCATTTAAAACCTTTCAATCCAAGCATGTGGGGAAGGACATGGGCATTATAAATGCAAATATCCTGCCAAAAGAGTGTAGGTTAAATATAAAGATGATTTCTACTTCTAGGGACATAGAAAAGCATTTGGATTGTTTAGAAGAATTAAAAAAAACCCCCTTCTCTGCTATTATTTTGCCTGCATACAATATAAAACAGGCAATCCAACAAAGGGGGGAACCCTCATTTCTGCACTGGAGACATCTACACAAAGTTCAGACAAAAGTCAAATTAAAAAATGGATATGCAGACCCACACTCCAGCAGAAGTAGCATGGCAAGCTGCTAAAAGAAACCATTGACTATTTTGTATCTATACAGCTTTAAGTATGAACACGTAGAAGCCCTAGGTTACTTTACTTTTAATGCTCCCCAGTTTTAAAAGCAATTGTTTTACTTTTCATGACAAAAATTTTGCAGCTCTTTTACAGTGGTTTTCATGTTAAGTGTTTGTTTACACATTTTTTCCCATTTTAGTAATCCTCTGAGATTTGATTTTTTTCTACAAACTGCTTTGAAAGACATAGATAATATCTTTCGCATGAAGGAAAGGGAGTGGGGGTACACAACAAGCTCATTTTTGACAGAGGTTAAGAGTTGGAGGGCTCTATCCAATGCCTCCAGTGAAGTCACTTCAGATCTATACTGGTTTAATGAGAACAGAATTTGTGCTTTAGAGAGTTTCTCAATCCATAGAGGTAAAACTGTTGGACAAATGCTCACCGAACAAATCGCTTTCCAGAAGAGGCCTTTGTTTCCTCACTGTAACAACGAATTCAACTTATTTTATAAGTGAAGTAAATTGTTTGTTACTTGTTGACCCGACATCACAAAGAAATATGAACAACCAGAATAAAATATTCAGACCATACACAAGGCATCAGAGATTTAATTTCTTTAGCCTAACGTCAAATAACTCTCGGCGTCCCACTTTACTCAGGCACAAATAAGTTGCTGGTTTTGAATGACCACGAGTGCATTTTAATAATGACCAGAGCAAAAAACCAACACGATGATTGCAGAACAAGAGTTTCAGCTCTCATTTTCTATTTCTTAAAAAGAAGGGGAGGAGGGAGAGGAGATGCTAATAGCAAAGTTGGACATTGGCAGGTTAAACACAACAGCCCCACATTTTGTGCGTTTGCCATGAAGACACATACCTATAGATACAAGCTTGTGTGGAATATCACCACAAGTTCGGATCTACGGGTTTGTGGCAACGGGCATCGATTTCTTCTTTATTAATTAGTTTGTTAATTTTACTTTGTTAAAACATTCTGCAAATAAAATGTCAGTTCTGTTAGTCAGTAGCAGTGTTCCAACTCTTCAGTACATTAAAAAAGACAACTTTTAGGAAGACCTACTTGTTTTACAGCAATTGCTAACATTATCTGCTTTCCACTGGAGCAAAGGAAACAATAGTAACATCTTTTTAAAAAAATAGCAGCAAAATAAGTTATGAATAATGTGGTGGGAACCAAAAAGTAACTGTTTCTTTTTTGTCACTACTTTTGGGTTGGAATTATGGATGATGATATGACACTAAATAACCAATTGTCAGGTTTACTGATTTATTGAAAAATTGTAGGGTGAGCCAACAACAGGGAAGAGTTCCTACTTGTGTTAGATTATAACAGGAGAGTGCTCTAAAAAAATTAAAAGGAAACTCAGAAAAAAGAAAAAGAAAATCAGTGAGAGTCTGTACTTCTTTAAAATATATTAACTTTTTGTTTGTTTAAGAAAAGGATCGTCTTTCCTTTCATTCGGGTATCCTGACTAAGCCGCCAAAAGAAACAACCATACAAAAGAAAGATGAGTTTCACCGATTTTCAGAAAAGTCATTAATAGTAAGTAACTGCTAACTACTGCCTTTTAAAAAAAATCATTAAGAACAATTAAGATTTTAAGGGCAGGCAAAAAATATAATCTCTGCTAATATACATAATAATACATTCATCCCTAAATATCTTGCAAACGCTGGCTATAGTTCTACCTAAAGAGCTACAGGCAGAAAAAGCCATGTGAATATTTTACTGGTTTCTAATAAGATTTAACTTCATTTAGAAGCAAACGTCAGCCATTGCAACTAAAAAAATATTCCTCTGAAGTCCTCTCTCTTGTATAATTAGTGTGTACTTAAAGTTAATGGAATTACATTGGGTGTGTGCAATGCTGAAGATGAGAAGAAAATTAAACAGTAAGTCACTTTCCTGAAGATCTGAATGGAATTTTTGAACAAACATTCATATTAACCTCACTTCTCTCCCTTTTCCCCCTTCCCCCCCGCCCCCCCAAAAATAAATCCATCTTCTCTCTTCTATTCTGCCCAAATCTCAGATGAAAGATAAGATTTGGAAAAATTGTGTATTTTTTCATTAAAACGTAATGCCGCCAACTTCTCTAAAATAATTCTGCGACGGGGATTATTTTGCTCATTTCTGTTCACGTGCAAGTTCTGGAAATGAAATGCTTTACCCCTCTAGCCTGATAAATGGACCCAATTCAGAGAACTGCACTTTCCTTTTTGGAATGACTTGTATGGGCCGATTACAGGAACCTCCTGGATCTCTATTCATCCTCCACCCAGAAATGGAGATGTTAAACTATGGCCAATAGCTGCAAACACAACTGGCTCAAGTTCAGCCCCTGTACGGATCTGGGGGTACGTACCTAAAACGTGACCAGGGTTTCATAAGGTCTAAGACCTCAAAAATCATGCCATGATCAGGTGTTCGGTGCCTTGCAAAAAATCAGAGCAGCTTTTATATGGAACCCTGTATAGGAATCTAGGAGCACCGGCAATTAAAAGTTCTGGCCTACCATTGCGTATAATATGATCAAGAAAGTGGGATAACGTATACATGTTATGGAGCCCCAACCAATGACTATATATACCTACATTTACATATACACTCTCAGGGAATAGCCAACTGAATATGGCACACTTGAATCTTTTCTACAACAAATTCCACCAAGGTGATATATTTTAAAGGACCTGAAGTATAAAATGAAAAATACTTTCTGACACTTCTAAGATTCCCAAGAGGGGCCTGCAATTAGAAAGAGTTAATACAACGGCTGCTACACATATGAGGCTCGATTACAACTGCTAGGAATTTTGCTTTAGATTTGCAAGTATCTTTAAGGATACAATACAGGAGTCTGTAACAGTTGATACTCTCTTTATAATGGCACTCGTAGTTCTATATATCTGGTGCACAGTGCTTTTGGAGGTCCCAAAACATGTGCCTGTGTCTCTGGGGAAGATACTAAATGATATTTCTTAAATTCTTGCCTTGTAGTTTTATTGAATACCCTTACTGTAAAGTGAACATAGTACATAAAACACTAACTATGATTCCTTTCTTCTAATAATTCCTTCTTTGAACCTAATATTCTTTTCCCCCAATCACTGCTATATTCATTACTGTCCTTAGCAAACATTAAACTGAATGGGGAGTTAAGTATTTTGGTGGCCTCTGAACATTATGATACGATGCCTGCCTTCAGCTCTCATTGGTTTCAACGGACATCGAGGGTACTGGACACACCAAAACTGGTGGACCCTATCAGTCAGATTTCCACAGCAGTTCAGCTCCATTTTAGGCCACCTGAAATAAGCAGATTTTGTAAGGGCTCTGCAATTGTTCGCAACGGGAGCTTCTGGATACCGGGCAATATTGAGAATCTGGCCCTCCATCTATTGCTGTCTTGATCAATGACTTTTTGAAGCAAAATAAAAGGCAAACTTGGGAGTGTACAAAAATTCATTTTCATAGCTATATGTGTTTAAAAGTTATAATAAAACTCTCCAGTATTGCAAATGTATGTGTCAAAACAGTACCATAAGTCACTCCAGTGAGTCCCCACCATGGATCTTATGGAACTACTTCTGTATTCTTTTGAGACTAGAGAAAGGCACTCTGGTAGGCATGCCCTTTTCATTTTGGGATATCTATATGCTCTGACAAAGTGTCCAGGGCCAAGCTAGCACTTCCTAGGGCTTGTAAAATAAATACACTCTAAACAAATAAATAGTTTAAAATTTCTGACAGGAGGAACCAGTAAAAGCAGAAGCAAATGGGGAGGAGAGAGGGGGATACAAAGCAACAAATAGTCTCTTGAACTGGGATCCTATGTTTCTAAATCTGATTTTTTCTAAACTGTATTCCATTGTTTTCCATTGAATGCATTCAGGGTGCTAGGAGGAAAACTATGGATTACAGGAAAGGTGAGTTTTGAAACATTTCACCACATAGATCAATTATGCAGTGGTTAATACCTTCTGGAGACCTGGTGAGTGATTAAAAAAAGTGGTAAAAACCTCTGACAGAGGAATGCACCAGTTGTCTCGAGGACATATTTGCACAGAATGTTAAATTAGAAAGCAAAAGCATCAACGGACATGGTAGAGATTCTGCAGTCTCTTCTAATATATTTTGCTCAACTATTATTTAAGACCCCAAAAGTGATCATAATAATCACCAAAAACTTAAGTCATAGAAGATAGGGATAGCAAAAATAGGAAGAGACATACTGATTAACACTAACCCTTTAGACAACTGGCATTTTCAGTCAAGGGAACGTACAGTGGAATATGTACAAATTATATATATAGATGTGTATGTGTGTGTGTGTGTGTGTGTGTATATATATATATATATATATATATATGTACACGTATATGTATATGTGTGTGTGTGTGTGTGTGTGTGTGTGTGTGTGTGTGTGTCTCCAAAAGCATTAGGCTGGGTTTGGTCTGTGGGTGGTTCTCCGGCAAACCACACTGCACAAATGCACTTTCCAAGAAAATTGATCAATGTGGAATGCATTGTGTGTCTGAATAAGAGCTGTTTGCAGCCATTTCATATTTCAGCCGTAAACATCAGACAAATAAGAAACATTACTCCTAAACAATTCCCCTCCCCCAGTTTTAACTCTGTTGAATACAGGCCTTTAGAAAAACATGATTTTTTTTGTATCTGTTTTTTTTCCCCTGGATCTATGTTGATATACCTGTAGGTTGAAGTACTTCACAATAAAAATAAATAAAAACATAGTCAAAGAAGAATCTAATAGAAATCACTTTACCTTCGCAGCGGCACTTCATAAAAATTCTTATTGTACACGCGCTGCCATCTTGCTAGGCCCAACGCTTCTAGAAATACATCCTAGAAAATAAAACATTTAGAGAGATTTTTTTGTGGCATTTTAAATCATCTGCACTGGCCTTTGTACACAGCGTTCTGCACTTTTCGGAGCAGAAAACCAAAAGGAGAAAGACAGGATCTCAAAGGCAAAAACCCGGTTACTCATAAAAGAAGGCGGTGTTGATGTTACCCCTCTGCTCAATTTGCCCCTCGCATAACAGGTTAAATCTCTGAGAATAAACCCCATTTCTGATGATACGTAAAATGTAAGAAATCTGTCAGATCTAATGCCACCAACACGACTAATGCAAATCAAGCAAAACTTGGAGCTTGCAGCAGCAAATGCGTTTTTGGTTAGTTACATGCATCGACTTCTTTAAAAAAAGGTTAGTTAGCAAGTATAGTTCCTTACACAGTTAAATTTTGGCAAGACAGAATCAAATCGGAAGATCGTTACCTGCTTTTGAGAAGATTCACCAAACAAGCATTTTAAGCTTTTTGACTCTTTAAACCTGATTCAAGGAATAATTATTTCTCTCTGCCGACGCGATTGTTAAAAGAAGAGAAACCCCTGATTGTGGTGGCTTCGTGGATGCTATTCTTTTTGCACCACAGCAGGATTCTTGGCTGCCAGTCCAAGCTGCTTTCACTTGCCAAGTTTTGAGATGCTGGTTTTGCCTTTCATTTTATTGTTCCTTTCGCAACGTTACAGACCGACTTAAAACCGTGCACAGCTGCTAACAGGAGAAAAATTATTTGAATTTCGCCCGAGAACAGAGCTGGGGAAGCAGCGCGCCGTGATGTAACTATAATGACACCCATCGAAATGTCGCTGGTATTTTGGGGGTGCTCCTTTTGCTCAGAGCCCTGACAAGCTCCGATAAAACGGGGGGTGGGGAACACTACTAAGAACAAGACATGATAAATGTCCAGGTCTATGATCCACCATAGCCACATAAGGGGTGGAGGGTGTAATTTCTTATATAATCCCCATTTTCTCTCACTCCTATTCTCTCTCTTTCACTCGTGTATTTTTGGAGAGGGGATTTTGCTGGGTGGTGGGGAGGGGGTGGGGAGGGA